>NC_072039.1:7309089-7614922 GCF_027791375.1 Indicator indicator
AGGTTTCGTCTTTGGTTCAGAACTCCAGGGTGAAAGTGAGACTAAGCCTGGGGAAGAGAGTGTAGCATTAGGGTGGGAGATGAAGGCAATGATCACCCTTGTTTTACAGGAGGAGAAGTGAAAGATTCTGACTCTCCTAGGGATGCAAGAAGGAAGCTGAGCACTGCTTTCGGGGAGGCTGTTTGGAGCTCTCCCACCCATTCTCTATCTGATTTCTCTGTGCTTTCCTCTGCCAGGTCTGTGACAATGGAAGAAGAGGTCCATCATGGAGAAGCCTGAACAGTAATACCAGGACAGCTCTTTGAGGCACTGGCCACATAAGCCTGAGCTACAGGAGACAGCAAACATGCTGAAACCAAGTGGACTTAAAATCCCTGGCAGGGCTGGGAAGCACTCCAGCCCAGTGGGACGGGCGTCAGGGACCACTGCTGCTGCTGTCACCACTGGCTCAAAAGAAGGTAAGGACATGAGCTGACCAGGTGATCTGGCTTAAAGGGAAAGGTAGTAGGATGTGAAATTCCCCAGCTGTACATAGATTGGTCATTAGCATGGATTAAAACCAGTGCAGTGAGTGAGCAAATGGCCTTCCTCTCCCAACTGACTCAAAGACCCAGCAGGTTGTGGGGGAGACAGGTGGATCTTCTGATGTTTAGGGGTGACAGAGAGAGGTGCTGCTCCTGTCTTGCTTGTTTGTGTATGCATACATGTACAGACACCAATATCTGAAGAGCTGGTGTGATAATCAGGCAGATGGGAACCTCAGCCATGACCTTCTTAAGCACTGTCCTGTAGCCATTCCTTTGGCCTGTGATAATGCAAGACCAAGAACCAGGCACTTAAGGTGATTTCTGCTGTGCTGATTACCTCAGATTAGTGCCTTTGTTTGAACAGAATAATTTGAAGCATGGGAATTCAAGTAATGACTTACCTAGACCTATATACATAGCTTTACTGTCTGCTGATCTATATCCAGTGTATAGCTCAGCTGGCCAGGATGCCATTATGCAGCGTAATTATCACTTGAGAAGTATTTGAGGTGTGTTTCGCTGAGACTTTTTTTTTTTTTCTGGCTTCTTTGACTGTTGGGATGTTGTGGTTTTTTTGGGTTTTTTTTTTTTTTTTTCTTAAATTGGGTATGATTTAGCAAATAATCAAAGTGCAAGTTTTGTATGCAGTGGTTTTTGTTTCACTTTGTTTAAGGCTTTGTATGCAAGTTTTGTATGCAGTGGTTTTTGTTTCACTTTGTTTAAGGCTTTTCTGTTGATTCTGAGGAAAAGCACCAGGATGATGTGTGTCCTGTTAATCACTGTATTAGACTTTGAGAATGTCACTCGTTGCTTCATGAAATCTGTCAGCCTCTTGTCCCATAATAATTCAGACCACTGCCTTCATGCCTGGTGACTCTGCTATGTGTTTTAAACCCCAAAATACAATAGTGCTTGGCAGAAGCAGGAAAGCCTTGTACCTGTCAGACAATATTTTTAGTACAGGGCACAGTATTGGTCAAATTTTGCTGTAGTGTGCCATGACAAATCAGTGTTTCTGCAAACATGAGGGTCATCAGGCAACACTATCTCGTCAGGGGATTGCAGAAGTGTTATCTGAACAACCCTCTCCTCCCATCTCTGAAGTTTCTGTTGTGTTGGAACATGTGTGCCTCTCCCCTGAACATCCCCCATTGAGCTGGTGTTGCAGGACGTCCATTCTAAGACCCTGCTTGCTGCTGAGAGACTCTGGATCTGCTCTGTTATTACACATCAGGGGCTTGGCTTTGCTCGTGGAGTTCTTCAGCTGAGCTTTCTCTTCTTTCAGTGGCAGGCAGAGTATGCATCATCTCTCTAAGGTCTTTTCCTAGAACAATGTTGTAAAAGCCATAGTTTTCACTTGGGTTTGTGCACATGTGCAAGGTCTGACTTGAGGGCTCAGCCACCGCATGAGATCATGGGCTGAGTTCCAGATCCTTTGGTGTAATGCAGCACTGTAGGGAGTGGAGCAGCATTGCTCTGTCTTGGCTGAGGACATGGCCCTAGATGGAGAGACAAACTCTTGAATTGCACTTTTCTGTCTTTGATTGGGTTTTATTATCAGAAAGACTAACTTAATTCAGTATCCAAATCAAAGATGCTGAAGTCTTCTTAGGTGTGTTTGTCAGAGGGCAGTGCAAACTGACTGAGGGAATTCTTAGGGTGAGGTTTATAGGTTTGGCCTTTTATTTTGAAGTGATCTCCAAACCCATTTCTCTGTTTCCCTCTTGCTTCTCCTAAGTGCTTAACTCTGACAGAAAGGAGCTTGAAGTGCTCCACGGAGTGAGTGTTTAGCTACCAGTTGTGCATCCCTCATGGTGCTTCATGCCGGATTTATAGTCGCAGTGTGACATGGGGGTCGCTTTCAGTTGATTTTTATCACTTTAGAAAAACCCAACAAACCCAAAAGAAGGGAAAAGATCCAAGGCCTGTCTTCCCTTTGGAGGCTCTGCACAGAGGCATCTGGGCAGACACAGGCAGTGAGTGTATTTTGGTGTCAAAGAGTCAGGGCAGCACCGCCAGCCAGCACCGGCGCCCGCCGCAGCCTTACCACTGAATGCTGCACTTGTTTGCTGGAGCCTCTTTGTGCCTTGTGCAGCCCCAGCCATCTGTCTCTGAGAGAGATGCAGCAGAGCTGGCCTAGCGTGGGCAGGATCTGCTCCAAACTGAGTCTGACCTTTGCCTGAGAAGTTCTAACATCAGTTTTATTCCTGGAAAAATGCGTATGGGGAAGGGGAGAAGTTTCGGGATGATGGGTTGGTACTGTGCAGCCAGGCTGCTGTGAGCTGTGCTGCTGCTCCTCTGCCTCTCAGGACGGTGCAGAGGGCTTTAGGGAGTAGTGGAGCTGCTGGAGCAATCACAGCACTGAGCTGTTCCTTCCTAGAAGGTGTTCCTAGAAGGTGAGGACAGAGCACCAGGGTGTGCTAGATGGATAGCTGCAACAGGATGTGCAGTGCCCTCTTTGACGTCACCCTAGCATCATCACCTTGCTCTGTGTCCCCACTGAGGTTGTATCTTCCAGGCTGGGTGTCAGCAGAAGGTGCTTGTTCTCCAGTGGTACCTGAGAGCTGTCAGAGAGCCAGTAGATGCAAATGAATTTTGAAAAGATTCACACTTTCTTCCTCCTGCCTTCCCATAAGCTGATCAATCTTGTCTGCAGAAGTGCAAGTACCTTTCCTTCATTCTTAGTCTGGAACACACAAAGATGCTTTGGTTTCTGCTTTCTCTTTCCCCCAGCATTCTGTTCATAGTCTTGTGTAGGAAGTCAAGTGTCTCTCATCCATCTCTCTCCCTTTCCCAGGCAGTGGAGATTGTACCTTGTTAAACACTTCCACGTGCTCTTGACAACTTGCTCTTATGTAACAGAGCAGAGGGCTGATGCAGATGTGAGATGCTCTGTGTGTATCCATATGGAATTTCACAATTGCCAGTAGGTTGCTGGCAATAGGTAGGACCAAGCATGATGTAGTCTGGCTCATTCTGTCAGAATTATTTCTCATGATAACTTACTTGGAGCCCCTGTTTCCTATCAGCTTGTGGAGTGTCCTCTTTGAACTTCCCTGGAGTGGAGAGTCACTGTGTCTCCTACCTGAGCTGGTGCTCTCAAAACCCCACCAGATGGGGTTCTGGGGTAGGTACATTGGCTTCTTGTAGGCAGAGCCTTTTGGTTTTGTCCAATAGAGCTGAAATGGTCATTTCCACTGAAATACAATGCAAGACTGGCACCTGGCATGGATTCTTGGAGAAAATTAGCCTTGCTGAGTGGTGTCCATGCTGACTATCCCCCTCTGTCTATCCCATAAAGTTGGAACAATGGAAAAATAAATTCTGCTGCTTTGTGGTAATGCTTTTCCTTAAATCCAGACTGAAAATTCATCTCTGGCCCTCACAGGGGAGGATTTCCTACAAATGTGTTGGCTTGTTTCCCATGCTTCAAGTCGAGGTGCTGCTCTCAACCTCATGTGCAAGAGAGGTTTGTGCAAAAGGTGTGGGTCACTGGTAAAGGGCTCAGTCTAATGTTTGGATTTCTGGCTGCTTACAGAGCTCATATGTCTTGATTTCTTTCCCACCCTCTTCCTGGAAAAGCTTTTGCCTGGAGTTGCAAGATGGAGAGAGAATGGAAGCTGTGATGAATGGGTCCACACAGCCCTCCCAGCTGGTGGAGCAGGTGAAAGCTGCTGGGAATGGAAGTGTTCACATTTCAGAGTGGTTTTTGTCTGCTCAGAGCAGCATTGGAGTAACTTGGTTAGAGGAGAAGTTCTTGCCTTTCACATTGTGTTTTGCTGCTTTTTGAGTCTTAAATCTCTTCTGCGATTTAAGAATTCTGGCAAAAAGGGAAGAAAAAAAAAAAAGAAAATTAGTATTTGCAGATGGAGCTGGGGAATACTGGGTCATCAGTGCTGGAGGCAAAAAAGGTGACTGGCTCCATAGGGCAACTAAAATATGCATGTTATGAGCCTGAGCTGTGCTAGTTAGTGAGGTTGGTTAGTTGTGCTTGGCTTCTGGTTGCTAATCAGCTGAGGCTGGTTGGGTCCTGGGGGATGGTTACTGCTGTGCTGATAGGATGAGTTTCACAGTGCTCAGGTGTGGTCAGAGCTGTCAGCCCAGCCTGAGTGGGATCAGCTGCTCCTAGCTTTGGAGAACAAGGGGAAGAGGCCAGGAGAGGGTTGGTCAGAGGGGGCTACATGGCTTGCAACTCATGCCTCTCTTTGCATTTAGAGGTTTCCTTTGGGTATTGTGTGGTATAATCTTTTTATCAGGGTTGAGTCTGACTATGAGTGTCTCAGAGTGGGGTGCAGAGGGAGTTAACTTTGCTTTCAGATTTGTTTTTTAGAAATGCAGTTACCTTCTGAGGACTGCTTCTAGTTTCAGAGACTCAGCAATTCTATATGGCTAGATGTCTTTGTATACATCTAGAGTCTTCCTTTAATGAGCTCTACCTGCATGAATTCTGCTGGAGGACTCAAAAATATCTTCATCCCCTTAGCAGCTGTAAAATCCATGTCTTGTTCTTACCTTCCCCAAGAGGAAATCTTAATTCCTTTGTAGTTATCTGCAACAGGGTTAGCAGCAACATCTTGGCAAATTAACCTGGAAGTCAGCTGCTTGCCCCTCAAGTTTCTCAGGATTTTGTTGGAGTAAATTGGCTGGATGCATAGCAATAAGAAGTCTTCTCTGTTGCCTCTAGGATTATTTTGCAGTAAAACAGAGAGAGAGAAGGTGTCCTTGATGAAGAATTCATTAATGAGCGAGCTTGGGCAGATTATTCTCAGGTAATCACTGGTGGTTTGGGAGTGTCTTACCATAGACTTTTTTTTTTTTTTTTATCAAACTGCAAGAAAGAATGCAGAAGCTGGTTTTGTAGCAATCTCTTCATTCTCATTCCCAAACAAATAGGAAAAAAAACCCACAAAACTGCTGTTTTGTCCAAAACAAAAGAAATAGGATTGCAGTGTCCGCAGCAGCTGATTGACTTGCACAGGCACAGGGAGCTAATTCTTGTCTATTCAAAGGCTTTGTGGCTCTTGATTAATATTAACTTGGGGTGTTGTGCACTGGTGAATTGAGAGAAAGGACCCCACATGGTGGGGCCAGGGGCTGCTATTATTTCTAGCAAACATTTGGGTTTGCTGTTTTGCTTCAGGCCTCATGGAGCGCTCGGTATTGTCAGCTCTCGTCTGAGCTCTGTCCTCAATTAAATCCATGCTGCAAGCATGAATGGACATTCCTGCAGTGGGATTAGGGAATCCTTGCTGGAAGGGCATCACTGCTTGCTCCAAGTTTGATTAGCTCTTGCTTTATCCTAGCAGGTCTGTGTACATAGCATACTCAGCTCCTAGGCGAGTTGGGAGGATGAGGTGCCAAGGAGTGTGTTTGAAGATCAAATGCCTCTGGCAACTACAGGATCAGCAGATGATCTATCCATTAGTAGCAAGAGCTACAGCTCCCAGGTACAAACAGGCAGTCACCTGTCCAAGAAGTTACCAGATATCTGAAAGAAAGCAAGGCTGTGTTTTCAAGGGCTGCACAGCAAAAAAACCTACTGGTTTGGTGATTCAGGATTGATGTGCAGCTCAGATCATAGCATCATAGAATTGCTTTGGCTGGAAAAGACCTCTGAGTCCAACCATTGATCTAGCCACCACCATGGCAGAGCCCAGAGAGTGGTGGTGAATGGTGCCACATCCAGCTGGCAGCCTGTCACTAGTGGTGTCCCCCAGGGATCAGTGCTGGGCCCCATCCTGTTCAATATCTTTATTGATGATCTGGATGAGGGGATTGAGTCCATCATCAGTAAATTTGCAGATGACACCAAGCTGGGAGCAGGTGTTGATCTGTTAGAAGGTAGAAGGGCTCTGCAGAGGGACCTTGACAGGCTGGACAGATGGGCAGAGTCCAACAGGATGGCATTCAACAAATCCAAGTGCTGGGTGCTGCACTTTGGCCACAACAACCCCATGCAGAGCTACAGGCTGGGGTCAGAGTGGCTGGAGAGCAGCCAGGTGGAAAGGGACCTGGGGGTACTGGTTGACAGCAGCTGAACATGAGCCAGCAGTGTGCCCAGGTGGCCAAGAGAGCCAATGGCATCCTGGCCTGCATCAGGAATAGTGTGGCCAGCAGGAGCAGGGAGGTCATTGTACCCCTGTACACGGCACTGGTTAGGCCACACCTTGAGTACTGTGTCCAGTTCTGGGCCCCTCAGTTTAGGAAAGATGTTGAATTGCTGGAGCATGTCCAGAGAAGGGCAAGGAGGCTGGGGAGAGGCCTTGAGCACAGCCCTGTGAGGAGAGGCTGAGGGAGCTGGGACTGTTTAGCCTGGAGAAGAGGAGGCTCAGGGGAGACCTCATTGCTGTCTACAACTACCTGAAGGGAGGTTGTAGCCAGGAGGGGGTTGGTCTCTTCTCCCAGGCAACCAGCACCAGAACAAGAGGACACAGTCTCAAGCTGTGCCAGGGGAGGTTTAGGCTGGAGGTGAGGAGAAAGTTCTTCACAGAGAGAGTGGTTGGCCATTGGAATGGGCTGCCCAGGGAGGTGGTGGAGTCACCATCCCTGGAGGTGTTCAAGAGGGGATTGGACGTGGCACTTGGTGCCATGGTTTAGATAGTCATGAGGTGTAGGGTGACAGGTTGGACTCGATGATCCTTGAGGTCTCTTCCAGCCTTCTTGATTCTATGATTCTATGGTCACTAAAACATGCCCTGAAGGGCTGTGTCCACATGGTTTTGTGAACACCTCCAGGAAAGGTGACTTCACCACCTCCCTGGCCAGCCTATTCCAATGCCTGACCAACAGGGAATGGAACCATGGTGGCTGGTGGTCAGTGCAGCTGAGGTGTAGGAACTGCCAACAACCCCTGGAGAAGCTCTTCTGGGTGGTTGTTGGAGCTTGAGTGTGTTGGTTCGTTGATGCTGCGGGGTGGCTGAAGTGCCCTGTGTGTAGGTCCCATCATGCTGTACAAATCCACTCCACTGATGCTCTTGTGAGCCCCTCTGTGTTTGCTTCTCATCCCCACTGTACCCAGAAGCCAAATCTTTTCTGGCATGGCTGTGGACCAACCATTTGTCTGTTGTTTGCATAGGGCTTGTGTTCAGCTCACGTGTCCCTTGCATGAACCACTCTGCCATCCTGCAGTCTGGAACATGATTTAAACTGAGGGTTGTAGGGGGGTATTTTGGAGGTGGTGGTTTCCCCCCTCCTTCCAGTCCTCCCCTTGAAGAGGGAAAGGACCTTTGGCCCCATTCCTCTCCCAAGGAGGAGCAGTTTGATGCCTTCTAAGCAATCTAAAAGGGCAGTGACTCAGTCTTGATTTAATCAGCTTTACAGGTGACATCTAGAGACACCTGGGAATGTGCTTTTAATTGTCTTAATCATTAGATGCTCTTAGAAGGATTTGATATAGTTAATCCTTAATATTCAGTGCACTCATTGTAGAATGAGACACGAGCAGACTCTGAAGGCCTATGGAGGTCAGACACCCTCCTGCTCTCTCTGTCTGTAGCTCCTTGCAGAACAGCAGGGAAAGAAAATCTGCTTCTCACAGATGTTCAGCTTATGGTGGTTTGAATACAATGAACTGAATCCTATTGAGCTGGGCTGGTGTAAGTCTGGAGTAACCTCAGTACGCTGCTGGTTACACCCATTGGAGTAAGGCTGCAGCTTCAGGGCAGGATCTGCCCCTGCATGTTCTGCCTTCAACAGTTGAGCTAATCCTGCAAGAGCTGATTAATCATTAGAGGCCTGAGCCAATGTTCCTTGGAATCAAGGGAAAAATTCCCTTTGCATTAGATGGATTTGGGATGAGAAACCATAGGCTTACAGGGGCATTAGGCTGTTACCACATTGACAATATTGACTATTGGTTGGATTTAACCATCACACACTGACCCTGCATGTGAACATCCTCCTTGCAAGCACTTAAATAGGTCTCCACAAAAGCCTTAACATACTTAGAAGCCAGGTATTTTTTTCTGTAGTTATATTGGATTCACTGGGGTGTTTATTTTCTTTTCTTATAAAGGTGCTAGCAAATAATATCCCCTTAAAAGAAAGAAATTGAGTTTGTAGGTGGTAGTGAGGTCTGTAAGAAAACTCCAATTATATCCCAGTCTTCACTATAAAATAATAAAGAGTTCTCACAATTGGACTGTGGCTTAAGCAGCTCCATTCAGAACACAGCTGATGGTCACTCCACTACAGAATGTGACTGTTTTGGCACAATAAATGTGTCCCCTGTGTGCTACCTCCGGGTGGTGGATGGCCTGGAGGATGAAGCAGAGCAATTTGCTCACATCAGCTTGCTTACAGAAGTCTCCCTGAGACAGGAAATATTTGTGCATGGGGATTTTTAAAGGCTTGCAGAGGAAGTCAGGGATGAACTTTTGCCACAAGCACCTCTTAAAAACTGAACCTACACCAGGAATCCAGGAATTAATTTGTCTGATCTGGTGCACAGTGCTCTAATTTGCAGGCAGTGTTAGCAGGAGTTAACTGCTGCTGCTGGAGCGTTCCCCAGCTGCTTTATGGACTCCTACCAAGCAGGAGCTGTAAGTCATTTCTCACTTTCTGTAATTAGAAGCCTGCTATGCACACATGAAATCTCCCTGTTTAGACACTCCAAATGCTTCACCACCAGCTGTGAAGCCTGGGGCTATGAGGTAGGTCAGTATTAACTCTGCTTTTACAGAGGCACCTTAGAGAACTAGGTCTTGCCCCATCACCCTGTGAGTCAGGGGTGAATGTTGGAACAGTCATCCTGGCCAGCAGGGTTTTCTGGCCTTTTGTCCTTCTGGTCCTGGCACCAGGAGCAGCAGTTTCCCTCTCTGATGCTGCTTCCCCTGTTCCTTTTCACTGACTGAAGTGCTGTGTCTGCAAGCAGGAGTGCAGTTGTAATTTGGCTGAGGATGCCCAGTCATTGAGCACTTAAGTGTCTCAGCCCTGCACTTTGCAGTGTGTTTGTCTTATTTCACACTTAAACCTGTATAGTTGTTTAGGATTCACATCCCTGAAGATAAGAAGAGTCTTATGTATTGCTGATTAGTTTATTTCATAGAATTTCTTATTGCAGAATATTATGTTTGGAGATATTTACTCAAAAACACCCGCCAGAAATTTAGAAGGGGTTGATAGAGACTTTGAACAACAAAAAAATTCAGCTAAGGATGGTAAGATGTTGAGAGAATCTTGACCCCTGAAAAGGGCTTGGGGGACATCATCCTCACTGACTGTGCTGCTTTGGCTGGGTGTGTTCAGAGGGCAAAGCATAAAACTGATCATCTGAGAAGGTTCTGAAGAAAGTGGCGTAGAGAGAGGGTAGTTGACCTGTGAGTCTTTCAAACCAGTAAGGTGTACTGGGATTGGGAGCATACTGTGTGATGGTGGGTAGTCAGGGTGCATGGTGGGACCATATACCAAAGTTTTGGTACAGCTCACCTAGTCAGCTCCTACAGCTTTGTCCATGACCTCTCCCTTCACATTACAAATTTCACCACCATCCCTTCTCACTTCACCCACCATCACTCCTGCAAGGGGTAGGCTATCGTTGCTGGTGATCCCTGAGACTTAGAGCTGTTGAGTTTGTGATACCTGCTGTGGGTTTCCATGCTCATGTCATAGCTCAGGTATTTTTTAGGGTCAGATCTGGATCATGGTCGTGTATTTTCTCAAAAGGAAAGGAAAAAAAAAAAAGGATTAGATATCTGCTGCAAATAGGTGATTGGATTTGCTGCAAATAGCACCTGATCATGTACAGCTCATGTTGGCTTTGGAACTGGATACTTAGCTGTTTAAGCCAGATATTTGGAATAAAGTAGATGAGTCAGTGTTAATCTGCTCTCAAATATCCTTTTTATTAGATTAGGCCAAACAAACCCAGCCCAACACACTGCATTCTGCATGGCGTGGCTGTGTGGACAATCAGCCCATTGTGAGGCCTTCGCAGGAGAGGTGGAGTCTGCGCAGGGATGGATGGCTGCAAAAAGAAATGGCTGATGGAGTCATGAATCCAAGCTGTGTTTCAGCACGGAGCAGCCCGAGGCTTGTGTGCCAGTTTATTTGGCAATTAAGAGATGTTGGTCTTTAGCTCTCCCGTGGTTCCCCTGGGATTCTGGTCCCTCTTTCAGGCAAGTTGGATGGATGATTCGAGGGATGGTCTAATTGTGTTGCTGGCGTGTTTCTAGTGAGAAGGGGAAAAAACCTAGAGACAAGACAGAAAGCATGCTGCTTGCCTTTCTGCTGGTACCATCCCAGTGATTCACTTAACTCTGCTGTCTTCCAGGATAGCTGATTCCACGGATAACAAGCCTCTCAGCATCTAATAAGGAGCTAATCAAGCATCCTTCTTCATTGCTACACATTAAGCGTTAAGTTTTTGTACTTTTTTCTCCTCAAGACTAGCTGCAGACAGGGCATGAGAAAGTACTTTCCGTGGCTGCAGGCTGAGTTCTTGCAAAGAGCCCCAGTCCTGTCAGAAGGAAGCAAAGTATTATTGAAGACCTGGGGAAAAACCTTGTGCTTCTACCTAGGAAAAGTATCTGAGGGTCAGGAGGTAGAAATAAGAAGTTGTCAGTCAAGAGAGTAAAAATAGGGAAGATCTTAACTCATGGTCTGTTGCTACATGTCTAGTCCTTAAATGGGGAAGACCTCCCAGGTACCAGCAGAGCATTCATTGCCTTGCAACTTCTACCTGCACAAATGGCTTGAATTAAAGGATGCTTTAAGCTTGAGCTGGAGGCACATAGACCTCCCAAATGCTGCTAGTCCTGAACTGATAGTGCAGCAGGAGCACAGGTATGAAGGACATGGCTTATCAACTGTCATGTCAGGCAGAATGCTTCCATGCAGAGAGCTGATCTGACTTGGGTGGGGAAATCAGATCATCTGAGAGCTGTAAGAGATGTTTATAATGCTTGTTACATAGCTGGAGTGAATGCTGTGCCCAGAGGCAGCCGATGCCAAAGTCAGAGTGGATCTAGGCTCTCTCCTGGTCATTTAACCTTCCTTTCCCCTGGATTAGGGATGTGGCCACTTTGCTTGTGCCTGGCTGCTCAGGCTATGTCCTGGGAGTAAATATCCTGAGTCAATGCACACACAGCAACTTCTCCTGCAGCACATCCTTTGCACAGGTTGCTGTTCTTGGGGCTGCTCATGCCCTGCTCTGGCCCCAGTCTGCTTGTCAAGTAATAATTACTCTGCAGATGGACCAAGCCAGGCTATTTTTTGGTACTTTCTCTTCTGTGTTTTATTGATAGTGAGCTAATTCCATCATTTCTAAGTGAATAAGTCAGTGGCCTTTCTGTTTGCACCTGCTTGAGCAATGTACTGCTTGGCTGCTCATCTCTTTCAGATAGTGCTGTAGCTGGTTAGGAATGGCACCAGAGTCCGTCCAAGTAGATTTTGTTTGGGAATGATGCCCGAGCAAGAATCCTACACTTTAAAAGGCTGTGAAATTTCAAACCCCTGCTGCTTGATTGCTTTTTTTTTTTTTTTTTTGGTGGAGAGAAATCGCTTGTGCTGTGCTTGGCTGCTCTTTACAACGTTTGGTGCTCAAGATAAATTTCTCCGGTTCAGAAGGTGTCCTGAGACCGCTCCTCAATCTGTGCTAGTGGCAACGCTCTGCCTGGGAAATCGTTTATAAATGTCTCATTAAAGACCTGTGTCTGCCTCCTTTTCTTTCTTTTTGTCATCGGATCAGCTCGCTGAGAGCAGCTGTCCTCACTTCCGTACGAGCAGCCCCCAAACCACGCCGGTGCCGTGCAAATTCCCACAGCCTCAGCAGACAACTGTGTGTGCTGGGGTCTGCAGGCATGGCAGGCTGAGCCTTCCCAAGCCTTGCTGTGCTTCTTTTAGACTCTTTTTTTTTTTTTTTCCCCCCCCTCAGAAGTTTGCTTTGTGCTAGGTTTATAAAGAAGCTGAACATATGTTGTGACTGCAGCTCTGCGAGCGGAGAGCCGGCGAGGCGCGAGCGGTGCTGGTGAGTCAAGGGGAGGTTGTGCTCTGTGGTGTCGTTTGGGCTGCTGAAGGAAGCTCACTGTGTGTGGGGCAGGAGCCATCCCTCTGAGTGGATCTCTTCCAGGTGTGGTGTTCTTGGGGCTGTCTCATGGGTTACCCCCATACTGGGTTACCCCAGGCTGCTTTCTAATGACCCTTTCTGACCTTAGGTCTGCGACGGTCTGGGGAGAGTAATCCAGACATGGAGCTGGGTGGGGGACAGGACTCAGTGAATCTCCACAGCTAAAGGCTTGGTTAAATGGAAACAGATATCCTCTAGTTTGGAACAAGCTATGGTGACTGGTGCTTTCAAGTGGAATATTCTCTAGCTGAAGTGATTTTTATTACTTATTTATGGAACAATGAAGCCTGTATTGTTCCACAATACACCAGAGGTTACTTTAGTACAGTCCTAGTTATTCAAATGTGTCTGTGACTTATTTCTAGAGGCAAGAGGTGGCACAAGCTGGGGAGGAAGGCATGGGTACTCCATTCTGTTGTCAAATCCCACCTTAAGGTGGTGGGCTTTTTTGTTTTCTTTACTTTCTGGGAAAGCAGGGTGCTGCTCCAGAGGTGATAGATGGGCTGGCTAATGTTGAACAGCATATTGAAGCATGAGTGGTGGTGGAAGAATATGCCTAATGGTTTTAAAAATAACTCTGGTGTAAAAATTGAGACTCTGATCTTGAGATGAATGGATCCAGCCATATGCTGCAGGTTAATAATCCCTCAGTAAAGGAAACCTTGTGCATTTCCTACCAGTCGCTTGCCTCCCTATCGCTTTGTGCTGCCAAATCCTCTCCGCTTTTGCATATTTTGTTGCACTGTTGGTTATTGGAAAAACTTGGAACTCCTCATTCATAACAAATGCATACCTTTGCTGTTTCTTGCTTTGAAGAATTATACCAGATCTGATCTAGCAGAGCTGGTAAACCCCAGAGTCCTCCATCCCTCCCGTCTCCAGTGGGCACCAAGAATGTGCCTCTCGCCTGTGGCAGAGCAGATTTCGTACCAGTCAGCCTCTTGAATGAGACCTTTATAAGAAAGCCTTTGTTCAGCACTTCTGTTTGAGGTTCAGTGCCCTTCCCAGCTGCCCTTGTGAAAACAAATATCTGCCTCAACGGGCATCTCCTTGCATTCAGTACAAAGTAACTTTGCAGTGGCTCTCATTCACCTTTGCTTGCTCATTCATACTTCTCGCTCCTTTTCTTCTTGTCCTTTTTTCCTTTCTCCTTGTCACAGGTTTCTTTCTAGGTATGTCTCCTCTCTTCAAAGGAGCTAGAGCCAGCAGTGCTGAAGTTGTATCAGATCTTAATATTCACACCATGGGGGTTATTCCAGAGAACAGCAGGGGCAATACATTTCCAGGGTGCCAGATGCAGAGCTCGTCTCCGTGCCAGATTACAGCCCCAACTTTTCAGCTTTGAACTTGCAGAGCTTTCAGCCGTTGTTTCCAAGTCAGCCATAAATCTCTTGGGCTGCTTCCTCCCACAATGTGCTGCCAGGCATTCAGCAGTTGCCTGCAAAGCATTGCTTTTTCTCCAGTCACCTCTTCTCTCTCCAGTTCTGCCTTATCCTACAGCTTGAAAGCACTGTGATAAATCTTGCAGAAAACAGCTGCTTCATTGCTGTGCTCCACGATTTGAATTTGGGTATGGGAGAGTGGGCTGGCTTTCATTTGATTGCCAACAGCATCATGTCTGTGTAATCCAAGCTGCTCTGAGAAGCTCCAATCCCATTGTGGGAACCTGGAAATTATATCTGGTGAGACCTTGCTGTTGCCAAATGTTGTGGAGGCAGCAAGCAGCCAGCTCTTCTCCCCTGGGACACCCTGTCAGCCTGTGTGGCGGCTGCTGCTGCCAAGTGAAGCCCTGTGCCCCTCTCTGCAGAGGTGGCAGCTGCTGGAGGTGCAGCATCTTGTACCTCCTTGTCTCTTGCCTGGTAGTCCAACTAGTGGAGTGAATAGGAACTCTGAGTCTTTGACAACAGATACTCTGGGCTGTCCTTCATTCCCTTCTCTGTGGGGGAAGCTCTCATCAGCTTTGCTCTCCATCAGGTAGTGCATTTGTGTGGTGTTATGCCTGGAGATGAAGTGGCATTGCAGGCCCAGAGAGCCTTACAGTAACTGCAATGTAAAAGCAGTAGGTAAAAACCCCAGAGCCAGAAGCTGGTAGGTCCTTGGTCGTCGAGACAGCAGGCTGCTATTCCACACCTTCAGCTCAGTGGAGGTGGTGGTCTGTTGAATGGGAAAGCATCATCCACCACAAGTGCTTGATGTCCCAAATACAGGCTGCAGTGTGAACAGTGTCTGATATCCCAGCTGAGACCACATCCCCATGTTACTACCTGAGCACTGAATCAAGCAGCAGGGCAGGCTGCTCTCCTGGCTCTTAAGCTTGTAGTTAAGCCTTGGTCAGTAAAAGTGTACACAATATTCATTTAGCTGGCACCCCTGGGGCCAGTAGTGGAGTTTTTTAGCTGGCAAAATCTGTTTTGGCTTCAAATGGGCACTATGGTCCCCTGGTCATGGGACTGTCCTCAAGCCCTGCCCAGGTGGGAGGGAGCAGAGCTCAAATGTTTTGGGTTTTTTTTCACTAGTTAGCATGGTGACAGGGCTGTCACCCTGAGAGATGCTCATGGTCTGCAAGGCCTGCTGCCCTGTCACAGGTTAGTGACATCTATAGCATGGACCAGCAAGATGAGGATGTGGTGACTTCAGGTCTTGTGCCAGTGACACTTCGGCCAGGCTGGTACACTTTCCCTTGCTGGCTGGTGGATAAGAAGCTTCCTGCTTGCCATGGAGAGGGAAGGCAGCCCAGGAGTGGGCAGGCAGTTCTGTGCTGCATGTCAGGCTGTCTGGTGATGTGGTGGGATTTGAGGGTAAAAACCTCTGAAAATGACAACAGAGAAGGAAAAAACTCTCTCCTAGGAGCACTGTAAAACTCTTCTATAAATATTGTGCCTTTTCTCATTTCTCCCTCCCTCCCTGGCATAAGGCCTGCTCTGGTATATCTCTTTTTTCCCTCCTCCTTTCTTTTTCTTTTTTCCCCCTCCTTTCTTTTTCTTTTTTCCCCCTCCTTTCTTTTTCTTTTTTCCCCCTCCTTTCTTTTTCTTTTTTCCCCCTCCTTTCTTTTTCTTTTTTCCCCCTCCTTTCTTTTTCTTTTTTCCCCCCTCCTTTCTTTTTCTTTTTTCCCCCCTCCTTTCTTTTTCTTTTTTCCCCCCTCCTTTCTTTTTCTTTTTTCCCCCCTCCTTTCTTTTTCTTTTTTCCCCCCTCCTTTCTTTTTCTTTTTTCCCCCCTCCTTTCTTTTTCTTTTTTCCCCCCTCCTTTCTTTTTCTTTTTTCCCCCCTCCTTTCTTTTTCTTTTTTCCCCCCTCCTTTCTTTTTCTTTTTTCCCCCCTCCTTTCTTTTTCTTTTTTCCCCCCTCCTTTCTTTTTCTTTTTTCCCCCCTCCTTTCTTTTTCTTTTTTCCCCCCTCCTTTCTTTTTCTTTTTTCCCCCCTCCTTCCTTTTTCTTTTTTCCCCCCTCCTTTCTTTTTCTTTTTTCCCCCCTCCTTTCTTTTAAATCTAATGTGCCTCCATTTTATCAACTAACTGCCTGTCTCCTGATTCCCATGGCAACACGACAGGCTGTTGCGTTTCTGTTTCCTTTGGCAGTTGGGGTGCCTGGCATGTGTCTTGGGAGCAGTAAGATCACAAAAGGGTTCTGCAGGGAGTAGGAAATACACGGGCAACGTTCACTAGGCACCACTTCTCATGCTAAACTATTTTTCTCTTCCTCTCCCTCCTCCTCTTTAGAAACAAGTTTCCTTTCCCCTTTGTTTCAATTGCCTGGTGATAAGAAATGAGCAACTGAAGTGCTGTGGGAGGTCGAAAGATGTGGAGGGAGTGAAGGGATGCATGGCTTTGCTGGATGTGGATGGCACTTAAATAAATAGCTTGGGGCTGAGCATCTCATTGGGCATCCTGCAAAGAAGGTTATGTTCCTGCTGATGCAAGTGCTCTGATCCTCCAACTTTCAGAGCTTAGTTAAAGTTTGGGTTTTTTGTTTTTATTTGCTCCTGTCCTGTACAAAGTTGTATCTTCACCCCTTCCTACCCCAGACATTTGCAAGAGCTGGAAGAGTCCATCCCCTGTTTGCAGAAGTTTTTGTGCTCCCAGGGATTTTGGACACATGGCTTTCATTGACACGGTAATGAGAGCCATGTGAACAGGCTGAGGCTTCAGTTAAAACCTTTAACCTCTCCAGCTCTTGGCTGGTAGGAATTTATTTGGCTCTTAAAGTCTTGGTGCCCTGTCAGCATGGGATACCCCGTCACTGTGGGCCCTTAAAACTGATGAGTTCCACAAAGGGCCCTAAGCACCACGTCTGCCGTGGTGGTTATTAATGCATCATGCTTGGGCTTTATGAAAGCTGAAGGGAAAACCAGAGATCTGGAGCTGGGTAAGATGTGCCTCGAGCTGATACTGTGCATGACTTTGATTTACAAGTTGTTGTTCAGCCCTGAAAGCTGTGACCTACAGGAAGACCCTTTGGACCAAAAAGAATGAGCCTGGCTAATGAACACAATAGGCTTGTGGAGTTGGAAAGCCCAAGCTGTAGAGATCCTGCTTACTGCTTGTGGTGTCTTGGAGCCTGGTCACAGTGAGAGGGAGTGAGGAGCTGCCACTGCAGTGCTGTGAGGGTTGTGTTGGACAGAGCAGCAGAGGGAGATCCTCCTGGACCTTTCCTGGAGGAAAGAGCTTCCCCCATCGCTGGCTTCCAGGTGAGTTGCTGAGTTAGATGCCTAATAGTGACAATCACAGAGTTCCTGTAGCTTCTTTCTTGGCATCAAATGACAGGGTTGGAGTAGGAAGTACTCAGTTTCTGTTGTATTTGGTTTGTTTCTGTTGTGTAACTCTGCTCAGCTTCATACCTGACATCTGTACCCTTGTGTTGCTGGTAAGAAGTTCCTTGGTACTTGGTATTTAACTGGGGGGTCTGACTAGAACAGGAAGATTTTCCTTCTTCACAAACAGCAAATCCAAACAATACAGGCAGAGACCAGCTTTAGCTGCCTGTAGGCTGGAGAAAGCTCAGAAGTTCTGGGGGCTTGGGTGGCTTTCCCTTAAGCTGTAAGGACTGCTTGGAGAGTGGGTAACTCCAGATTTCAGGTCTTGGAGAGCAGTGCTGTCAGCTCATGTCTGGTGTGGGCTGTCCTAAGATGCTTGTGGGATGAAGGGCAAGTTGTTTATCACTACCTTCTGCCCTTCTGAAGAGCTGGTGACTAAATACCTACCTGGTAGGATCAGAGCATAGTCCACTAAGACTACTCTGGGTGGATGTTGTCTGGCCATCCAGTTAATGTGTTCATCAGATCTGAAGCTGAGAAGAATGAGTTTTGGCTTGATCATACTGACTCTTGGCTCCTCTGAAAACCTAGTGCACTGTAGGAAAATTGGAGGCTTGCTTATTATTTTATATGTAGATAATGAAGGTCATTTAAAACACCAAGCTTCTCCACCAGGGCCATAATGAAGAAGGTGACCCTGCTGGCAGTTCCTCACTTAAATCCTACCTTCTAGAATAATCCACCTCATGCTAAAGAATAATCATGCTTCTGCCTGCATGGCTGTGCTCAGGAGCCTGTCATTAGATAATTTCCCTGTGATCATTACTGTAGCTTGGCAGCCCTGCCTGTCAGACAGGCACCTAAGCTAAAGAGAGTGCACAAGGGCACACTAAAATGTTGGGGGGTTAGGGAACATGGTGTGGCACCAGGGTACTGAGAATTGTTGTGGTGTTATTTTTTCAAAGGTCCAAGTCAGAGTTTTGAAGGATTTTTTTTCTCATGCAGTAAGCCTAGATGTGGTTTTAAATCCTGCTGTGTTGTTTGTTCAGCCTTGGGTAACCTTCCTGTCTTTCTTTGCTTGAGCTTCACTGCTGAAGGCTTTGCTTATCCCAGCCATGTTTGCAGAGGTGTTCATGAGGGCTAATGGAACCTGGATCCTGGTCATTAACTGACAGCTATAATAAAGACTGCTAGTGTGCTGAACCCCAGGCTCCAGCAGGACCAGCAAAATAGCTTTGATCTTCTGTGAATACAGAAGCAGAGCCCCCTACCCCCCTGATTTCTGTGCTTATAGTCCCCTGTACAGCAGAGCTGGACTGGGCTGTTCTGCTTGGCACGTCGCACACGTGTGGCACAACCATGTCAGCAGCATGAGGTCTGTGTTATGGTGCTGTGCTGAGCATGAAACCAGGATGTAAGCTGTGTTTCTAATTTAATTTAATTTCTTTCATACCTATGAAAGGGGAGAGATGCCTATCAAAGACCCCTGTAGCCATCTCTGGATATTAAACTGAAGGAGTCTTTAAATTGTAGCTTGCTGGTTCCTAATCTGGCTGCTTTAGTGTCTTCTGCTGTTGAGAAGTGAAGTGAAAATGGTGGCCTTGCTTTCTGCTTGTGGTTGATTTTTGTGGTTCACATGGATGGAGCCCTGTTTCCTTCTCACCCCTTTTTATTTAAAGCCTTTTGCAAAGATCAAAAGCTCCAAGTGTCCTCCAGGTCTTTGTTTCTCAGTTTTTAAGGTGAAAATTATTCTAATGGAGCTCATCCTGAGGTATTGTCTTTTACAAGACTGAGAGTAACACAAGCTTGAATGTCAGACATTTGCCAAAAAAAAAAAAAAAAACCCAAAGAAGTTAATGAAGAACATATGAGGTTAAGGAAACTTGCAGAGCAGGACCCAAAGGCCAAGGGAAGGTTTCTGCAGGGAGCTGGCTGAGTTCTGTCAGGAGCACTGCAGTGATACAGTCTCAGCTGCCACTACCAATTTCAGTTGGGAACAGTATTTACACATTACTCTCCCTGTGCCCATCACGGGATGGGCCTCTTGAGCATGCCCCATGTGCATGCTCTGTTTCAATAATTTTCTCAAGTTGTTCCAGCTCCAGCCCCCCAAGCCTAGTGAGCAGGTTGGAGGCAATGCTGTTCACAAGAGGGATTTGTGTGATCATGTCTTAACTGCTGCTCTGTCCTTGTTCAGATGAGATTCAGACCAGCCAGAGGTACTGCTGACTTCTGAGAGCCAAAAACAAATGGGTGGAACTGTGCCATAGAGATTTGTCAAGAGTGTTGACTCTGGAGTCTAATGAGAACCAAAGTGTCACTATTAATCCCTCTTACCACAGCTGGTCTAGCAGAAACTCCAAGTTCTTTATGCTGGTGCTGAAGCGCTGGTGCTTTTCTTTCTCCTGACCTCAGACCTTTAGCAAAGCTTTGAAGTACTTTGGTTTGAGAGCTTTGATGTTCTTCAGGCTTTCTAGGAGCTGAGCCTGATCTGTCAGGCCCATTACTTCTGAAAGAGCTGTAGAAATGGGGCAGGCTGAGCCATAGTGATGGCTGAGGCTGCACAAGTTTCACAGTTCATTTCAAATAAGCACTAAAGTTTGGTTTGTCTCTGCAGCTGCTCAGTCTTTCTCTGTCAGCCTCCTCTGGCAGCAAATGGAAATTCCTCCCTGGGTGTGCTTTAGGCTTTTCTGTGTGGTGGCACCCAGACATTTCAGCTTAAAGTTTGGCTGAGGAGTCCTGGTAGCTTTCATTGAACACAAGATGTGTGGGGCCAAGTCTCATGCAAATACCCCTGGAGCGGCTGTATCACAGTACACCAAGAGCTGAGGGTAACTGAAAGTCTACAGTATGCAGAGTCATTGAGTGGTTTGGGTTGGAAGAGAGCTTTAAAGGTCATCTTGTCCAACCCCCCTGCACTGAGTATCTTTAACCAGAGCAGGTTGCTCAAAGCCTTGTCCAGCCCGACCTGGAATATTTCCAGGGATGGATATGACTTGCTGGGTCTGATTTTGCAAGCTGATTTCCTCAGTTGCTTGATTGGTTTCTTTTAGAGCTTTATTTAACCTCTTCCTTTAAACTTCAGAGGGTTTTAATGAAGTCCTTCTGTCCTTGTCTTTCATTCCCTTTGGGCCTAGGTTGAACATTTGTGCTAGAGAGCTTGACACAGGGGTCAGCAAGAGTGGGGTCACTGCTGACTCATTTGCTTGGGTTGTCTTTATTCCCCTTCAGGCACCAGTCATTTAAGGGCCTCCTTATGTGTTACAGAGTTTGGCCAACGAGGGGTGTGCTGGCGAGTGAGTGGAACAATGGATTTCCAGCATTACCTGCAGCTTTCCTTCTCCCAGCACAGCAAAGCATCGCCAGAGATCTGGCTCTGACTTGATGAGCTGAGGCTGGAATTGGAGCATTCTTTGCTGCAGGTTTTATGGATCTCAGGGCACAGCAGGTCAGGCCATGCATGCAGGGCTTGGTAGATGCTTCCTGTTTATAGACAGGCTGTTTATACTGAACATACCCCAGGTGTCTGCTCACCGCTGGGTTCTGCTCCTGCAAAGGGCATTGCAGCCACTGGGAAAAACCAAATCGTTTGCAGAGGCAGCTGTGTGGTCCCACAGGAGCTGTTAGTGCCCTGGGTGGGACTGTCAGTGCTTGGACTAACTCTGCTTGTATCCAAACACATGGAGTTCTCATAGCACCAGTGCCTCCCTCATTTGTAGTATTCTTTTTAATTTTTTTTTTTTTTACATTTTTTTCTTGGATGAAAGGGTGACTTTGGCATCTCTCTTCAAAGCTGCAGTGCATTGGTCTGCTTTTGATCCCTAAAGCACTTGCCACCACTCCTGTCCTTTGGAGCTTAGTCACACCACTGCTGCCCTACAAAGTAGCCTTTGGTGCTGTGAGGGGAGCGGGGGTAAGTGGGCGTTATGAAGGGAGATGAAGACCTGGGGCTGGTTCTTTCTGTTGTGTGCAAGAGCTGCAGAAAGTGGGCAACAGAGGGAGATTCCTGTGTGGATTGCCGAGCTGCAGAAAGTGGGCAGCAGGCGGAGATTCCTGTGTGGATTGCCTTGCTGCCGAGGAAGATGTGTAAGTAAGGAGGTCACTCAGGTTTTAACCTTCACCTGGTGTAAAGCTGCAGCCCAAGCTGTAGTTCCAGATGTTTCTTTTATTTTTTTGCAAATGCCCTTTCCTGATGTTTTGGCTGCCTTTGAGGATTTCTCCTCGTATCAAAAGCTCTTTTTCCCTTGCTTCCCAGGCTCACCTTTACACAAGCAGGGCACCACCTCCACCGCCAGCGCCGAGAAGTCAGCTTCGAAGGTTGCCGAGGTGGGCGATGATTTCCTGGGAGACTTCGTGGTGGGCGAACGCGTCTGGGTGAACGGAGTGAAGCCAGGGGTGATTCAGTACCTCGGGGAGACGCAGTTTGCTCCGGGCCAGTGGGCAGGGGTGGTTCTGGATGAGCCTGTGGGTAAGAATGACGGCTCTGTGGGCGGAGTGCGGTACTTCGAGTGCCAGCCGCTGCAGGGGATTTTCACGCGACCCTCCAAGCTGACGCGGCAGCCGGTGGCCGAGGGCTCGGGGAGCGACGCCCCCTCCGTGGACTCGCTGACGGCTCAGAACTTGTCGCTGCACTCGGGCACGGCCACGCCGCCTCTCTCCACTCGCGTCATCCCCCTGCGGGAGAGCGTCCTGAACAGCGCCATGAAGACAGGCAACGAGTCCGGCTCCAACCTGTCCGACAGCGGCTCCGTCAAGAAGGGGGAGAAGGACTTACGGCTCGGAGATCGCGTGCTGGTGAGTTGAGCCTGGGGTCTCCCGCTGCGAAGGCAAAGGGCAAGGATTTGGCCCCTCCCTGAGCGCTCCTGGTCAGGACTGGAGGAGGAAAGAGTTGGTGATGAGGTGTGGGATAGAGCTTGGTCTTGGAAAGGGGTGTCTGGAGCAAGCAGGCATGGAACATCTGCATGGGGTCATCTGGGATGCTGTCTCCTGGATGTCTCTCTCTCTCTCTTTAAAGAGAACACTTTCCGGAGTGTTTCTTGTACTGGCCAAGTCATGAGCAGTAGAATGAGGGCAGATAGAGCAACTCAAACAGGAGAAGGAAATAGAAAAATCATTGATTATGGACATGTCTCTCTCTCTCTGAAGAGAACACCTTCCAGAGTGGTTCTTGTATTGGCCAAGTCATGAGCAGTAGAATGAGGGCAGATAGAGCAACTCAAACAAGAGAAGGAAATAGAAGAAAAATCATTGATTATGGGTGTTTCTCTTTCAAGAGAACATATTCCAGAGTGTTCCTTGTATTGACCAAGTCATGAGCAGTAGAATGAGGGCAGATAGAGTGACTCAAATAGAAGAAGGAAATAGAAAAATCATTGATTATGGACATGTCTCTCTCTCTTTCAAGAGAACACCTCCCAGGGTGTTTCTTGTACTGGCCAAGTCATGAGCAGTAGAGTGAGGTCTGAGGTCAGATAGAGCAACTCAAACAAGAGAAGGAAATAGAAGAAAAATCATTGATTATGGGTGTTTCTCTTTCAAGAGAACATATTCCAGAGTGTTCCTTGTATTGGCCAAGTCATGAGCAGTAGAATGAGGGCAGATAGAGCAACTCAAACAGGAGAAGGAAATAGAAGAGAAATCATTGATTGTTATGTTCTAATCCAGTGATGCTCCCCTTAATGGTGTGTATCAGCGTTTCTGAGGAATTTACAGTGCAGTGTCTTGGTGCATGAGGTCCAACATACTGCAAATATTTCTGAGTGAGAATCTCTCCTAGCTGGTTTGGGCTTTTTTGGTTTGGGTTTTTTGTTTTGTTTTGTTTTGTTTTTTAATGAAATTGCATCCTTAAAAGCCTTCCCTTCCTGCCTGCTAATTTATCTACCCTAGATGTTCTAAGATAACATTTGTGCTATGATTTGTTAGTGTAATAAAGTTCAAACTTGGAAGGAGCTCAGCATCACTCTGGCTCTAGCAAGAATGCTCAGCTTACAGAAACACTGGGAATTGTTTGCATGCAATAGGGGAGGTCCAGAAAAAGAACAGATAATGACAACAAAAAGAAATAACTTGCTGGTTTGGTTCTGTAACATGTGCTTGGCTTGGCAGGCAGCTTTTTTCAGTAATGGAGATGTCAGCTAATCATGTTTGGTGTTTGAGTACATAAACAGTCATTTAGAGTTAACCTGAGTTGCTTTAAAATCCCTGACTAAATCTTTGCTCTGGTCCTCTGTGGATTGGTACAGTTTTAGTTGTCTTTATTTCTTCATTGCTCCTGCTCTGTGCAGCTGTTCTCTGTTTGAGAATAGCTTTCAGGCAGATGGGATCCACCAAAGGCTTTTCAAGTTCAGGAGGACATGTGTTCTCTGTAATTGCTCAGTGGATGGAGCACAAGGTTGCAAGGAGCCCTTCCAGGTCTGTAAGACCAACACCTGGCTGGCTGTGTTCTGCTCATTTCCTGCTAGTGGTTTTGTTTAACTTCATTAAAGTCCATTATAGCTTGAAGACATTTTGGCTTTTCAGTGGCATTGTTCTGAGACCCTTTCTGACTCTGTAGCAGTTGCAAAAAGTGACTTTTAGCTTTCCATTAGAAGCTTTCCATTAGAAGAATTAGATAATATTTGCCTTTGGCACTTCCTATCTCAGCCTTTTTCCCAGAGATGCAAAAATTGCATTAAAGAGGTGAAAACCCCATCCTGATATTGTAGACCTCATCTCTGGAAGTCTGGCAAATGAATGTGGAACAATTAACCTTTGCTGTAGTAAGAATGGAGCTTCCCAAAGTAATCACTGGAGTGCTGTGAGGCTGGCTTGTTGCCTTTCTCCAGAGAAAGAAGGGATGGAAACAGAGCAATGGAACAGTTGAGCTTGGGAACAATCTCTGCTGTGTTTTTTACCTAAGAAAATGCATTTTTACAGGCTTTGAATGGGAGGCTCTCAGCAGCTGAACTCATTCCACTCTAGATATGGTCGCTTTCTAAAGAAGGGTGGGAAGGAGATAGCTGTTCTCTATATGTCAGTCTAAATTAAAAATAATTAAAATTAAAAGTTTCTCTTAACAGAGGTATTTTGCTCTTCAGCCTAACTGTGACTGAACTCTCCAGTACTGAAATGGAGTAATAAAGAAGACAGTTTGAGGTCCAGGTTCCATCCCTGGTGGCTGTTTTATTCCACTGCTGTGGGTTTTCTTTTCCTGGACACCCTTTGGGTGGGTTGTAGGTTTGTGATTTTTGCTATGAGGCCAAAACCAGAACAGGTGTTGGAACAGCAGAAGGAGCACTAGCAAGGAGGTTGTGACAGAGCGGTGCCTCAGGTGATGGCCAGGCAGGACTGCTGTGGTGAGCTGGCCAGGCTGCTGGGAATGGACTCTGGGCTCCTAACTTGAGCCTGGGGTTTTTAATAATTTTCTCCTCTGTATGCTGCAAAGTTTTTTTGCCTGTGGTGTGTTGCATCCTCTTGCTCCTGGCAAACAGCATAAGTCTGCTTGCATGAATAGATGTAAAATGTTCTTTTCTTTAGCGTCCCCTCTGCATGTCTCCCCTCCTACCCTGCTCTGCCAGCCTGAAGCTGCAGAAAGCCTTTAACCACCTGAATGAAAGATGATATCCCTTAGAAGCTCCTCATCAAGAATTGCAGCCTAAGCTTGAACTTTGCAAAGAAAAATTAAAAAGTCAGTTTCAAACCATCACACCCTTCTCCCTGGGCAGAGACAGCTACTTGCTCTGCTGCTGTCAGTTCACTTTGAGCTATTTCAGTGCCTGACACTGAAGCCTTGCTGCTGTAAAGGCATGTGAGGTGTTACAAAGGAAAGATTCATGCTCTTTGTTTTCCTGGTTGCCCTTCAGAGCTTTCCCAGCTTGTTGGAGTTTTGGAAGCGCAGCAATGCTCCTGTATGGACTTTACAGACAATCACAAGGCTTATTTCCTTACTGCAAAGCAGGCAGTAAAGAAGGAAGTATCCTAGTCAGTAGTTCTATCGAGGTGGTATTTTCAAGGAAGGTGTTTTCAGTCTTCCACTGCCTGCTTTCAGCTCAGTCCATCAGGAGACCAACAATTGCTGTGTCATGACTGGAGAATGTAGCAGTACAGCAGAGCTCAGGACCTTGCACGAGGGCCTGGGAGTGATGGAGCTGTGCAGGCTTGTGATGGGCAATGGGAAGTGGAGTCTTCCAGTGGCTTGTAGGATTCAAGAAACAGGAAAACATCTAGTTTTAGGCTGCTCTTGTAGCACAGATAGGAGTAGATTGTTGCCTTTGTGTGGAGTGAAACACAGTATGACTGCTATTGTCCCAGGGGCAGTGTTCCCTGTCACTGCAGCCCAACTAAGAGGAAATAAATAGCCCAAAGCAGCCGCCCGGCCCTGCCCTGCTGCCACATGAACCCTTCCAGGCTTTTTGTGCACACACTCCCCCTTTCCCAACCATTCATTTGGGCTGATGCTTTGACTGGTTTTGTCTTCTGTGTGCAGTATCTGTCATTAAATAGGAGTTGTGAGTGGCCTGTGGTGGAGCAAACTCTGTCATTAACGTGGGCGGACTTGTATCGGCACAGCCTCGGGAGGGGATGCTGTAATTCCAGGCTTTCCTCTAACACCACATCCCTGGGATATTATTTTCTCACTGGTGCCTGAAAGATAAATGTGCACAAATGTCTTGCATCAGCAGTGTTGTCAGACTCGTCCCTGTGCAGTGCTGAATTGTGCTGTGGGGATGGGAAGGCACAAAGATAGGTGCCTGGCTTAAAAGAAGTAATAAAAATTCCTCTTAACTACATACAGGGAGAACTGTCCTGTAATTCCTGGCTGTCTTTCTCCCCTTACCCTAAACAGCAGCTCTGGTGCTCACAGATGACATAGTGAGCATCTGGGCAGATGAAACCACTCATGGTCAGATGTCACCTGATGTAAGTTGCATTTACAAAGCTGACCACAAGCCAGATCTCTCCACCTTACTACCAGCTTGCTGTCAGCTGGGACAGTCCCAGTAAGCAATGGCATTCATTTCCCACAGGGATGTGCATTTACCCCCTCTTGCTTCCAGATCATTGTTTCATGTGATCTGTTATGGCTGGGCACCTCACACCACTGCAGAAAGCACCATTTGTAGGTAAGGGTTTGTGCAATAATCTGCTGCTGGTAGTGCTGGAAAGAGCTGAATCATGTCAGTGCTTCGGAGAGCATGACCATGGAGTGGGGAAACACAGCTTCTACCACTCAGAGCTCAGGTAGGAACAAGCTCCTTGTCTGGGTAGATGAGGTGGGGGTGAAACCCTTGTTTGCCCAAGGGAAGGGTTGTCTGCTTCAGTTCACACATTGGATACAGCCTGCAGCTCAAACAGGAGCAAGCAGCACTTGTCCACTAAAGGTGAGCTCCTGTTTCTTGTTGCTGTCATCCACTGATAGTGTAGGACAGGATTATGTGCTGCACTTGAAAAGTAGTTGAAAGCCCTCAGAGTAAAGGAAGTGTTCTGTGTCTGCCCTTTCTCCACCGTCCCCTTCCCCTCTCTCCCCACAGGTGAGCAGTAGGAGAGTGTCACAGCTCCACCAGACCCAACATGAGGCACAGGAGCCCTGCAGAAGAGACATGTCAGTGTGTTGTACTGGGGCACTGATTGTTCCCACCTCAGCCCTCTGGTCAGCAGCATGGTCCTGTGGAAATGTTTTGGGTAGAAATGTAGTTGGGTAAACTAAGAATTGTAAGCAGGCAGCACAGCATCATCTGGGTGGATCTTGCCTGGGGATGTGCTCAGGCAGGTGTCCCCTGAGCCATGCATGACGTGAGCTCCTGTCCCTGCTGCCCTGAGTGACACTTAATGTTTTATTTTCCTTTTCTCCCTGAGCACTATTGGAGTTTACTGCAAGCAGTGCATTGCCCACAAGCCCTGAGTTGAGGACAGCTGTTGAAAGGTTCTTGCAGAGAGCAAGAAACTGCTGAGGGGTGAGCAGGGAGGACAGAGGTGGAAAAGAGCAAACGCAGGCTGGAGGGAGTCCATGCACAGGATTGAGATAGGGCCTGGTGCTAATTTGGTAAATGGTTTAAATGATACATTAGCAGCTCCAATGAAGACAATGTCTGGAAGGATTAACATCATTGTCTCTTCACCCCTGGGATATGCTGGGCTGGTTCCAGTTTTGTCATTTTGATGAGGAAACTGTAGTGAAACATGGTGTCAGTGACAGAGCAGTTAGCAGGGGAGGTGCATGGATGCCCTTCCTCTCTGGCTACACACTTTTTTCCTGACTCACCAGGTAGGACACAGACCTGTTAAGTATTCCAGACTTCATTTTGTTGTGAAGGTCAAACCCAAGACTGTCTCTTGAGACTATTTGTGATCTTTGCTTGAGGAAAGTTCAGGTGAGGAAGATGCTTTAGTGAAAGGCATCAGAACTAAGGCAGAGAACTTCAATCTGGAACTGAACTTTCCAACGTGTGGCTCGGAGGCTGCTTGAATCCAGCTGGAGAGGGCAGACCACCAAGACCTTCTTTATTCCTGAGTGTTTTTACCTGAAAGCAGAGAAACTGGAAACATTGATGCTGGTCAAATACCCACCAAAACAAACAAATCCCTCTTTATCAGTATGTCAGTGTATTTTCTGTTTCTTGGAGCTTCAATGAAGAGCCATTTTGGGCAGCTTTTGGGTATTTTTTCAAAACCAACCACAACTAAACCCAGTAACGCTTTACATGTGGTCAAATCGTGTTCTCCTGGACATAAATAATCTCAGCTATAGTCTAGAATCATAGAGTTGTTAGGGTTGAAAGGGACCTCAAGGGTCATCTAGTTCTAAGCCCCCTGCCATGGGCAGGGACACCTCACACTACATCAGCTTCGTCACAGCCACATCCAGCCTGGCTGCAAAACCCTCCAGGGATGAGGCTTCCACCACCTCCCTGGGCAACCTGTGCCAGTGTCTCCCCACCCTCATGGGGAAGAACTTCTTCCTGACATCCAATCTGAATCTACCAACTTCTAGTTTTGCTCCATTTGCCCTAGTCCTATCACTCCCTGACACCCTAAAAAGTTTTGGTAAGGTAACTCTTAAAGGCTTCTCAGAAAAGCTTTGGGAGTTTTCTTTTTTGAATGAAACCTGTCAGCTATAGATGTTGTGGCTGTCTGAGCTGCTGGGGTGTAGCTGAGCTCACTGGCAGCCTTGTTAACTCTGTGCTGTCTGCTGCTCTAGCAAAGAGATGGATTGTCCTGTCCAGTTTGTCTTTGCTTTAGTCCAGACAGCCAAGCAAGCTGAAGGTGTGGTTGTGGCTCTGATTTGTGTACCAGGCAGAGAGATGCAGACAAGACTTCCAAGAGAAAGTCATAGAATAGAATCACAGAATCATTTTGGTTGGGAAAGACCTTTAAAATCATTGAGTCCAACTGTTATGTAACTACCAGAAGACAGGCTGAGGGGGTTGGGGTTGTTCAGCCTGGAGAAGAGAAGGCTCCAGGGAGACCTTATTGTAGCCTTTCAGTACTTAAAGGGGTTGATAATAAAGATGGAGACAGGCTTTTTAGCAGGGCCTCTTTTGACAGGACAAGGGGTGATGGTTTTCAACTAGAGAAGGGAAGGTTTAGGTTGGACATTAAGAAGAAGCTCTTTACTATGAGGGTGGTGGAAAGCAGGGTGCCCAGGGAGATGGTGGGAGTCCCATTGCTGGGGACATTCCAGGTCAGGGTAGATGGGGCTCTGAGCAACCTGCTCTAGTTGGACATGTCCCTGATCACTGCAAAGGGGTGGACTAGATGGCCTTTAAAGGTCCCTTCCAGCTCAATGCATCCTATGATTCTACCAAGTCTGGTGCTAAACCATGTCCTTTAGCATCCTCTCTGTATGATTTGAGGTGCCACTGATGCTGGTGACTGTCTGGGATGGGAAATCCTCTGGTCTTTGGGGTGATGGTGCAGTTGTGTTAGTGCAGCGGGAGCCATCCACGCTGGGCTGTGGAGCATGGCATCAGAGCTAGGCATGGGCAGAAGGCACAGCTGTGAGCTACTGTGAGTTATGCTCCCTGGCTCTTACAAGCTGCCTTTTTCGCTCCTTCCAAGGTGATACCTCTGATGTATTGAAGTGTCTGATAGAAACAAAGGCTTCTGTTTTGATGAGGGTGTATTGTGCACTGATACAACCTGCCAGCTGTTTTTTTCCAAAAGGCATTACTTACTTTAGCAGCATTAGCAGATTATCAGGGCTGAACAAATCTGCACGTCTGAGGCAGATGAATATTCTAGACTCTCCATCCATGAGAGTTTTGTGTGCCTGCCTAGAGAGGGGGAGATCAACGAGAGGGTTGAGCACTGGCATGTGAATGTGACAGCCCAACATTGACTTCTGGCTGTACTCTCAGCCCCTTTGGCATGTGAGACCCCACCTGGAGTGGTGAGACCCCACCTGGAGTACGGCATCCAGTTCTGACACCCCTGTTACAAGAAGGATCTGGAGGTGCTGGAACGTGTCCAGAGAAGGGCCATGAGGATGAGCAGAGGGCTGGAGCACCTCTCCTGTGAGGACAGACTGAGAGAGTTGGGGCTGTTCAGTCTGGAGAGGAGAAGGCTCCAAGGAGACCTTCTTGTGGCTTTCTAGTATTTGAAGGGGGCTACAAGAAAGCTGAGGAGGGACTTTTTAGGGTGTCAGGGAGCGATAGGACTGGGGGGAGTGGAGCAAAACTAGAAATGAGTAGATTCAGATTGGATGTTAGGAAGAAGTTTTACACCATGAGGGTGGTGAGAGACTGACACAGGTTGCCCAGGGAGGTGGTGGAAGCCTCATCCCTGGAGGTTTTTGCAGCCAGGCTGGATGTGGCTGTGAGCAACCTGCTGTAGTGTGAGGTGTCCCTGCCCATGGCAGGGGGATTGGAACTAGATGACCCTTGAGGTCCCTTCCAACCCTAACAATTCTGTGATTCTATGTGGGGAGCCCAGGCTGTGGCAGAGCAGGTGTGTCTGTCCTGGCTTGGGAGAGATGATGTGGTGAGGGTGTGTTTAGTAGCAAAGCTGGCAGAATCACTAATGCTTGGAAGAGGACAGAAAATACATGGGAAGCAGCAAATCACATTGCTGTTGGAGGGAGCATTAGACCTGATCTGCACTGAGCATCTTCACTGATGTGTGGCTTTGGGGCAGGAATGTGACCTGCTCTCTTGCTGCACAGTTCTGGTATTGGCATAATGAGATAATGTGTCTGTTAAGTCAATAGGGTCAGTTGTTTTCTTTCCTGTTTGGAAACAGCTTTCTCAAAGTCAGTGGCATCTGTGGAGATGTAACTGAGCAGCCCTGTTGTTTGTGTGGATGGAGGAGTGAGGCCCTGGAATCAGACAGTCATTAAGGTTAGAGAAGACCTCTAAGGATCCTGCTCACTGCAGGGGGTTTGGATTAGACGACCTCTAAAGATCTCTTCCAACCCAAACCATCCACCCTCTAGTAGTCACCTCAGAATAACATTGTAAGGACAGGCTGCAGGAGTTGGGGTTGTTCAGCCTGGAGAAGAGAAGGCTCTAGGGAGACCTTAGAGCAGCCTTCTACTACCTGAAGGGGGTTACAGGAAAGCTGGGGAGGGACTTTTTACAAGTGATAGGACAAGGGGCAATGGCTTTGAGCTGCAAGAGGGCATATTGAGACTGGGTATTAGGAAGAAATTCTTTACAGTGAGGGTGGTGAGACACTGGAACAGGTTGCCCAGGGAGGTCATGAACCTCCCTAGCGGTGTTCAAGACCAGGTTGGATGAAGCCTTGAGCAACCTGGGCTAGTGGAAGGTGTCTCTGGCTGTGGCAGGGGGCTGGAACTAGATGATCTTTGAGGTCCCTTCCAACCCAAACCAATTTATGAACCTGTGAGTCACCCTGATGGAGGGAGCTCATCAGGCTTTTAAGGTGTTCACATGAGGCTCTGTGGGTTTGGGATCATGGGGCTTGGTGAAGGAAATGGGGCTCAATATCTGTAATTAAAACTCAATAAAAATAAAACTTATTATATGCTTACCAACAATGGCATTAAGATGAATGGCAGCTGTATTGGGTTCAACTTGCTGCTAAAGAAACGTATTAGAATGGCCTTAAATCATTGCATTAATATTAAGAGGCTAAATCTGTATAAACTCAAATCAATCAAAAAGGGGACTGCTGTTGGACTGTGAGTGATAGGTGAAGAATTTTTCTGCAGCTGTTCAAACCTAAAACTTGCCAAGTACCTAACCTAGAAATGGAATAATTTTTTTTTTATTCCTGGATGAAGTGTAGGTTATTCAGTCTGGAGAAGAGAGGGCTCTGAGGAGACCTAATTGTGTCCTTCCAGTATCTTAGGGGGGCTACAGGAAAGCTGGGGAGGGACTTTTTAGGATGTTGGTAATGATAGGACTAGAGGGAATGGAATAAAACTAGAAGTGGGTAGATTCAGATTGGATGTTAGGAAGAAATTCTTCCCCATGAGGGTGGTGAGACACTGGAACAGGTTGTCCAGGGAGGTGGTGGAAGCCTCATCCCTGGAGGTTTTTGCAGCCAGGCTGGATGTGGCTCTGAGCAACCTGATATAGTGTGAGGGTTTGGAACTGGATGATCTTTGAGGTCCTTTCCAACCCTGACAATTCTGTGAAAACTTTCTCACTTTCCTGCTGGCAAGTATTTTCCTCCTTCCTTATAGCAAGGAGGACAACATCAAGAAAGGTCTTCCCATAAGCAACGCTTTGAATCCCTAGTGAGAGGTGTTACAGAAAACTAATTCAAGCTGTGTGCTCCCAGGGCTTGAGATAGGACCCAGACTTCTGAGCTGTGTTCTCCAGTCTTTTCAGGTGCAGTTATTTTTAGGCTGGGAAAACTCCTATTCCTTTAAGAATTGTTCAGAATTTTTAGGGATTCAGAACTGGTAAATTTGTAACATCCCTACCCCAGAATACACAATTTGGAGATTTCTGTCTTTGGCTATCTGTTCTCTGTAGGAGAGTATTATTCTTACTGATACCTGTTTATTTACCTGTAAATTTTACTGTTTAAGTAAAATTTAATGTTAAGAAATATTTACATTCAAGATAAAGCTGCAAACTTAATCTTAAATTGCTTTCAAGCTTTTTGCCTCGAACCTAGGCTCTAGCAAGGATAGGCTAAAAAAGGTGTAAAGCCATTGCTGATTTACCTGAAGTACAAACCTTTAGATCCACTCTGCTACTTTTCCATTCTTCTTTTTTTTTTCTTCCATCAGCTCATATATCTAAGGTAGAGCTTCTAGAGCAAAGGCAGAGGCAGCTGCTGCTCACTGCGATGTTCTCTCACAGCAGTGATCAAAGCACAGCTTCCTACATTCCTGACTTCTGCTCTTCCAGACTCAATTTTGCATGTTGAAAGCTTTAAGCTTTAATGTGAGAGCAAAAGGTGTGATCCTTATTTCTCCATGGAGGGGGAGAAATCTCTGGCAGTGGAAGCCTAGCAGGCAGATAAGCCTCTTTACTTGGCTCCTACTGCCATGAGTTGCTGTAGGATGTGTAGGTAAAAGTGGAGTTGCTTTTTCTGTACACAACACTTCTATTCTGAGAGGCTTGCTGGGAGGGCTGTTCACTGTGTCCTAGCAAACCCTGCATGGTGAGGCCTGCCTCAGCTTGTCACTTTGATGTCCTGTCCCAGTATTGCTCAGAAATGGCAGGTGAAAGAGCACAAGTCTGAAATCTTAGTGCAGATCTTGGTTCTTTATATAAGTCAGGTGTAAGCTGAGCTTGGAGGCCTTAAACTTCTTCGTGGCCTCACAAGTAATTTTGTGCAATTAGCTGACACCTTGGAATAGGTTTTTATATTTGTTCTGACATCTTCCAGGCAGTCAGGTCCAAAAGTGGGAGTTCATGAGCTAGCTTGTAGTTATTGGAAAGACATCTTTAGTGCTAGGAGAACTTGAGATCACACCTATCTGTTCTGCTTTCATTAAATCTGAAACAGAACATACTGAGGTTGTGGCCCCTGGGGAGACCACATCTGGAATATTGTGTCCAGTTCTGGGCCCCTCAGTTCAAGAAGGATAGGGAACTGCTTGAGAGAGTCCAGCACAGAGCCAAGAAAATGATTAAGGGAGTGGAACATCTTCCTTAAGAGAACAGACTGAGGAAGCTGGGGCTATTTAGCTTGGAGAAGAGGAGACTGAGGGTAACCTCGTTCATGTTTATAAATACATAAAGGGTGAGTGCCAAGGAGATGGAGCCAGGCTCTGCTCAGTGATGCCCAGTGACAGCACAAGAGGCATGGGTGGAAGATAAAGCATAGGAAGTTCCATGGAAACAGGAGGAAGAATTATTTCACTGTGAGGGTGACAGAACACTGGAACAGGCTGCCCAGGGTGGGTTGTGGAGTCTCCCTCTCTGGGGATATTCAGGACCTGCCTGGATGAGTTCCTGTGTGCTCTGCTCTAGGTGCTCCTGCTCTGGCAGGGGGATTGGACTGGATGATCTCTCATAACATTCTGTGATTCTTTTCCCCTCCTCTCCTTAACTGCAGTCCTTGTGTGGCAGTGCCAGTGCTGACATCTCTAACCTTCAGCATCTTCTCTCCAACAGGTTGGTGGCACAAAGACAGGAGTTGTGCGCTACGTGGGCGAGACGGACTTTGCCAAAGGAGAGTGGTGTGGTGTGGAGCTGGATGAGCCCCTGGGGAAGAACGATGGGGCAGTGGCTGGGACAAGGTACTGTGTGCTCTCCAACCCAGCCTGGGCATGGAGGGCCTCCTAGGGTGGCTGTGGCCACTTGGAGCTGGCAGGAAAAGTCAGGGCTGTGTTTGGTGTTAGGTAATGTGGGTTGGGAGGAAGAGCCCAGTTTTGAGTCTTGTAGGCTTTGGGATAGCTTTGCAGGGAGATCAATAGAAACCTCCTCACTGGAGCATTTTAAAGCAGGCTCAGATAACCTCTGTGAAGAAGTAACCTGAGTGGCTTCAGGAAACAGGAGAGAGGAGGGAGAGGAAAAAAAAAACTTAGAGTGGGGTTTAGATTTTGCTGGACATTGATGCTGTGATTGTATTAGCTCTGCTTTCAACCACACCTTCCCAGCATAAACTTTCTTCTTGCTCTGTTTCTGTAACTCACCTTGTCAGAACTATGGAAGATAAGGATTTGATTTTTTTTTTTCCCCTTAGCTTAATGTTATTTGTTCTGTTCTTCCTGGGACAGATTTCCAGAGAGCTGAAAGAACAGTCAGTGGTGGTTTTCTGTCCTTGTACTAATTGTGTAGTGTGACAGCTGTCTGCTGATTTGATTTTACCACCTCTGACTCCATGGGCACCTCCACTACTTTCTTTTTGAAAAGAGCCCTTGTTAGCATTTTTAAAACTAAGCAGGGACATCTCACAGGCTTGCTGGAAGCTGTTTTGGTTCATGTGGAAGGAAATGACCCCCAGTCTCAGATCTGGAGCTTGGGGGTCAAGCTTGGGAACTCAGATCTGAGTTTTACGTATTAGCAATTTGACCCTGCTTCAGATACATGCCCCTCAGAGAGTCTTCCCCATGTCTGCTGTGGCCATGGGACTCCTGATACAGTCCTGACAGAAGGGGACTGGGCAGAGACCATGTGGGACTGGTGCTTTGGTGGTTGTTGCCATCTAGTGAGCATCCCTGGCCTGCCTGCCCAAGCCCAGCGCTTGCTGCTGCAGGAGCAGTCTCCTGCCGAAGGAGAGCTGAGCCCAGAGAGCTGCCTCTGAGTGGAGGCTGAGGCAACATGTGGGCAAATGAGCAAGCAAAGGACATTGTCACCACCATTGCCACCACAGGCAGCTCCAGCTGAGTTGGTGGTGAATTGGCTGGATTTGTGCAGGGTCACTCTGATTCTTCTGCAGGTTCAGGAAGGGGCTCCAGGGCTGGATTTGCACCCGAGTTGAAGGGCCAGGGTTTCCTGAGCAGCTTGTGGCTGTCTGGTGGAGGCTGCCTGCAGGCTGTGGTTCAGCAGCAGTGCCTGAGAGGACAGGACAGGACAGTGGTGAGCCCCTCTCCATACAATGCTGAGGTTTGCTGCATCTGCTTTCCTGTCTGCACAGGAGGCTAGAGAGCTGCTGGTGTGGCAGTTTGGATTTCTTATCCACAAAGCCATGCAAGTTACCTCTGGTGTATTAACCTTTACCTGCTGATTTTATTGATCTTCCTTCTCTGCCTCTGCTCCTAGAGGAGTTGGTGCCTACCAAACTACTCATTGCTTTGCTTTCACATAGTCTGGAACATCTCAGCCTTGGACACTGAAGATTGATTATTGTAATGTTTTTTTAAGATCTCTTTCCAAATTTCCTGTGCCGTTTCCCACCTGCAGTTTGCATTACCATTGCAACACCACTTTGCTGCCCTGTTTCTTTCCTGTAATGTGACTATGAAAGTCATAGAGCTCCTTAGCACTCTGCGAGAGCAGCTCTTGGTTTTCAAGCAGATATTTTTTTTTTCTTTCCTTCTGCCAAGTGTTCAGGACCCAGTTGCTGCTTCTGAACTATAAAACATAATTGCGACCACTTCTAGTCTGGACTAAAAGAAAATGAGCAGACAGAGTGATGCAAGTTTGGACTTGCTAAGAGCTGTCAGAGGGCTTTTAAGGGGCTTAACCTTTGGCATTGTTGTACAGCCACAAGTACCAGCCTCTGCTCAGCCCAGATGGACCTGTGGAAGGGGCTGTGCCATGCTGTTGGTCCACCTGTGCCTGCTGCAGTTTGAGGATATGATGCTGAGCAGGGCTTTGGCTGGTTTGCAGGAGGTCATCCTGATTTTCTTCCTTGGGTCCCTGTTCTGCAGTGGGCTCAGCCTGTGGTGTGGCTGGTTTCCAACCCAGGGGCCTGTGGTGACAACAAACAGAGAGGGCTGAGGGTCTTGGGGCTGTAAAGGTGGGTTTTGGTTTTGTTTTTTAATGATTGTTATAGAAAAAATGGGCCTTGAGCAGATGTTTGAAAATGAATCACTTTCTCATCTGGCTGGAGGTCAGGCTGTTCCCTGGCCTCCCAAGCACAAAAACGTCTCCCTGAGACACAGCCATGTGGCTGCCAGCACTTGAAAAGGGAATTGGGGAAGCAGCTGCTTACATCTGGAAAGAGGGGACTTGTGCTAGCCAAGCTGGATTTGTCAGTTTCTCATTAGGACCTGGTTTTTATGGTAACATAGGACAGGTTATTATATGGCCCAATCTTTAGTTCTAGCCTTGCTAAGAAGCCTGTGAGAAAGAACTCAAGGGAGAGAGTCCTCTGTGTTGGCTACTCCCTTGAAACAAGGGGATGTGATCTGCAGATGAGCTGTTTTGACTTGCTGCAGTACAGCTGGCCAGCAGCAGATAAACCCTGGCCTGAGCCACTGGGCCCAAGCTCTGAAGGGGTTTCCAAGGTTTGGTTCATTTGTGTTCTGAAAGAGAGCTCTAGAGAGACATAATCATTGGGCTCACTGCAGTTATGGAAGAGAGGTTGCACTGTAATTAACTGATCCTCCCTTTTTCATTCTTGCTTCTTTCAATTTTTATTCATTTTTTTATGCCTGGGACCTAGTTTCTCTTTCTCTGGCAGCCAGAGGAGATGGCACACACTGGAATTTGCTGTAATGACATTTTTAGCTTCAAAGTTAGGACCTACCATTTTCCCCTTCTGTTTTGGAGGAAAGATTTTTACCCTATAGAACATTTACACAGAGCTGTGTGATTATTTGACAGACCTTACTGTGTGACTTGATTGCAAAGCAGGGCAGAGGTTTGGCGGGCAGGAGCGTGTGTGCCCTCACTGTGTTTATGTACCAGGATCTTTGTGCTATCCAGGCTACCAGATGGGGCTCTCCTGGCATCTCACCAGAGCATGCAGCAGCCAGTGCCTGGCAATTACCTCGGGTTTCCCTGCTCAAGCACCACCAGTGAAAACAGAGAGATTGCCACAACTCTGAGCAGCAGGAGAGGAGAAGAACCCAACCATGTTTACAACCCAGCTAGCCATGTCACAGCAAAGCACCCAGAGCTGGTCTGAGGGCTGGGGTTGTGTGCTGCTTAGCAATGCCATCCTGCAAGGCTTGGGTGAGGTGGATGCTCCACCACTCCTGACTCGGTGCATCTCCTGTCCTGCAGGTATTTCCAGTGCCCCCCCAAGTTTGGCCTCTTCGCTCCCATCCACAAGGTGATCCGCATCGGGTTCCCCTCCACCAGCCCTGCCAAGGCCAAGAAGAGCAAACGAATGGCCATGGGAGTGTCTGCCCTAACCCACAGCCCCAGCAGCTCCTCCATCAGCTCTGTCAGCTCCGTGGCATCGTCTGTTGGGGGCAGGCCCAGCCGCAGTGGGCTGGTAAGTGACTCTGTCCATCGGCTCTGCACCCACAGTCCCCTTCTGCTGTGACCCAGCTCCACAGGGTGGCAAGGCTGGGGCTGTGGTTCAGCAGCTGCACTGGGGCAGTTGCTCCTTCACTGTCAATGAGATGCGGAGAGGGGAGGGTCCTGTCCATGGACGCAAGAGTCATGACAGACACAGAGCAATTGTGACCACTGAAGAGCCTCAACGGCTATTTGCAGTGGGGCAAACCTCAGCTCTGTGTAGGATCCCTGCAGAAAATGCCTTTGCTCCTTGTCCTGTGTGGTTGTGTAACAGTGTGCTGCTGTGTGGAACAGCCAGCCCAAAGCTCTGTAATGACTGTGCTTCACTGTGGAGGGTGACACTGTCCTGGGTCACATGCCTTGTGCCTTGGCAGGTGCTCAAGAAGGCAGACACCAGAGCAGGCAGCAATGTTATGAAAAGCTCTGACTCTGCTCTAGTATGTGCTGCAGTGCACCTGCAGTCATCTGGGCTGGGGATGAGGGTGCAGTACCTGGGAGTGGATCAGAATAGTCCATACTTGTATCCAGTTGAGATCAGTTCTTCCAGCTGAGCTCACTATTTGAGTCTGCACCAGAGCAGATCATCAGTAAAATGCATTTAAGAGGGCAGATGATGCAATACCTGATAATCTTCCTGACCTAGTTCCCACCCTGCATCCTGTCCTTTGGGAAATGGTCCTTTCATAGCAGTGTAGGAGAGCTATTGAGCTTATGAGCAGTGTCCAGATGTTTTGCAGACTTGTTAACCCTACCTGTAGGATCCAGAGCTGGAACTGCAGCTGTGTACAGCCTGGTAGAGGATCTGTAGGTGGGCTGAATTCTAGATTTAACAGGGGACTTCTCGACTGGGAAGGACAGAGCTTGACCCTTGTCTCCTTTGTTTAACTCTTTCCAGCTGACAGAGACCTCTTCCCGCTATGCCCGGAAAATCTCTGGCACCACAGCTCTCCAGGAGGCCCTGAAGGAGAAGCAGCAGCACATTGAGCAGCTGCTGGCAGAGCGTGACCTGGAGCGGGCTGAGGTTGCCAAAGCCACCAGCCACATCTGTGAGGTGGAGAAAGAGATTGCCATCATGAAGGCCCAACACGAGCAGGTAGGAAATGATGTGGCTTTACCACTAGCACTCAAATATCTGGTGTCCTCTGGAAGTTTTGGATCTTAACATTACCCCTGTACAACTTCCTGATGGGAAACCTGGGCTTTGGATTTCTGGTTTTTTATGCTGAGACAGTTTCCAGCATGGTGAGTTCAGCTGAGGCTCTTTATCCACTCCTGCCAGTGTCACATGTGTGCTCTCTGCCCCAAGCCAGGAGCAGAAAAAGGGCTGTGCTAGGAAAAAAGACAGTGGGGAGTTTGTGTCTGGTGGATCAATACATTTGAAAGCTGAAATGCAAGTGAAGGGCAAACCTGTTCCCCTTGGCCACCCAATCTGGCCTTGGCTGGGACTGCATTGCAGTGGTTTTTTTTATGCTGTCAGACACTGCTGAGAACCATCAGCTCAGTTCATATGTCCCCACTTTCCTGCCAGAGAGGATCTTTTAGCACTCTTTTAGTCAAGAGGGCTGTAGTAAAAGCAGGCTGATCATACTAGCTTTTGTACAGATGATATTTTATGCACTTCAATGCTTAAATGTTCAGTCTGTGGCTCTTCAATGACTGCTGTTGCCCTAATTCCTTGCTCATGTTTAGAAACCCCAGTCAGCTACTAGGGAGCAGGGCATGGCACTGTATGTCTGTGTGGTGTGTTCCACCACCCCTGCCTGTCAGAAATGCAGGAGAAATTGGCAGAGCAGCTGCAAGCTGACAGCTTCCTTGTGTGTAGCATTTTCCAGCAATTCCCAGGAACAAATGAATTAACTGAAATGTCTCTCTTGCTTCGTGGCCAGGGCTGAATTGCATCTGGCACCTTCAGAGGAGATTTTCAAAACTCTTCAGGCTTCAAGTTCTTTACTTTTAATCAGAGCAGGATTCTCCAAAGGGCTCAAGCCAGAGAGGCACTCAAGCATGGATCAAATCTGCAGCTGCTGGAGATGGAGCAGTTTTTAACTTTTTGATACCTACATGCTGGATTCTTTGGAAAAATCTTCCTTCTTGCCATCAAACCCTTCTCTTGTTCTCATCCTTTTATGAAACAACTCTGTACCTCAAACATTGTTAACTTTTGTGGCTTGGGCTCTTTTTTCCCTGCAGTACGTGACGGAGGCAGAAGGAAATCTCCAGCGAGCACGAGCACTGGTGGATGGGATGCAGAAGGAGAAGATTGAACTCTTGAACCAGCTGGAGGAGGAGAAGAGGTAAAGCAGGAGTGGATAGGTGTGGAGGAGATGAAGTCATGGGGGAGATGAGGCTCTTACCTGAGAACATTGTTCATTGGATCTAGGAAAAAAGTGACGAAGAAAGGCATCTTAGATATCTTCCAGTACTTGAGCTGTGCCTTGTTTCACTCTTCTGGCCACTGCTGTCTGCCTGCATGTAGAGTCCTGATTAGGACTCTCTAGTGCTGGCACTTCTGTGATGACCCTGCCAGGCTACTTGCATGTCCAAGAGCATTTGGCCACAGCAAGTGTTGCACTGACAGTACAATGGTGGCCAACAGTTGATCTTCCACAGCTAGCAGAAGGCCAAGTAGTCTTGGTCTGGGCAGTGAAGTGATTGAGGGTTTTCTCTTCCTTGTCGTTCAGTTCCCAGTACAAAGCAGGGAGAAGCAGCATTATTTGCCTGAAGGAACAAAGGGTTCCAGTAGTGTCACTTACTCTGAGATTGGATACTTTGGCCAAACTCAGCTGGGTCACTGTGTGAAGTGGAATTAGTCAGTAAAGGTGGAACTAACTCCTGCAAAGGTGTGGGCAGTGCCTTCAGATGTTGCCCAGGGAGGTGGCTGGGGCCCCATCCCTGAAGATATTCAAAGTGAGGCTCAACAGGGCTCGGTGCAGCTTGATCTAACTGAGGATGCCCCTGCTGACTGCAGAGGGGGTTGGACTGGATGACCTCTGGAGGTCCCTTCTGACCCAGACCAGTCTATGATTCTTGGCTAAGGATGCAGTATAAAATAACAGTCCTGGGGGATAAACAGAACTATGCAGCTTGGGCCATCCCAGACCCCTCCCCCAGGCTTCTGTACAACCTGGCTTGGCCAAAGATGACTTCTTTGTGCTGTGCTGATTTTAAGGACATTCCTTCAGAGGAAGGGCAGTCAGGCTGGAGTACAGCCTCACTGTAGTCTGATTCATCATCTCCCCACCTCCCAGAGGCCCCATCCATGTATATATGATGATGCATACATTTCCTCTCTGGACAAGAATTGAAGCTCTGCTTGTCATTCTGGGAGTCCAATTGCTCCATATAGATAATTAAACTCTTCAGTGGGAATAGGAAGACATTTCTGAGTATTAAGTAAGTGAAAACAGTTTTGATTTCAATTGAATGATGCCCCTTCTGAGGATGAATTGTTCTTTCACACACAAGTCTCCTCGTTCTCCTGGTGGGCAGCTCGATTTCCCAGCTCCAGGAGGCCTTTTAGCCCAAGACAGCCAAGTTCTTTCCTAAATATCAACAGATGCCTCCTCTAATTAGAGGAGGTTTAGACAAAGCAGCTTGTTTCTGAAGCTAGATGTGTATACCCACAGCTATTTTTATTTGTAACCAAATCAGAGTCTTTGCAACTGGCTACCAGCTCAACATCTTTGTTACTGCCTTTTGTAAATCAGTACAGAGAACAAAAGAGGACTGAGTTTGGCAGAAAATTGAATTATTTTGCATTGTTAGTGGATTTTCTCTTCAGACTTTGCAGGCAGCCCTAGGCTTGTCTGCATGTTTGGATGTGGTGCTATGTGCATTTCTGTGCAACCTGTGGTGAAGGTTTTTTTGCCCAGGTTGCTTCCCCATTTTCTATGTTGTGCAAACATTAAGCATTGCCTACCCTCTGCCAGGGAGACAGAGGCTCTAATTCCCTTGGAATATTTTGCATGGACCCTGAGGATTCAGCACAGGAATTGCCTAGTGCTTGGCTGCAGGGTAACAAGGTCTAAGGAAACCAGGGAAACCTGGTTGTGGTTTTCATGTCTTCAGGATCTGAGTGTCAGTGAACAGGAGCTGAGCAGTGGTGCAGCAGAAACAGGAGGTCTCTGAGCATGTACCTTGCAAGGCAGTAAATGTTTGCTATGTGCAAAACTTAGATATTAGCTGTCTTGCTCCATGGGTCTTGCTGGTTAGCTTCTGCTGAGCTGTTGGTATCCAGAAGTTGCCTCTGTCCTCTCCTCTTGGACTTTGGTTGTTCAGGAGAAGCTGATATGCACTGACTGCTTAGAAACAGGATGCTGCTTGCTGTTACTGATTGCTCTTTGTATCTTTTTCCACTCCCCAGGAAGGTGGAGGACTTGCAGTTCCGTGTGGAGGAAGAATCCATCACAAAGGGGGATCTGGAGGTAACTCCTCACCAAAACGTGGGGTCAAAACCTAAGACTGCATGTGGGGCCTCTCTTGTGTAACTGCTGCCACCTTTTGCTCAACTCTATGTAATACTTGGCCTTTATTGATGGCTTTGGACCTGCTGTGAACACTGTGGTATAAACTGTGAAGATTGTTCTTTGGTGTGTTGCCCAATGACTAATATTGCTGGGAGCTGCCTAGAATTAATCCCACTCAGCCAGCCTGGCTTTGAATGTCTCCATGAGTAGCCAAGCCACATTAAAATCTGCCTGGATCTGAATGCATCTCAGCATAGGTTTTTGCACTGTAACAATGAACTGACTGCTCACTCCCTGTCCCTGCAGTGTCCTGCTTTAGCAGCTAATGGGCATGCACAGCCTCCCAGTTGGATGCTGTTCCATTCCAGCTGGAATGCTGGGTGTTGTTTGACCTGCAGTACCCTCTCATGGAGTCCTCTGCCCACGGGAGAGGGGTTTGACACCAGGATACCCTTTCATTTGGAAGGGCTGTTGCTCAGTAATGCTGTTGCAGTGAATATTGAGTAAACTGGAAGTGGTGTTGGGAGCTTGCCCTTGGCTGAGAGGCTTTTCTGGGGTTTAAAAAAGGAAAGGATTGTATTTTTGTGTACAGCAAGGCTCTGCTCTACATGTGTAAATCAAGGCTTTCCCTTGTCTTTAGCTAGAGTACTAGCTTAGTAACAGCCAGACACATCAAGGGACCTGCTCCTGGGCTTCACTTGTCTGTCCTATCACTAAAAGCCCAGGAAAATGGGAAAACTAGGCAATGGAGTATGTTGCTATGGCTGTGACCCTCTTGGCATAATCCTCTCCTCTTTATCCAGAAGCTGAAGCAGAGCAATGTGTTTGACAGGATGTAAATCAGTGATGCACTGAGACACCTTTGCTAAAGGACAGCCAGTGCTGTTTCTGCCTGGTGTGTGGATATAAAATCAAGTTTCTGTTGACTCCTGAGCTTAGGTGACAGGTTTCCCCCAGTGCCTTAGAAATGGGTAGTTGATCCATCTATCATTCCCTTTGAGAGCAGTAAATTGTCCCTGTGTAAGCTCCAAGTGTTGAAGCCTGGCTGCGTAATAATGGAAATGGCACCAGGGCTAGCTGCCAGCTATATTTAGATAGATTTATTTTTTTTTTTTTTAAAGCCACCACATTTTAGAAGGTGCTGAGCTGCTGTGACAGAAGTGCTGCAATGACTGCAGGTCTCAAACTGAGGATAGATTTGATTTTCATGTGGGCTGGGAAGGAGTTGCTTTGCAATGAGGATGTGGCCAGGTTGCATGTAGGCTGCCAGGGTCCTGTCCCCACTTTCATCTGTACAGGAGAACAAATAACTAGTTAGGAAAGAGTCATGGAGCAGCTTGGCTCCCTGCAATACTAGCTCCAGCACCAGTGACAGCACAGACACTGTCAGAGGACTTTGATGGGGACAGTTTTTCCCTTTTGTCCACTCTAATTTGGGTGCTCAGACTGAAGGATTGATTCATTGGAGTTAATTCTTACCTTCCTGCTTTGTTAGGGAGACAGACAGAATTTCCAGAAGCAAGTAATTCACTTAAAGCAAAAAAAAAAAAAAATCTCTCACTGAAAATCAGAGGGCTGAGTGCTCCTTCATGTTGCAGTGTGTTTGTTTCCTGGGAAATGGTTGTCCCTGATATTCTTCCCAAAGCCAAGCAGTGGCTGCCAGCACAGCCCTGTGGCAGTTGTCTCCCCTCCTCTGGTCCTGTAGCACTCTTACAGCAACACCTCTCTGCTGAGTACTCAGAGGAGGACATTTATCTTGTACTCAACCAGTTACAGACATGATGGTAAGAAAAGTTCCTCTCCTCTGTGGCCCCTGGTTGTAGGGTGTCTGCTGAAGGCTGAGCTCAATCTCATGATATTTCTCATAACATTATATAGGTTTTGGAGCAAACTGGGACTCTCAAGTGTTGGCTGTGGCAGGCAACATCTCTAGACTCTCTTTGACCAAGGAAATCAATGTGTCTGAAGCCTGGAGATAGGGGTCTGGTTTTTGGACCCCTGATAAAAGAGAAGAAGCTGTGGATTTAGCCTTGCAATGTGGTTGTGAATTCAAACTGTCCTTGATCCTGGTTGCCAGTACTTTTGCTACAGTGCTTTGGAAGGGGAAAAGCACTTGCAGGAAAACAAAACCTTTAAGAAAGGCTTTCCATGGTAGAAGGAAATGTTCTAGGAAATACTAACCTCTTCAAGGACTTATCTGCTGGAACCCACCTCATCCCTTGCATACCAGTGGGAAGTGTGTTTGTAATTTGTGAATAATAATTTAAGGCTAAGAGCAAGAGGTAAGTCTGAATTTCAGAGCTGAACTTCTTCCAAGGGGCAGGAAAACTTATGGATTTGAGGCTCTGAGTACACTGGCTGGGCACAGCAATTTGCATAAAGCAAGAAATACCACAAGACTTGATGCAGATCTGAAGTGAAGATGTGTTTAAGGACTGTAAACCAGTTGATCTTTCTTCCCTGGTTATTTTTCTCCTCTATTTTCATCTGTTTTTCCAGACTTGGAAAATAGCAGGATTGGTAGATACTGAGCAAGCTTGGCTGGGAACTTTGAAGTGTCAACCTTGGGAGTCTTGAGAGAGGTTTTTTTGGGAGATTGAGAGATTAGTTTTGCCAGCAGCTTCAGGTAGCCAATATCTGGAGTGCTGCCACCTCTTAAGGTAACTTCCAAAGCCTGTGTTGCTGAAGTTTCACTTGAGCAGTTGGAAACTGAGGAAAAGTGATAAATACCAATGGAATCATTATCCCTCTGACTAAAATCAAGCCTGGAGCTCCATCTTGAGCTATGGATCTTTGAGCTTTGCAGAGAGCAAGAGAAGCCACTCAATGTAAAAGGAAATTCCTTTATTTTTCTTACTAGGATGCATTCAGCCAATTTTTGCACTTCAGTATTATTTTAGGGGGGTTGATAATGTTTGGGGGGTTGAGACCACGTGTTTCTTAACTCTTTCAGGGGTCAAATAGTCTGAATGTCTCTGACAGATGTGATCTTGATCATGTATGGATACATCTATGGTGTTACCATTCAAGCCATAAGAGAAAGCAAACTTTGGTTTCATTTGTTTGTACACAAATGACCAAACCTTTACTGCAGGAAAGGACAGAAAATCCCCAACTCTGGTCCCAATAGAAAGAGGAAGGGAAGCAAATAATTAAATGGAAAACAAAAGGCAGAAAATGGGGGTGAAAAAAAATTTAAAAGGCTCTGACCAGGTTTATTTGCTTTTCTTGAAGCCCAGTTTAATTTAAAGGAAAATGTTGGGTTTTGTAAGCTGAAAAAACAACAGTGTGCAAGCCAGATGCAGTCTGCATGCATTTTCCTGTGTCTCCTCTCCTCTCTTATTTATGGGAAATTTTACATGATATTACAGTGGTTGCTTTGGAGTCCTGAAGTTTGCCACCAAGTGCAGCTGCATGGCTCTTCTGCTTTAAAAGTGACAGGCACTGAAGCGATGCCCTGAGGCAGTGCTCCTGCATTTGGGCAGCTTACATGAACTTCTTGTGCTTGGTTTGATCATCCCTCTAAATAAAATAAAATCAACAACAGCAGCTAAATGAACCAAAAATCCCCAAGCAAACAAAAAAAAAATCTCCACACAAACCCAAAACAACACTTCTGTTTTCTTGTGTGTAGAAAAAAAAAATCACTTTGGAGTTCCTAGCAGCCCTCTTCAAACTAAAAGCAGTGGCTTATGTAACTCTTTGGTGTCTAAAAAAGAAGACTACTTTGGAGTTCCTAGCAGCTCTCTTCACTGGTTTGTGTAACACTTTGGTGTCTGAATTTCTCTGGTTTGCTCCCAGTGGAGTGTATTTTTGGTTTCAGCAACATGCTGTGTACAGTGTGACCTGCTTTTTAGTTTAGGCTTTTTTTTTTTGTTTTGTTTTCCCCACTTAGTGCAGGGTTCAAGCTGTCTCCAGAGCGAAAAAAAGAATGGGAACTTCCAACCCTTTTTCAGCCAAGCTCGTGATTCTTCTGGAGGAGAGATGCAGAGAATCATTGCAAGGTCTTTGCGTTCTCTTATGAGGTGCAAGGGTCTTGTACTGGTGGTCTGCAGCAATGGGAGCTTTGCTTCAGTGAGAGCTTTGCTTCTTAGGAAGTGTCTTCAGTATAGTCTTGATGCAGGAAAACACTGAAGCAGCTTTCTGATTCAGAGGGCTGTTTTCCCATCACAGGTTCCATTTTCTTGTGCCTAGCCACTGTGAGTACCATGTAAAATCCCTCAGTGACCATTTTCTGTTTGGTTGGATTTTTCCTGCTTGTTTAGATCTTTATTCTCCTCCTGTTGTGAACTGCCTTTCCTTGTCTTGTACATGAAGATGATGTTGCAGCCTTCTCTTTCCTTCTCTTTCTCTCTCCCTCTCCCCCTCTCCCCATCTCCACTCTTGTTCTTTTTTCCCTCTGTGTGACCAGACTCAGACGCAGTTGGAGCATGCCCGAATACGGGAGCTCGAGCAGAGCCTGCTGTTTGAGAAGGCACAGGCTGAAAAACTCCTCAGAGAATTAGAGGACACCAGGGTAATCGACCCCCACTTGCCCTGCCTGCAGAACAGCCTGCTTGCCCCCTGCCTTGATGCTCATGATGCCTCGCTTTGGGTTTCTTTCTTTTGGTTTTCGTGGGGTTGATTCATTTTTTTGGCTTGAATTTAGGCTTCCCTGGGTTGTTTTTGGTTGGGTTTTTTTTCTTTTGTTTGGTTTGGGTTTTATTTGCTCTCTCTCTCTCCTGGAAACAGCAGTACAATGTAATTTCTAGCTTTGCTTCCTGTGTGGGGCCTTTGTTTCTCAGACTGAGTTTGCTTCTCTGCCCCATGCCACCATTTGACACATGAGCTCTTCACAATTCATCTCTCAATTAACATGCCCCAACAATAGCTGCACCCTGCACAATCCATTCTGCCTTGAGGCTCCCCCAGGCTGTGAGAAAGAAGTAACATTGCACTCAGCATTCCCTTTGTCCCCCTCTCCAGTTGTGGGAGCTGCCACCTGAGATGGAAGCTACTGGTGAGTGCAGGTGGACCAGCTCTGATCCTTGGCCATGCCTGCAGTGGGAGAGGCTGCCCAGATGAATGTCCTAAAAGCAGCCAGATGTGGAAAAGGCTCTTTGATGCTTGGATGGTGTGGGAAGCAGCAAATGTGCTACAAGTGAGGTGGCTTCTCACCAGTGGACTTTAGAGCTGTAGAAAACACAGACCTGAGGTTCTCCAAGTGGGCTAAAGGGTTTGAATGCCCTTCTGCCCATCAAAAATAAAAAAACCACCCAGCCTCCTGGGCTGATGGCTAAGTGGGGAAGATGGCAATTGAAACAAAATGGAATTGCTATAGTTTGTGGTTTGGTTTGGCTTCCTTGCTTCTTCTGCCTTTTTCTGATATTTCATCTAGTCAAATCTCCTCTTCTCCACCCACAGCTGCAGCACCCTGAGCTCCCTGTGACCAGCAGGCAGTTCAGCCTTGTAGGGTTACATTGATCCATAGCCCTTCTGCTCCATGCTAACCATAGCCAGATTTATTGTCTTGCATCCTCCAGCCTTCTACGTCACTTTCACTTGGCTAATAAACTCTAACAAGTACTTCGTGTGTAAAAAACCCTTTTCCCTTTTTACACCAGGGTAAACAAATTATTTGTGATGCAGAGGAGAGGGCTGTAGGCTGAGGATTGCTGAGCAATAAAGGAAACATGGTCTGCTTACTGCTGGGTTTGGTGCTTGTGATATTCCTGCATGTGGAGTCACCTGGCACGATGCCTGGTCTGGAAATCTAATGCCCCTCAGGACATTACTTTTCTTAAACTGTTGCTCTCTAGTGAATTTCTAAAGGTTGTTTCCAAGATGTGTGTTTGCCTGTGGGAAACAGGAGGTTCCTATTGGAAGAAGTCATTTAACTGCAATTGGCACAAAGATGTAACTGTTAGTCACTGGTGATGGTTACCCTGGTGCAAAACTGTGCTCAGACTGGAGGATGCTGGTGCTGAGTTTGTTTCAACTCTGGCTGCTGTACTTTGGATTTTCTTCCACCAGAGCACGCTTACGGAATGGGAGGATGCAGCCATGGGAGGTGGGGACTGACTTTGTCTTCTCTGTCATGTTGCAGTTGACCACAGTAGCAGAGCAGTCCCGAATCCTGCAGCTGGAGGAGGAGCTGAGCCTCCGGCGCAGCGAGGTGGATGAGCTGCGGCAGTGCCTCAGGAGCTCTCACCAAGCAGAGACCCCAGAGCATAGCCTTGGCTTGCAGTCAGAGGCTCTTCGCCTGCGAGATCAGCTGCTGTCTGCCAACAAGGAGCATCAGAAGGAGAGCAGCCAGCTGAAGGAGAAGTATGAGAAGACGTTAAAGAAGTACCAGCAGGAGATGGAGAAGCTGAAATCTGTCAATGAGAAGTACTCACAGGAGATCGTTGACCTAAAGCATAAAGTTCAGCAAGCCACCAATGAGAACATGGGGCTCATGGACAATTGGAAGTCCAAGTTGGACACGTTAGCTTCTGACCACCAGAAGTCTCTGGAGGACCTGAAAGCCACTTTGAACACAGGCACTGATACCCAGCATAAGGAGATCGTAGAGCTGAAGGCAGTGGTGGAGAGTATAAAGATGGAGCACCAGCTTGAGCTGGAGAACCTGAAAGCAAAACATGATATTGAGACAGCTGTTCATATAAAGGAGAAAGAAAGTCTCAAACTGAAGCTACAGGAGGCTGTGGAAGAAGTGGAAAAAAGCAACAGCAACTGGAAAGTGCAACTGGAAACCAAAAGCAATCAGCACCTTCTTGAGCTCCAAGACGTGAAGGACAAGTGCCGAGACGCTGAGCTGAGGGTGCATGAACTGGAGAAACTTCACAGTGAATATAATGATCAGACAGAAGCAATAGCTTTCTTGAAAGAGCAGATTTCTTTGGCTGAGAAGAAGATGTTTGACTATGAAACGTTACAGAAAGCAGAAGCCCAGAGCAAACAGGAGATCCACAGACTGCAGGAAAAAGTGCTTGTCTTAGAGAACAAGTTGCAGTCCATGGAGGCCCTGCATCCCTCTCAGCATGCAAATGTATGGCTTTGGGGTCATTTTGCTTAGCATCACTGTCAGTAACCCTTCCTAGGAGTAGCCCTCAGCTGCTGCCTTGTGCAGTTTCCTGAGGCTTTTATGCCTCAGGGCATCTGGATGGGTTTGCCTTCTGTTGATAGTGGGGTTTCTGCACTGCATCTTCATACTGAAGGTGTCTTCCCACCCTTGAGAGCTCAACATGTTTCACCTAGTAAAGACAACTGAGACCAAGAAGTGCAGCCCAGGACCCTGGGAAAGGGGGGTTGTTTTTATAACATGTCACATGTTATAGCCAATATTAAAACAGGATTGAATTATAGCATCATTTTGGTTGGAAAAGATCATCAAGTCCAGCCATTCTCTAATTCTGCCAAGGCTGGTGCTAAACCATGGTCCTCAGCACCACATCTCTGTGTTTTTCAAACACTTCCAGGGAGGGGGTTTCAACCACCTCCCTCAGGAGCCTGTTCCAGGCCTTGACAACCTTTTCAGTGAAGAATTTTCTTCTAGATATCCAACCTAAACCTCCTTGCTCCAGAGGCCATTAGATCAATGAGAGGGCACTGGAGGTGGGGGGAGGGATATTGGTATTGGATTAGAACCAGGGAGCCTTGAAATAATTCTTTTAGCTGTGTGTCAATTAAACTCAGGAAAATGTGGGAAGAAGGGCATGGCTGAAAGCCTTTGAGTAGCACAGGGCACATTGTATTTTGAAATGTCTTACCTAAATTGCATGTGGCTGCAGTATTAACTATCCAGATATTTTAAACAAGCAAATAAGTCTTGTCACCACCTTTTCTAGACCTTCAGCAGCACTTCCAAAGAGCCATTAAATAGTTCTTCCATACCAAAAGCAAATCAGGAGGTTGATTTCCCCTTTGACTGTGCTCCTGCCTCTATTGGACATATCCAGCAGCCCACTGAAGCTCTTGGGGACTGACCTCAGAGCTTTCAGTGGTGGTGGCTGCAGCAACTATTTGATCTGGGGCATCTACTAAGGTGCCACTGAAGGCTGCTGGATATTAAGAGGCTTGAAATGCAGAATTGTGGCATCTGCAATGGAAAGCTTGGCTGGAAGCTCTGTGATCTTTGTCTTTTCATTGCAATATAGACAAAAGAGAATGGGGAAAAGGCAGAATCCTCTATATGGACCAGCACTTGCTTGGATTTTATGAATATATTCATTCTCTAATTCTTTCATCAATGGTTTGTTACTGCTTCTGTAACTTTGGGCACAGTTAAATTCTTCAGAAGTTGAGGCACTTCTTTGCCTGTTAGGTCTCAAGCTAATGCCAAAGAGCATTTGGACCTGAATATTTGCCCTGGTTAAGCCTGGTCTGAAGGAGAGCATCTCTTTCATCACTCTGCACAAACTGAGGGTGTGGAAGCTGGAAACAGACCTTGCAGGGAAAGCCTGAGCTCTTTTCCCTGCTGGGTGAATGTTGCTCTTGTGCTTAGCTGCCTGTTGTCCCTGGGCACTCTCAGATGGTACCAGTTACCCTTTGGCAGTCCCCAACTGTAGAAGTGACTCCTCAAAAGCCTTTCTTTCCCTCTGCTTTGAATCCTTCTTTACATCTATTTTACATCTGTTTCAGATGATTGAAACTAATGATATTTCAGAAGAAAAGATAAAGATGAAGCAGACTATGGAAGGTAGGAAATTTTATTGGTGTGTTTTAATTTTTGGCTTGCTTGCTTTTTTTTTCTTGGAACACCTTATTCTAGTGACTTATGAGCCTTCTATCTTCTGCCTCTGCTCTTGCAGAGGTGGCTGTGTGGAAGGGGCTTAGGAAGCTCTCAGATGTTGCTGGATGGCATTTGTTGTCTGGGCTTTTTTTGTTCCCTAATCCATCTGAGCATATGCAGGGGTGGATGGATGTTTTCACTTGTTTTGCACCCCCACCATTCAGATGGTGCAGGTTGGAGACAGGGCTGGGGAAATGGGCACACTTCAATCCCATCACTGATTTTTAACAGCAGGTAAAACCCAGACATGAAAATGTAATTTGTTCATAGGAGAGGACTGCTAATGGTAGATGTTCATGGGGCTGGCTTAAAATAATGGGGGTTAGAGTTTTAAATTAAGCTTAGTATAAATCAAATCCATCCTTTTAACAAACCAGGATTTATGCATTCAGAAAATGGGTATGAAGTAGCTGTAACATTGAATTGCATTCAGCCTGACTCACAGACAGGGTAAGCTGTAACACCTTATCTGAGCAGCAGCAGACCTGGCAAGGTTAGAGCTGGGTGGCTCAGAAGATCTCTGTTAGGAGCAATGTCCTACCACATCACTGTGTGTGGCATACTCTCTTGGGGGTCTGTGAAGGATTCAGGGCTGTTCCAAGACACGTAAGGTGCTTCCAGATCACTTCTTCCCTTGCTCATTCCCAGGTGACTCAGATGTCTTCATTCTTCCTTAGCTTGATATTTAGCAGAAGATATGATCAGTGTGGATCACAAAGAGTTAACTTATCACTTCCCTTTGCAAATGGGTTTGGCTTATGTGGCTTAGCTTTTTCTCAAGTATTCACCTCCAAGGATTCTGTTCTTTGCAAGGTCCTTGCTAAAGTCCTGGTGAGGATGTAGCACCCTAAACTTCTACTGACTTAAAACTTCACTTAATAGAATCTTTGTTCAGTTTGAGCATCCCCCCAGCTGTTTGTGGGCTCAGGCAGATGTTGTGTCCTATTTCCATCTGCTCTCAATGCTCACTAGGCATTGCCAGTCAACCCCATCACACTTTGCAGGTACAGGATTGCACACTGCTGCCCCAAATTGTGTGAGTCCTGCCTAGTGAGGGCAGAGCATAACCAGCTCCAGCAGCCACTGCTCTTAGAAAGGCCACTTGGTCCATGTGCTTGTTGTTTCCTCGCTGAGTAAGTCGTATGGAGATGTACTAAAACCAGCCAGTCCAGTGACTCGAGCCACAAGAGCATCATACTTCAAATCCAGAGCTCTGAGTGTGGAAATCCATCAGTTCCAGAAAATATGTGTTTTAAACCTGTCTCTGCCTTCCAGTGTGGGAGATTACATAAAGAAATGTGCTGAAAGTGCCTTTCTCTGGATTTTAATAATGTTTTATTCCCTTCCGCCTCCCACCCCCCCACTACCTTTGGTTCCTTTCTTAAACCTGTCTGATATGGCTTCCCAGCTGTGTACCTTGCTTCCTGATGCCTGGATGGTGGTGAGAAACACCTCTCACCTGTCTCCTGCTGCTTCTCCTGATGGAGGTTTCCACCACCATGCCCTTGTTGCCCCCCATCAGCCCACGCTGGACACTTGATACCTTCCTGATTTGCATCAAGCGTTTCCCAGAATTCCAATCTTTGTCTTTTCATTCTCCCACAGACCTCCAAGACAAGCTGAGTAAAAGAGACAAGGAGGTGTCCTCACTGGTGTCCCAGACTGAAAGTCTAAGGGCCCAAGTAAGTGGTAAGTTTCCCTAATCCAGTGCTGGTGGGAATGAGTTGTTTCCAAGCTCATCCTCTGTCCTGGTGTTGAACAAGAGCCCAGGTGCTGAAATGGGCTGGTGTAAAACATGGCACTGCCAGACTTTTAATGGGTATTGTTGGGAAAAATGTGTTCAGAAGTTCCAGTCTATTTCCAGGAGCTGGACACAATCACTACAGCAGATATTTGTGTCCTGTGTGGGAGGGTTTGGACTCATTGAATGACAAAAGCTGGAAGAGGCAGAAGTAAATGCAGCTGGGTGTGGAGCTCCTCTTAAACAGGGCCAGATCCAGGGCTAACCAGGTCTGTGCTGCTAGGAGTGGGAGCTGGGAAAGGCAAAAAGCAGGAATGTAAGTAAAGGACTGAGTGACCTTTTTTCCCACTGTTATCTTCTGCTTCTCCTAGCTTTGGAAAATAAATGCAAAACAGCAGAAAAGAAGGCAGATTCGGTGTTAAAAGAGAAGAAGAGGCTGGAAGGTGAACTGGAAGCCTTGACCAAGAAAACACACGATGCTTCAGGGCAGCTGGTCCTCATCAGCCAGGAGCTGCTCAAGAAGGAAAGGTCAGTCTGCAGGGCTGAAGGACAGAGCTGGAGATGCAGGCTCTCTGTGTCTTCCTATTCATCCAGGGTGCTGTCATTTACCACCAAAACAAATCTGGAGGTTGAACTGTTGAAGTCGAGCCTCAGCTTTCCTCTTCTTGAGAGATACTCAAGAATTTGCTTGAAATCAGGGGCTGTGAATTCTCAAAGGGACTGTTCCTGCACTGCTTGCCAGGAGCTGCTGGACAGCTCAGTGCACACAGAGATGCTGAATGAAGTCACCTACAAGCCAGCTAAGCTGATGGCTGCCCTGTTCTGAAACGTGGTGCCCTGCACAGGTCCCAGCCTTTTTCCAGCTGGCACAGTGGGGAGGACAGGAGATCTGACACCCCCAAAGTGGTGGGAGTTGGGTCAGGTTTGCTTGCTGGCTTTTTTTTGGATCTGTGGCAGCGGTGGGAGGGAGTGCAGCAGGACTTGAGTGGTGTGTGAAACGTCCCCCACGTTCTCACGCTGCTTTTCCCAGGAGCCTGAACGAGCTGCGGGTGCTGCTGCTGGAGGCGAACCGGCACTCGCCCGGCCCCGAGCGGGACCTGAGCCGGGAAGTGCACAAAGCCGAGTGGCGCCTGAAGGAGCAGAAGCTCAAGGACGACATCAAGGGGCTGCGAGAGAAACTGGTCGTGCTGGTAAGGGCACCAACCCCCCTCCTCGTCCTGGCCTAGGGACTGGAGGGCTCTGCTGCTCAGGGAGGGTCCCAGCTCTTCACCTTGCTCCAAGGCTTCATGATTTCTTTTGGTTTACTGATGGAACTGCCTTGACAGATCCTGTGAGCTGTGGCCTGGCCTAGTGGCACCTCATTAAGCAGCAAAAGTATCCATAGGTCCTTCTCCAGTCCTTTTTTGCTCTCCATGGGGTTTAGATCCATGGCTAAATTGTGAGAGAAAGCAGGTGTAGGGAGGTTCTCCTCCCCCTCTACTCAGCTCTGGTAAGACCACACCTGGAATACTGTATCCAGTTTTGGGCTCCCCATTTCACGAAAGACAGGGATCTGCTGGAGAGAGTCCAACAAAGAGCTACGAGGATGATTCATGGGCTTGAACATCTCTCCTATGAAGAAAAACTGAGAGAACTGGGACTGTTTAGTCTGGAGAAGAGAAAGCTGAGAGGGGATCTTATTAATGTCTATAAATCCCTGAGGGGTGGGTGTCAAGAGGAAGAGGAGAGGCTCTTTTCAGTGGCACCCAGTAAGAGGACAAGAAATAATGGGTGTAAGCTAGAACACAGAAGGTTCCACCTCCACATGAGGAGAAACTTCTTTACTGTGAGGGTGATGGAGCACTGAAGAGGCTGCCTAGAGAAGTTGTGGATTTTCCTTCTCTGGAGACTTTCAAAGCCAGCCTGGACATGTTCCTGTGTGACCTGTCCTAGGTGATCCTGCTTTGGACCTCTATAGAGGTCCTTTCCAACCCCTAACATTCTGTGATTCTGTAATGGTTGGTCAGCCTCACCAGGTTGTGTTGCAGGTTGTCTGATCTAGCCATAAGCAACGTGCTTTAGCTCCTGTGTGCTCCAGTGTCCTCCAGCGGCTGAAATGTGAATAATTTCTTTGGATTCTGCTGGGAGCAGACTGGAGCTGCTGCTGGTGGCGCTGGGTTCGCTTTGCCTTCAGAGTTGTGCTCTGACCCCATCTACTGTTGAAATCCGAGCACGGTTGTGCGAGTTACTGAGGAGGGGTTCTGCTTTGTTTGGTTCCCGCAGTCACTGGTGCTCATCTAATGAGCTTCTCTTTTCTCTCTGCTGTGTAAGGACAAGGAGAAGTCGGTAGGGGACCAGCGGCGATACTCCCTGATCGACCCCTCCTCGGAGTCAGAAGTGATCCGGCTGCAGCACCGCCTCGTCAGCACCGAGGATGTGCTGCGCAACGCCCTGGAGCAGGGCCACCAGATGGAGAAGCTCATGGAGGCGATGAGGCTGTCCTCAGAGAAAACACAGGTAGAGCCTCAGCTGTCATTGCCTGGGCTGCTCAGCCCTCAGTGGTCATCTTGAGCAGTCTTCAGGGGTCTTACCCTGTGCTCTGGGGTGATGCAGTCAGCTGGGTCCCTTTCTCTCTGCTGGAAACAGACTAGAAAAGACTTTGTTGTGGCCTCGCTAGTTGGTAGTTATGGATCCTTTGTGCTCTGCAAGAATGGTTACTAAATCATGGCATCGCTGTCAGGCACTGGAATAGGCTGCCCGGGGAGGTGGTGGAGTCACCATCCCTGCCAACCAGAACAATTCTATAATGGAAGTGTTATGATTAAGGTTGGAAAAGACCTTGAAGACCCTCAAGTCCAACCATCAACCCAACACCACCATGCCCACTAAACCATGCCCCAAACTACTGTGGCTGCATTTCCTGAACACCTCTAGGGATGGTGACACCACCACCTCCCTGGGCAGCCTGTTCCAGTGCCTGACCCAAAAGGGACCTGCAGCCTGTAGTTGGCAGGGCTCAGGGGTGGTGACTCCACCATGTTCCAATGGCTGGCCCAAAAGGGAACGTAGTTGGCAGGACTCGAACCTGCGCGGGGAAACCCCAATGGATTTCTAGTCCATCGCCTTGACCACTCGGCCACAACTACCTGCTGTGGGCAAGGCAGCGCTGGGAAAGTTTGCAGGGTGAGTACATTCTCTGTGTGCAGGGACATGCAGCTGCATGTCCTTGCGGTACAAGTGAAATATGAGACTTGAGGCTTTCTGCCATCCCTGCTCTTTGAGAGGTTTATTTCCTTGCAGTCCATCAACAGACTCTTTGGAGGTGACTCTGGGAAAATGTTTTCCATTCCTCTTACCAGCTGCTGGAGGCATCTCTGTGTCTGGTTATTTGCTGATGGACTATGTATGTTCCCACTTCAGTTTACTGTCTTCTCTTCCCAGCTTCCTCTGGTCTCCCTTTGTTTCTTCTGAAGGAAGCAAACCTGCTTCTGTGTTTGTCTTGCATCCTTCTTTCTGAAATGGAAGGTTGAAATAACTTGACTTTTCCCATCTGATCCCTGCAGTGTCTAAGCCCTGACTGATTTCTCCTGCCAAGTGACCTGCCCTTGTGCCAAGCTTTGTGCTTCGTGTCCTTGTAGCTGGGTTGCCTGCAACCAGGTCATGGCTTTCAGAGCCCAGATGCACCAGTGCTCTTCTCGTTCTGGCTCATTTAAATTCTTAGCTGAAAATATTTTTCTTTTGCAGTAATGAGCAACCATTCACATTCAAGCAGACCCCTTAGGATAGTACAGAACAAGCCACTAGACATGGAGAACAGGCAAGGAGCTTGTTTTCCCTGATGCATGTGCAGGTCTGCAGGTGGTAGGTAATCTGGAGGGTATCAAATGATCTCCTCCCATGCCACAGTTTGCAGATGCACCCAGTGGCTGTTTGCATTGCAGCAGTAGGTGCAGGGAGGCAATGGGGAGGCACAGGAAGGACTGCAGCCCTGAGAGCTCTGCTGGCTCAGCTGAGCATCTGTGTGGTGCAGAGAAGTCTCTTTATGTCCCGCAGTGCAGCGGCTGCAGCCGTCTGCCAGCACCAGGCAGGACAGCTGTAGTCGTGGTGACAAGTTGGTGGCAGCCCAAGATGTGCTATAATCCTGTCAGTACCTCCAGAGTGACTTGAGCTTCTGCTGTAATTGCCATGTGTCAAGAGAAAATGCATCCTGACAGCCTCATCTGTTGGAAGCTGTGGGAGGGAGGAGGGGAGTTATGCTCTGTGTGCTTTAATTCCGAAGTCCCTCGAGAAAGGGAAATCTTCCCTTTTACATTCCTGGCTCCAGAGGTGGGGCAGCTGGTAATTATTTCTTCCCCAACTCTAGAAAATAACTAACCTTACATAAAGTGAGTTGGAATGGACCTTCTGAGGTCAGCTAATGTATCCTTGGTGTTATTTTGATACTTTCATGCTGAAGAAATCTCAGAGATGGGACAAGATAGTGTTACGACTTCAGCTACAAGCTGTGGTACTAGAAGACAGACAGAGGATTACTGTGGGAAGCCAGGCTTCAAACTTCCATTCATGTCAGGTTTTTTAAGTACCCAGTCACAAGGAAGTCTGGATCAAAGCTTCCTAGTTTCAGTGTGATCTCTTCATCCTTTCCCTTATAAAGGGAAGTTCTTAACCAGGGGCTTTCAAGGTGAGCCTGACAACATTGCTGACCTAAAGAGATCCTGGTGCAATAGTTAGGGAATGGATAGTTCTTGCCCAGAAGCCACATTTCCACTGTAACCCATCCTGCACTACCTTCTCACCTCCTGTCTCCCCTCTGACAGCAGCAGCTCTTGCCCAGGGATCTGTCTTGGCATCTCTCTCCCTTCATCTGCAGAGTCTTCACTTTTCAGCATGCTCAAGAAAGAAATCTCTAATCACCAGGAGCTGCTGCTGCTGCTGCTGCTGCTCTGCCCTGGCAGGCAGAGGCAACCACCTCTGCAGCCCCTGATGTGTGGCTGCCCTTGCTGTTAGACAAGGAGCTGCAGGAGCAGGGTGGCTTCGTGTCTTCATCTCCTTGTGGACTAATTGCTGCCTTGCTGTTTCCATGCCTGCAGCTAGAGCATTTGCCCTGTAGTAGAGGAAGAGGATCTTTGCCTGACCTCACAGCTTTGCAGGAAATGAAAAGGGTTTGACACTTTGGGCCTTTTCTTAGGCAATTTGCAGTGATTGCTCTGGGAGCTATTTCACTGAATTTCAGGCAAATCTGCACCATTTATTTCATTGTGGCCGTGCACTGAGACCAGATTTCAAACCTGAGAGCTGCCTGGTGCAGAGACTGGGTGTGCTGCAGCCAGGGGGGGATTTATTTGCTTCTGCAAGGCCTGAATCACCTGTGGCACTAGGTGCTGACCCCAAAGCTGTCACTGCAGTGGCACTGTTCTTCCCCTCCATCCAGGCAGGGATTCACTGCCTGCAAACAGATCAGGCTCTCAAAGCAGAGCTCAGTTTGAACCTCTGCTTGTCTTTCCTGCTCAAATTAAACCTCTGTCCCCTAAGGTTGATTATGCACCTTTATGGTCATGCTAAGAATGGAAGCTGGGTAGCTGGGACTCATCTAATGATGGGTTTTAAACCTTGCAGTCTTGTCTTCCCATAATGTCTGCTTTTGCTGCCATCAGCAATTCACCAACAACTGTGAATCTGATTACCAAGGCCCAAGCAACTGACATCTGGCATGCTGTGACTTCAGGCTGCAGCTTTCTTCTCTTGTTTGTGCTGCCTGTGCTGTCATTTTTGAAGCTGAAGGGCTCCAAATTATCCCTGCTAAAGAAACACTATAAATGTTTAAAAGTTCTTGTGCTTTGTAAAGATAGAACAGCCTGTCCTGGCTGCTAGACTTGTCCCCAGAGATGGGAAATGAGGAGCAGCAAATGTCCTTTGCACTGCTGGGATGTTCACTGTGCCGTGATCTGCAGCTAGCACTTGCCTTTGGCTGAGGGTTGTTTACTGGGATTTGAGAGTCTGAAGTGAAGAGCCAGGCTGTGGCTGTAAAGGAACAGGGGAGATGTTTTGTAGCTGGGAAGGATGCAACCCAGCACATGGGGTTTGGGCCAGGGTGCAGAGTCTTGCCAAAAGCAAGGTGGGATATTTGCATTCCCCTTTCCCTGTGTGGAGTGGGCTGCTGAGGCAGGAGATGGCAGTCTTGGCAGATTTCAGTGCTTGCAGGATCTGTGTCCCTCTTCAGTAAGCATTGTCCCTTCTCCCTTGCAGACTGTTGGAAATTCTGGGTCTGCTAACGGGATTCACCAGCAGGATAAATCCCACAAGCAAGAGGTAAGTTATAAGCAAAATGTTGCTCGAAACTGTGACTGCTTCCTGTGATTTCTTGTCTGCTGTGCTGGGGACAGCTCTTGGGTGGAGGCACTTCTGCTAGCAAAGCTTGGCTATGTCATTCCCACAGCAAAAACAAGGGCCTCTGCACAGCTCCAAGCGTGGTGGCAGCCTCACCATTCCATTAGCACCTTCCTGATGGCTTCAAGTGGTTTAGTGAGATGCACACCAAAGTGCAATGGGTGCTCTGGGAGAAGCAGTTGGAAGGGAGCTTCCCCTCAGTCTCCTGGGTGACTCTTCTGCTGGCAGCACCAGCTAGAACCTGCTCAGCCTCAGATCTCTGCCATCCCCTTTACATTGGGTGGCATTTGTGGGATGTGCTGTCCTGCTCTCCTGTGATTTTCACAATTCAGAGCAAGACCTGTAGCCTCAAACGTCCTCACAGGCAGGATGGCCAGCCTGAGGAAGAGGCAGTATGGTTTACTGGGCAGAGCAGTGGATCAGGACACAGCAGGCCTGGTGGCATTCCACTGTGTGCCTCAGTTTTCTCTTCTGTAAAAATACCTTTGTGCTTGTCCTCATTTTGCCTAACCAAGGCCTTGTGGTTTTTTCTTCCAGGAGAAGCTCTGATAGAGAAGAGGTGAAGAGGATCATTTCATGCCAGTATCAGCTCCTGTGCAGAGTCAGGAAAAACAATATCACATCTGGCTTTAGCACCTCCAAAAGACCAGACACAGTATTTTCACTTTAAAGCAGGACAATGTTTATAATACACTAACTGATGTGATCAGGACAATCCTGGAGTCTAGTTTTCCACCACAGCCATTGTTCCAGGAGGGAGCAGAAAGATCTCTCTGGGTTTGGTTTCTTACTTGTATTGGTTTTGACTGTGGAATTTGTATTGCTTGAGCTGCCCTTGTCCCACCAGCTGACGTGGTCCAGACGACACCTGCCCCGAAGGGTGGCTGAGGTGTCAGCAAGTCCCAGCGGCCCCACAGGAGCTACAAAGGGATTTGCTTGTGGCGTTCAGCTCCAAGGGCTGTCCCTTCCCTTCCACCCACCCCAGTGTCCTGAAGACCTGCACAAGCAAGTGCAACCTGCTGGGCTGCCTGTTGACGCTGGCACAGGTGGGCTGAGGAGGGCAGGGCGTGGGGGTGTGCCTCCCTCCTCCCCTTGGAGAAGAGATCACAGTAACAGAGCACAGAGGCTGCACTCAGTGCTGGGGTTGTAGCATGTCATGGGAAATAATCTGGTGGCAGAGGGATGTTTGTTCTCTTGCTCACTCACTGCTGTTTGGGGAAGGAGCTGTGGTGGCCCTGAGTTAGGGGACAGGCACACCTCGCTTGGGTCTGCTTGGTCTTTCTTCCTGCAGAGAGGTTGCCAAGCAGGCCTGTGGTGCCCTGCATCACAGCCAGGCTGCCCAGCCTGGTGCCCTCACTTGTTTGTGTTTCACTAGGTCTTTCTTGAGCACAGGACTCCACAAACAGCTGGATCTTAGCATCACCAGCCCCAGAGCTCCGTGCTGGCTGCAGACAGTGTGGGGCAGATGCCTTGAGGAGGTGGCTCCCTCCTTGCTTGTTCAACTTAACAGTGAATCAGGGATTGCCTGGAGAATCTGGGATTCTCCAGCTCTGTCTTTGGCTCTTCACTATGATGCCCATCCCCTCCTGCCAGCAGTGGAGGAGACTAAGGTGCTGCTGTAGCATCCATGCAGCAGTGGCTCTCTGTACTGGATGGGTACAGCAGTCCTCTGTGCATGACCTGATTACAAGCACCTGAAGCAGAAGGAGCCCAAGACTGGAGCCCACACAGCTCTTGTGTCCATACACAGCAGTGCAGACCCAGTCTTGCTTGTTCTTCTGGAGGCTTTAGCCTTCTCTTTAACGTTACATCACAGATCCCAAGGGACATTAGGCTGGAGGAAGGGGACAATATGTTTTTAAAGGTGAGAGTCCAGGTCACATTCACTGCTCAGTACCACAGGGAACAATCACAGCAATATTTTACTAGGCTTCCTGTAGCTAAGTGCCCAACTCTTCCAGTCTTCAGAAGCTCTTGTGTTATGATGGGGCTCTGTGAAAGAGGACAAGACAGAAGAGACCACTGAGAGATGGGATCTGAGCCAGAACACAGGCAGATGAACCTCATGGCATGTCAGCTTCATTGCTTTTTATGCCCTGATTTCCTACAAAGTTGTGTTACTTAGTAAGTTGCCAGGCTCCTACTTCCTTGAAGGATGGACAGCTAGAGGCAACCTGGGAAAGACTTGGGCTTCATGGTTGCAGTTCTGCCCTGAGGAGGACGTTGCTGAATCTGGGCTATGATACAACACTGCTCCCTGGGTGAAGGGTTGGTGATGTCCCTCCATTAGAGAGGAAGGTGGCTGCAGGGGAGTAAAGCAGGTCAGAAAGCACAGCTTAAATCTGGTGCATGGCAGGGGAAGGCAGAGCTTGGGACTTAACTGGCTGGGAATATTTCAAGTGGGATCCCATCCTGCCTTGTAGAAGCATTTCATCAGCTCTTACTAATCACCAGGAAGACTTTGACATCTCTGCTTAGCTCTGGGACTTTCCCAAAGGATCATAAGGGTGGTCTCCAAAATCCTCCTGGCTCTCCTAAGTGATTTAGGAAAATCCCAGAGGAACTGCTTGTTGTCACAGCCTGTGACAGTGAGTACCTCACTGGGAGCTGTTGTGCCTAAGAACTTAGGGCTGTGTGTCCCAAAGTCTCTCAAGTCATGTCTACAGTTCCAGCTGGCTTGAGTAGAGCTAACAGAGTGCTTTCTGTGCTGCCTGTCTCCAAGTCCAGGGCTTCCTGAGCACCTGTGTGGGGGAGAGCCCATTTTGGTGTGTAACCTCCTTCCCCTGATAGGTCTTCTAGTGACTTGTGACCAGCTGCCTTCCCCTCCAGAGGAAGGGTACCTGCATTTTCCACCTCCCTTGACAAACCTTTGGCTCTGCACAGGGTGGGATCTACCAGGAGTGGTTATGAGGACTACATATTTGATTCCATTAATCAGATCCAAGGTTGTCAGAGTGGCAGTGGTTCAGGCTGGAGGAGCCTCTGGTTCATGCCTCCTTTCTGTGAGCAGCTCAGACCTATGGCTCTTCCCAGTCAGCTCAGGTGACAATGCAGAACAGCAGCAGATGTGTCAGAGCAGGTTTAAAGTTAGTGCTGATGGTCTTCTCTGGCTGTAAATAGCTGTGCTGATCTCTGAGGATCAGCCAGGAGCTGATGGCACTTCTTGTGTGTGGTCTTTGTGCTGCAGGGCTGTACCGAAGTGGGCAGCAAGGCAAAGCCAGGTCCCCTGTGTCCCCACTCCTTGGGGTGCAGGTCCATGGGAGCTGCTCTCCAGAGAGGACTGAGTGCAGTGTCAACAAGACACTGTCCCATGCATCATCTGGGTTTCAGCTCAACCCTCTATAAAGTGGCCAGGAGGGGATTTGGACACCAGCTGTGTCCTCCCTCTCCAAAACTGGCACAGACTTCCTACGGGCTCCTGCCTCTGGTTGCCATTCTGAGGTTGTAAGAGACCAAACTAGGGACAAAGTTGGAAAGGAAGAGGAGGAGATTCCCCAGCCCCTCTATTTATTTGTAAGTTTAAGTGCTATTTTTGCCTATGTGGTGGTGTATAAAGTATTTCATGATATTTGGTCTTACTGGCTTGGTTCTTTGGGGGAGATTTGCAAGGGTGCTGGAGCACTGGTGCACCCATCTCCTGTTGTGGGTCAAGGGCTGGTTCCTGATTGTGCCTTCACTCCCACTGTGGCTTCAGCCTTGTTCTTATCTTGATCCCTGAAAGCTGGCAGCAGGGGGGCTGTGCTCTCCCCAACCCTTCTCCCAGCTCCTGTGTGCCATGCTGGTTTTTGCATCTGGAGCCAAGTCCTGAGCGTCGTGCCTCAGAGCACCAGTGCAGGGTGGGGAGCAGGAGGTAGCACTGCTGGAGTCCTGGGCACCAGGGCAAGGACCGGACCCCAGGCGTGAGACCAGCTGCGATACCCCAACGGTTAGTGATGCTCTTCTGCTGACAGCTGTGATCCAGGAAAAAAAACCAAAAGGCTTTGAATGGGAGACTGCTCCATGTTTAGTGCTTTCTTTAACCCTCTAGACCAAAGGGAAAAGAACCTTGGCTGGTGATTCCAGCTTCATCCCTCCTACAGCACCCAGAGAGCTGGAGCGAGGGGCAGCGCCGCACCGGTGCCAAACCACAGGTGCAAAGGTGCCAGCCAAGGCTTTCCAGCTCTTGCCTACCCCCACCACCAGCAGTCCCTCTGGCTTGCAGTAGAGATGCATGAGGGTTTCATTCCAACACAAGGATGCAAATTACACTGTAAAAGTCTTACCAGAAATTCCAGTGCTCTGTTGTTCAGCAGCTTTAGCAGCTCAGCACTATCCTGTAGGGAGTTATTAATACACTAAGATCCTATAGGCCTCTTGTAAGTTACCAGAATAAAGCTGATACTAGATGTATAAATGGATGATAACCTTTTACCCCCTTCCAGTATGTATCACAATTTTGTAGCTTAGTCATTTTTTGGCTATCAGATTTTGTTAGTATGATATAAAAAAGGAAAAAAAAAAAAGACACCTCCCCACCCCCCCCACCAAAAAAAAAAAAAAAAAAAAAAGGTTTGACTGCTAATGTCTATTTTGTTATTTGATTCATTTTTCTTTCTCCCTCTGTACAAAAGCTGTACAAATCTCAAGTCTGTGTAACTACTACAGATGTGTATCCATGTACCATCCACCCCTGTCCTGGCTTGCTGGTGTGGTGAGCTCATTACTAAACAATAAAATCTGTGGCTGGAGTCGGCACCCCCAGGGCTGCTGGGGAGTGTTCAGGGTGTTTTGCACTGCACGAGCCATGCTGAGGTGAAAATGGTTGGGGGGCAGGGGAGGCTTTCCTTTGCAGCTCAAATGTGGGGCTTTGGCAAGTGCCTCTTGTCCTGGCCTTCAGCTGTGACCTGGAGCCGTCAGCCTTTAGGTCCTGCAAACAGGTGAGAGGCCACAGAGCTGTCCTCAGGGAGGAGATGTACCAGGACCCAGTCTGCCCTTCACCCTGGGCTAGAGGAACCTGACCAAACACCAGCAGCTCTCATGGCCCACTTGCTGCCAGCTATCTCCTGAGCTATGTGGTGATGGTGCTGTTTATTAATCCATGATTATTCTGCTTCTCTTGATTTCACCAGTCCCCCTCTGACACATCTACCCTGAGGTGAGGAGTGTCGCAGTGTGCTGCACTAGACCCACCTCATCTCCAGACTGGCACCTACTTGTGTGAGCAGTGCCACCTTGATTTACAGGGGCAGAGGCAGTGGTTGGGTCACTCTCATCCCTTCCAACTCACTGCAGACCTTTAGAGCACAGGGAAGTGGAAAGTGCTGTGGGTCAGTCCTGCCGGGGAGCTGCATTTGCTGCCAGGGTTGGTGCAGGTCTGGGGCAGCCACACTGCTGCCCAGCCCAGCCTCTGCCCTTCTTCCCCTGTGTTTCCACCTTATGTCCATATGGATGCTCTCAGCATGGTGGGGTTACACTGTCCCCCATGGGGCAGGACTGGGGAACTTTACTCCAGGTTGTGGTGCTTTATTCATGGTACAGCACCTCATAGTTGGGAATTTCCTTGACTAGCCATGGTTTGTACCCAAGCTCAGCAGCACACCTTAGAGCCATGAAACATTCCTGCTGTGGTTTCCTGCACCCAGGGGCTGTAGATCCTTTCCAGAAAGGCAGAGCTTTCATATTACTGCCACCTGCCTTAACAGAAGAAAAAAAAGGGGTGCCTTTTCCCATGCTTCCTGGCTGCTTCTTTCCCTGGACTTAAAATTCTCCACTACCAGGATTATCTGAAAGTTAAACTCTTTCTGACTAGCTGGTGAGCTTTGCAGGTGATGGGTTGATTCCAGAGATAGGCCTCAGAAAAATCACAGAATGATGGGGGTTGGAAGGGACCTCTGGGGATCATCCACTCCAACCCCTCTGCTAAGGCAGGTTCATCTAGAGCAGGTTGCACAAGAACATGTCCAGCTGGGTTTGCTTTTGCTGCTGAGCTCCAGATTTTCTTGCAGCTGGACTCAGCAGCTACTGGCCTTATTTGTCTGGAAGTAGAAACAAAGCCAGCTACCTTAAAGCCTGGAGAGATCCAGTGGAGTGTGGCTGATGACACAACACCACTGTGGAAGCTGCCTGTGCAGCCTCGTCCTGGAGCTGTAGCACAGTCTGTACAGCATGGTCCATGGTATCCTGCTCTTGTGTTTTCTCAAGGGGTGTTTAAAGAGTTGCTGTCAAATAACTTGAGACTTTCTGTTTCTTCACCAGCTCTGCATTGCAGGGTCCCAGGATCTCCTAAAACAGCTGGCCAGGAACAGCAGGTCCCTGGGTCGCCACTTTGCTTGTTTGTAGAGCTGATGGTGCAGATGCCATCTGCTGCTGCCGTGGGTTTCGCTGTCCTCCAGCGGCTGGAAGGGGAATAATTCATGTGAACTTTGCTCGGGTGAAATCTCTGGGCACAGGAAGGTCCATCCAGGCTCAGCCCAGCACCGGTGCTGGTCGGGGAGCTGATGAAGTTGTCACTTCCCCTGCTCTTTGCTTTCAGGGGCTGGTGCTGCTCGCTCGCATCGCACCCTGAGACAGTGCTGCTGGAGGCGGGGGTCCCCCCCAGCCAAACTGGTGTGGGGAGCTGGGTGGGGGCTCCTGTGCGTGATCCCACTGTCACATCTTGACCCCCAAATAGCTGTGATCCTCTGCTCCATCGGTCCTGTGTTTGCTGCTGAGCCTGCCAGCGAGGGGACGACTGCTGAGCAGCAGCTGCTGAGCTCTGCCTATGCTGGCTGTGAGGCCACCATCCAGTCCCATTTTGCAGCCAACGCTGCTCCTGGAGGGAGCTGTACCTGGGAAAAGAGAGGGTTTGGGGACAGGAGGCTTTATCCAGCACAGCTGGCAGAAAGCAGAGTTTGCCATCAAGCCTGGGCTCTGCGCAGGGGCTGGGCTGGCTGGGGCAGGTCCCCGCTCGGTGTGGGTGACGCCAGCTCCATCGTTGATGCAGTTCCATGCTACAATTGGTTAAGGTGCACGTTTGCAATCGAGTGCCCAAGCCCTGGTATCTCCAGCGATAAGAGTCTAGCACATGCTTTGTTTGCAGACATGGCATCTCGCTGCCGTTAATCGTACAGCAAGGATTAATAAAACATGAAGTTTAAAGATGCCTAAATCGCAGTGGGGGAGCTGGTAATCTCTGCCAACAATAATATTTGCTCTTTATTTTCATCCCAGCATCCAACCAGGGAGCAGAGCCTGGGCCTCCGAGCAGCACTGCTGTGTGGAAATGGATGGGGTGAGGATGGCTCGGGGATCCCAGCCTGCTCCTTAGCCATCACAGGTGGCTCAGAGGAGGCAAGGGGAGGGATGCCCTCCTTTATCCACGTTAGAGCCTCATGCCCTGAGCTGGACAGGTGCTTCAGGGATGGATTTAGTCCAGGGGTGAAGTAGGGATGAGACATGAAGTGGTCTCTCTGCATGGGGACACATGCAGGGTGACATCTCTGTGTGGATGTGGCCACTGTGCTCTAACCGCACATCCTGCAGCCACCCATGGTCCATGTTCCTGCAGGATCTGTCTCTTTAAGAAGTCCCTTCTCAAGGGGGTGGGTGCACCAGAGTGTCTGCTTGGTGCTAGGACACCCCTGGGCCACCACAGGTGCCATTCTGTTTTTGCAGGAGCTGCCCTTGTCCCCTCCCCACTGGAGCCCCAACACCAGCGAGCTCAGCAGCCCCAGTGCCAAAATCAGGGCTGGGAACGCACTGCTTCCCTGGCAGGACTGTTTCCTCCCTATCTCTTTGCTCCCTAATAAGCATCCTTGTCAAAATAGCTAATTTCCTTCCAGAACAAAAAGTCACCTGAATACATTTGGAAGCTGTATTGCACTATCAGGGTAATCAGAATTTAATTTGATGCAGTCAAGGCTCTAAAAAGATGTTATCAAGGGGAACATCAAAGCTGGATTCCTGTGCTTGGAAATGCAACTGGAATGCTTAGTCCAGAATTCTCATTTTGTTAGAGACTTTCAAAATATCAGTCCAAATAACAGAAAAAAAAAAAAAGAAAGAATATTAAGAATATTTGCAAATTAATGTCTTTTGTAGCTGAACAAAGGCCACTGTCTAACCTACTTCTTTTGCATGTCTGGGACAGTGTCTTATTAAATCTTACTAATTATACAATTTTGTTGTGTCTAATCATTTCTGCACTTGCAGGAATTAAAACTGAAGCTCGTTTCCCTGTTGTGGCACCACACTGCTCTTCAGGGTCCCAATCCTGCAGAGCCAGGCTGCTCCTACCCCAGACAGGGAGACCCTGTGGGTACAGAGACAAGGGAAGGTGGGATGGGCACCTGGCCTCATTCTTTCTCTCCTCTGTCTGTGTTATATCCTTGGGGATTTGTATCATTCCCAGCTCTTCGAGGAGAAGCTCCAGCTCTTAGTAGTGAACATAATTGTGTGATGTTTTCAGGGTTTATTTTTCAGGTACAGTTTCAAGAATGAAGAAAGGCATCCCTGGGCCTTTTCTGTGCCAAGAAGGTTGAAAATGTGGCTAAAATATGGCCCTGGAGAGGGATTGCTCCTTTTTGGGGAGGTTTTGTTTGACCCAGAGAGGGGCACAGCTGTGTTATTTCAGCAGCTAGTGCTGGAGCAGGGGACAGTAGAGCCTGGGCCATATTCACTTCAAATGCCACAATTCTGGTGCCAAGCTCAGGCTGTTGTGCCACCTGGTGTGTGCCCGTGAGTGATGGCACAGCAGCCCCTACCCAGCACTGCAGTATTGGCTCCCTCCTACCCCGTCTTCTCTTAGCTCCCATTTCTGCAGAGCCTGATCCCAAACACCATCATCCCCCTGCACAGGGGACAGAGGGGACAGATCAGTCCCTGGCTTTAGCCCTCGGAAACATGGCAGGGGAGCTTTGGGGGAAAGAAGGTTCAGTCAACTTCGTTAGGGAAATAGCACGGATCCTGTGTTCAAACCTTTGAAGTGTTAATTAAAAAGAATTATGCAAAGGAGCAAGGATTTGAAACATTCATTTGAATCTCAATAAGGCATCTGTATTAAAAATAGCAGCGGGACCAAGTAAAGACACAGCAGTTTCGGAGCACTGCGTTCCCACTGCCACCGGGCAGCAGGCTTCTGCCTGCTCCCTGCCCCGAATGGGCACTGCAGAGCATGGCAGGCAAGAGCCTGGAAAAGCAATTCTTGCCTAATATTTAAAGATCTTAAAAGCATCTAATTTGAAAAAAAGAAAAAAAACCAACAAAAACAGTAGGGTCTGGCATGAAGCTTAGCTGCAGTGCATGTGGAGGGAGAGTGAAGGGCACAGGCTGGTGAAGTGTGTGCAGGGCGGCGGCCACCTTACATAGGGCATGAGGCACTCCATACAGAACATAGCACAGCCCATTCCAGGGCAATCCAGGGGATGCACCTCTCCAGCATGGCCTGTCATTAAAACCCCCAGCATGTCCTGGCCTTTGCTTGTTCCAGTAAAGAGCATCCAGGGTATTAATTACCAGATCGTGGGATAACGTCGTTAAGTTTACTTTTGCGCTGCCTGGACCCAGCTGGAATGTCAATGGCTCCTGCCCTTGGTGTTGGTGCTGCAAGGACACCAGCAGCTGGGCATCCCAGCCGCAGCTGGGTGGGCTGTGCCTGGCTGGCAGTGCCATGGGGGCACTGGCACCCAGACCCCACACCTGCAGAGAACCAATGCTCTTGGTTCATTCCTGGGATGGAAGCAGGTGAGCTGTGAGGGTCTGGGTCCTCTGGTGGGGATGGCTTTGTGGGGCATGAGCTGGGGATGTTGTAATTGGGGAATGGGGGAGGGGAGGGGGAGCTGAGGAGCTTTGCTGGGGACACAGCCCTGGGGGGCAGGTGCTGGGGGGCAAAGCTAGAGCCTTGCTGAGAAATTACTTGGTGATTTCAAAAGCTGGGGCTGTAACCTCAGCTGTGAGGTTGATTAAAAATGTATGAATATCAGTCTGACCTTGGGTGGGGCTCAGGGCCAGCAGCCCCACTGCTGGAGGAGGTGATGCTCTTGGCCAGAAGGCAGTGCAGGGATAACCCCAGTGCCTGCCTTCCTTTGCCAAGATATGAGATTTCCACAGATGGGGCTCTCTCAGTCCTGTTTGGATGCCTGAAGTCTGCAGAGAGGACCCTGTGGCCAGGGACTGGGCTCTTAGACCCCACCAAGGATACTGCCAGTATCCACAGCAGGCTCCCTGCCCATGCAAGGGTGTGAAGGGTTCCCCATCCTTGCACCAATGAGCCCAAACCAACCCTGGTGAAAAGGTCATCTTAGGAAAGGGCTTTTCCTCCTGCCAGGTGAGGTGGAGCTGGGAAGAATGGCAGGGGTAAGAACCTGAAATCTCCCTGGTATGCTCTCCAGGACCCTGTCCAGAGGCTCTGATTTGGGAGTGGTGCTGGAGCAGGTCCAGAGAAGAGCAACAAAGCTGCTGAAGGGTCTTGAGAATAAGTCTTGTGAGGAGCAGCTGAGGGAGCTGGGATTGTTGAGTCTCATTCTCTACAACTACCCAAAAGAAGGTTGTAGAGAGGTGGATGATGGTCTCTTCTCACAAGTCATAACAGATAGGACAGGAGGAAATGGCCTCAAGTTATGCCAGGGGAAGTTTAGGTTGGACATTAGGAAAAACTGCATGGAAGAGGCTCTCAAAGACTGGCACAGGCTGCCCAGAGAAGTGCTTGAATCACCATCCCTGGTTGTATTTCAAAGCCCTCTGGATATGGTGCTGAAGGCTATGGTGTCGTAGTGGCCCTGGTAGAGTTAGAGGATGGTCGGACTTGATGATCTTCGAGATCTTTCCCAACTACGGTGATTCTGTGTGATTCTCTATCACCAGGCTCTCATTAGCATGGAAATAAGCCAAGGGGCAAAGGCAGACAGCTGGAAAAGCATTTCTCTGTTGTGCTGGAGTGAGCTCTTCCTGCAGCACAGGGCTGAAAGGCCGGCGTGGCACCACCGCCAGCAGCTGGCAGCGCCCAGGTAGGTGACAGGCAGCTAGGCAGAGCAAATACCCACCGTGAGCCAGCCCTGTGCCCCAGCAGACAGGGAATGGGGAGGTGGGGAGGGGTGTTTGGATCACTCTACAAATCTGTTAGGGAGCAGCAGCTACCAGCTGGGGGTTTGCAGGGAGTCCTTGCCTGTTTGACTCCACAGCAGGCAGCTTTTGGCTGCACAGCTCTCCCTGCAGCGGCTGTTTGCAGTGCAGGACGGACTCGCTCTAAACACAGCCCCCAAACCAGAGGTTAATTTGCTGCACGCAAAATCTTGTTCCTGCAAGTGCAAGTGATGGCTTGAAAGCTCTTTTTTTGTTTGCCCCCCACCCTTTAACCCTCAAGGCTTCCACCCAGAGCCACAGACCCCAGCACTTTCTCCTCCAGGCTTTTCCTCACATGGTTTTTGCATCTCCCAGCCCTGCTCCAGGTGATGCCAGCTCCCCACATCCACACTGCTCGCCTGAGACGTGCCCAGCAGCAAGGAGCTGGGGGTGGAGGGGCTTGCAGAAATGTCCCACTCTTTGATCTATAATTTAAAAACCATTTTGTTTTGCCTTGGTCGTTTTAACTAGCAATTTGCTATAGCAAAAGAACACAATACCCCCGCAGGAAAGAAGAAATAAACTCATTCTTTCAATTAAATTTCTCCTGACCTTACTAAAACTTTCTCCCTGTTCTTTTTGCTAAAGAAGCAGGGTTTTTTTTTCCCTTTTTTTTCTCCTTTTTTTTCTCTCTTTTTTTTTTTTTTAGTTTTGTGATCTCCAATTCCACTGAGAGACAGAAGAAATCAGCATATCAGAGAAAACAACGGCTCTTGTGATGCCCAGCAGTCACTAATTAACAAATTAAAAAAAAAAGAGAGAGAAAAAAAAGAGAGGGGGGGGGGAAAAGAAAGAAAGAAATCTTGCTGCAGATAGGATTGTTTCCTGGTGATGTTGCCTTTTCTTTTGTTGGCACTGTGACAAGGAACTTCTTTATTGCTGCAGATAGAGCAGATTAAACCGTCCCTCTCGCACCATTCCCCTCCTTGCATGGGTTTGTGCACCAGCTCGCTGATTTTGGCCCCCACATCAAATGCTTTGGCCCCCACTTTTATCCTCTTGTGCTGCAGAGATGTGTGGAGATGGGAAGGTTGCAAGAGAGTGTTGAAGCCATCGTCTCTGTCCCTGGGCTGGACGAGGTACCTTTAGAGAAGCGTGAGCATCCCTACAAGATGGGGGCTCAGGAGGGCTGAGTTCACCTCTGTGGACTCTGTTCCAACGGAGAACATCTGGGGACCCACCAGATGGTTTACCTCCCACTGAAGTCCATAGCTTCCAGCAGGCAGCAGCCCCAGGAAACCTCTCTAAGCTGCTGAGCTTTGGCTTAGTCTATCCATCCTGGCACTGCTGCAGTCTGACCTCATCCACACCAACTTCCTAGGCTGCTTCTCCAAATTTCAGGATCATCTGGCCTCTGTCTTTCCCAGCCACTCAGAGCCCAAGATGGGGACAGCACCCAAAGCAGAATCACTGTTGGGAGCCAATGCCAGCCATTGGGGCTGAACTCTGTTCACACACTGGGGACCAAAGGTGGCACCTGTGGGTCCCCAACTTTTATTTCAGTTCATGTTCCCTGGGCCAGCCAGCACAGAGCTGTCCCTGGGCTCAGTGCTAGGGTCCCAGCCTTGTCCTGAGAGGGATCTGCTGGAATGATGCAGAAGACCAGGACAGTTCCCTGTGTCTTTGGAGCAAGCCATCTCCTGGTCTTTGACCAAAGGACCTTGGAGACCCTCTTTGCCAAGGTCCCCTCCAAGGGCTGCTATCCCTTGGGGGGCTCCAGGAAGTGTCACCCTGCAGTGTACTTGCAGCAGTGAGGAGTCAGACACATTCCTCAATGCTGATACCATCTTTGACCAGGCCACAAACATTCCCATGGGGCTGCTGGCACCCACGGGTGCCCCTGGGGATGGGAGTGCAGGGCTGGCCCAGGGGAGGGCAGGCTTGAGGAACAATGACAAGCACAAACCTGATCTGAGCACGGCAGCAGGTAGGACCCCAGCACTGCCTGAAACCTCTGCCTGCTGCAGTGGGCACCATGGGGCCACAGCCCTCCTGGCGATGCCAGTGCTGCCTGAAATCTCTGCCTGCTGCAATGGACACCATAGGGCCACAGTCCTCCCAAGGTGCAGAGCAGGGACACACACACAGCTACAGCAGCTGGATATCGCATCACAACACAATTTTCTTCCCCCCTTTTATTAAATTGCAGCAGTTTCCCCAGTCAGGGGCTGTAGGTTTGGGCTGGCAATGTGCTGGGGAGGTGGTGGAGAGATGGGCAAAGCCTAGCATGGAGCCCTGCACAGAAACCTGTCTGTCCTTTGCAGGCAGCTCCCCCTTCCTCAGCTCCTGCGCTTGGATGACCTAATTAAATTAATTTTGGTGGATTTCTTTTTTTTTTTTTTTGGGTCTGGCTTAAAGATAATTATCCAAAAGATGCCCTGATTTCTTTCTTTGGAGGAAGAAATTATTCAGCCAGTGTGTTTTCACTCCTGTGTGCACACCCAGGGACAGTCCATCATGGGTGTAAGTTAGGGACTGGCCTTGGCCACCCTGGTAGGACCCATCCTCACCCAGCCAACCCTGTCCCACCAACCTCTTTGTCCCTGCTGAAGTTTTACTGGGACCTTGTGTAGCCCCAAGACTGATGTACCAGTGCAATGAGTTTGCCAGGCCTGGGGCAATAAAGAGGAATGCAGAGGGTACCAAGTGCTTGCATGGGGCTTGGCAGCTCTGAAAAGCCCCTTCTCTGCTCTTCCAAAAACTGGGGGTGGGGGAGTGGGGGGAAGTGTTTTCTCTTAAAATGTTTTGTTGTTTTTTTTTTCCCCCCTCCCTGTGGCCCCAGAGCAGTAATAAATCATCACTTATTTAAAGCAAACCCCAGCTAATGGAGCAGCTGCATAATGCCAGCTTCAAAGGGGAAAAGCGTCAGCAGTTTCCAAACTCTGGAGGTTAAAACGCTGTCAAGTTATTTTTTAATAGTTTCTCATTTGTTTTAATTTGCCCTTTTCCTTAATGCACAGCGAGCAACACGGGACAGCAGCGTTCCCTCTCGTCCCAGCTGCAGAAGGCTGCTGTGACTGTAGGCACAGGGATGCTGGCAGTGCCCACGGGGTGGATGGGGCTACAGTGCTTGGCACTGGGGAATGAGGAGCTCCAAATGGGCTGTGCCAGGGAATGAGGGGCTCCAAATGGGCTGTGCCAGGCTGAGCTGGGCCATGCTGTGGTGAGCTCAGGTGTGCCATCTCACGCCATGCTGAGCCACGCACTGATGAGCTGTGCCGTGCCATACCGAGTCAAACCATGCTGAGCTATGCCAAGCCAAGCCATGTCAACACCAACAGGTGGCGACAAGTCCCCCCAGTAGCCAACTGGGCAACCGCGCCGGGACTGTGCCGAGCCGTGCCGAGCATTTTCGACTCGGCACGGCTCGGCACAGCCTCGGCGCGGTGTAAAAGCGTTTAACACAGTTTGCCCCCCCCTTACGAAACCCCCCCGTCCGGTTATCGGGCTGGTTAATCCCGTATGTAAATGGCAGCCAATGGATGGTGCCGTTGAGCGGGGCTGGGATTAGCGGCGGGGCGAATGGCTGGCACTTTTACTGGGATTACAGAACAAAGAGCTGCTCCCCACCTTGGGGTGGGCTGGGGAAAAGAAAAAAAAAACAAAACACCAACCCACAAATCACGCACCTCCCCCCTCTTCCCTTCCTCCTTCCCTTCATCTTTCCTTTAAACCCCCACCGGGTCGTACCGGCTCCGCCCGGGGAGGAGGGAAGCGGCGGGAGGCGGCGGGAGGCGGCTCCATCCCGGCCCCCGCCCGCCCGCCCCCGCCGCTCCCGCGCAGCCTCGCCGGGGGAGGCAGGAGCGCCGCGCCCCAGCCGCCCGCGGTAAGGAAAAGTTTTGCCCCCCCCATCCCTTCATATTTCCTTCTGGTCTCCCCCTCCCCATACACGTCCTCTGGTCCTAGGCTTGGGGGAGCGCGGGGGGACATGCGAGGCTGGGGGGATGCTGGGTGGGATGGGGTTTGGGGGGGCTGTTAGGGCTTGCAAGGGGTGTGCTGGGGGCAATAGGGCTAGGGGGGTGCTGGGGGTGATAGGGCTGGGGGATGCAGGGGGGCGTTAGGGCATCTGGGGGGCGGTAGGGTTGGGGGGATGCTGGCGAGATGCTGGGGGTTGTTAGAGCTGCGGGGGTGCAGGGGGGTGATAGGATTAGGGGCTGCAGTGGGGGCATTAGGGCTGTCGGAGAGTGCTCAGGATATGGGGATGCAGGAGAGCATCAAGGCCTGGGGGATATTAGGGGGCAGCGGGGCTGGGGGGCGACTCTGGGAGCTATCGAGGCTTGGGGGATGTTGGGGAGTAGCAAGGGCTCGTTGGGACTGGGAGAGTGTGAGAGGGTAATAGGGGTACTGGGGGAGGATAGGTGCTGGGCAGGGGAATAGGGCTGCAGAGGTGGGTGCAGTGTGGCACCAAGGCTTGGGGAATGTTGGACTCATTAGGGCTGGGGGTTGCAGGGAGGTATTAGGGCTTGAGGGATGCTGGGGGCAGACAGGGCTGGAGGGTTGCTGTGAGGGGACGTTAGGGCTACTGGAGGATGATGGGGCTGTGAAGGTGCAGGGGGTATCGAGGCTTGGGGTTGTTGGGGGGCAATAGGGCTGGGGGGATGCTGGGGTGTATTTGAGCTGGCGAGGATGTTGGGAAGATAGAGAGCTTGGGGAGGCTGGGGGGGGGCGGGATATTGGGCTCCTTTGAGCTGGGGGGGAACATTAAGGCTGGTGGAGGGGAATGCTAGTGGTGGTGGGAGGGCTTGGGGTTGGATGGGTCCATAAGGGTCCACACATAGGTGTGGAGTGATGCCAGGAGGCAGCAAGACGTTAGGGGTGGGAGATGATGGTGCTGCAGGGAAGATAGAAGTAAGGCAGGGGTTTGCTGGGGCAGTAGGGCTGCCATGGGGGTGATAGTGCTGGGGCAGTCGGGCAGGGTATGTCGGGCTGACCCTTGGTGCCCACCGCCGCAGCGGCGTCCCTACGGCAGCTCCAGGGCTGCCACCTGCCCCGGCCGCGTCTGGTGGTGCGGGGCTGGAGGGGAAGCTGGGAGCGGAGCTTTGCCGGGGCTCGGCTCCCTCTCCGCCGGCGCGGGGAAAGGTGGCAGCGCGGCTGGAAATAAACAGGCAGGGTTGAGCTGACGAAGCGCTCGGGGCTCCGCTGGGCTGCTCACCCGGCCTCGGCACCGCGGGTGGAGGGATGGACATCCTCCGTGGCTCGTCAGTGCTGCTGGGGACAAGCTGAGGTTTCTCGTTGTGCGGGGACAACCGTGATGGGCAGAAAGTTGCTGCTGGGGGAGGCAGTGCCCCTGTCCTTCCCGTGCACAGGGCTGGCGGTGGGTTTATCTGGGATAAGCTGTAGATCGGAGCGATCCTATTAATGTGCCTTGCGCCGGAGTGAGCCCCGGACCCGACGGTGCCATGCAGGTGATCCTGGTTGCTTAGGCATGGCTGGGTGAGAGTGCTCTGGGAAGTGTTGGTGCCACCAAGCAGTGCTGCACAGCCATGGGGCTGAGTGTTGTGGGCACTTTGGGGCTGGTCACTCGATCTCTTGTTGCATCCATTACCCATTGGTTGCCCGCTCTGGACATTGAAATGGTCTGGGGACATCAGCTCGGACCCATGTGCGACAGGAGCCCCCACTTCAGGGTCTCTGTTCCCTGAACCACTCCTGCTGGAGCTGCTGGAAGTGCTGCAGCCAGGGAATAATGCCGTGGACATGAGTGCCTTTAATTCCACAGGACCCTGGGTCTCCACTCGGGCCAGCATGGCCAGACCCACTGTCGGCTGTTGCCTGTCCAAGCCCATGGAACTCCCTGTTCCTGTGGAAACTACCTCAGTGCTTGCTCTGAAATGAGGAGTGGCAGCAGCCACTGCCATTGAACCCAATCCTGCTGGTGGGCGAGGGGCTGAGAGCTGAAGGCCACAGCCCGTGGGCCCTGCTGCTGGAGCAGTGAGCCTTGGCACAGCTGCCTGTGCCACTGTCGGGGCCATACCAGCTGGTCGCGTGTCGGAGTCACCTCTGAGCTGTGGCAGAGCAGCCTGGCTCCGTGGGCACCCATGAGTCCCCCACTCCTCTTCCTTTGCCTGGGGTCCTGGTGACTGCCAGGGGACGGGTGCCCCAGTTTGGGGCTGTGCCACTGGCTTTCCTGTGCACTGCTGTCTGAGCTGACATTGCCTCTCAGGGCCATGGGTTGGGGGTGAGCCTGCCCAGGAAGTGTCACTGCTGGGTGCAGGGGAGGGGGTTGGGCAGCTGCCTGTACAGGGTGCTTTCAGGAGCCAGGGGGTGATGAAGGGGACACATGCTGGTGGCCACCACCACCTGTCTCTACTGTCCCTCCTTAGGAGGACTTTCACATCTTGGTGGAGGAGCTGCTGATGCTGACCTGGGTCACTGCTGCTTGTTCAGGATTGCTAATGAGAAGCTGGGAGAGGAGGGAAGGAACCTGCCCTACCAGCCTGGGCAAGAGACGCAGTGCCCTTGCTGGCAGCCCAGCACAGTGCTGGCAGGCATCTGGTGGGACCTTGGCAGAGCAGGAGGTGATGAGGACAGTGGGCTTTGGGGCCAGCACGGAGGGCACAGTTCTGTCTGTCCCACATGATGTGCATCACATGTGACTCAAGTGATGTTCTGCTCAAAGGAAGGATGCAAAAAAAAGCCCAAACCCCCAAAATTCCAGACCAAAACAGATGACCTCTTGCAGTTGGAGCTAATGGGGGTTTCCCATCTGCTGCTCCCGCAGGAAATAGCTCGGATTTTTTTTGGCAATTATCAATGCCCTGTACTTCCTTTGGGAATTTTGGCGGCTGCACCCCTGAAGCCAGGCTGGAGGAATGTGGAGGGCCTCTGTTTGCCATCCAGGTCATTCCCAGCTGGTTGTCTGCTGCAGGGCTGCCCCCTGGGGTTGGTGCAGGGCCTGGTCCTGGCTGCTGCCAGCTTGGGCAGCAGTTCCCTGCCCTGCCCATTGGCCAACTGGTGTGGTTGTTCCTTGTTCCAGCAGCCATTTGCAGATGCCTGTGGTGATGGTTGATCATGGAAGAAAAGGTGTGGATGGGCGTTGCTGCTCCCAAGATGGCTGGGCTTGGGGGTACGTGGTGGGTGATGTTTTGGGGAAGGGGATGAGAGGGCAAGGGGCTGTGTTGCTGTCCATGCTGTTCTCCTGGCACTCCAGTCAAGTCTACTTGTGTTGCACCTTGTTGGCAATGATAAACCTCTGGGACTTGGGAGGAGTACAGGCAGGTGCTGAAGACTTATGGAGTTGGTTTGCCACCACCAGATGCCTTCCTCTTGAGGTCAGTGAGGAGGAGAGGAAAGGACCTACTGGAGTCCTTTCTAAGGATGAAGATATTCATCTGGGAGCTAAAAAAAATTATTGATTAATTTATTTGAAAGGGCCTCTGGTGTCCACCAGGATTTATCGGTTGGACTTGATGATCTTGGAGGTCTCCTCCACCCTGGTTGATTCTGTGAGGATGCTGGCCCAAGCAGTGGGGCTGGGAGCAGTGAGCAGCCCTGGCCAGAGGTCTGCTGGGGAGGTGGCAGGTCTTTGCAAACTGGAGCAAGGCTTCTCAGGACCTTGCTCTGCACTGTTACAGCCTCTCCCTTCACAGGACTTCTTCTATTTACATCTCTTGAAACACTGTCTTTGAAAAAAACCACAACAGGTCAGGAGCCCTCAGTCTGGTCAGAAGCTGTAGGAGGCTGTGGGCTGTGTGGTGGCCAGCATCCAAGTGGACTTCATGGATTGGGGGGTTTGGGATTTTTTGCTTGCCAGTTCAGTGCTTCATTTCTTAGTGCAGCCCTGTTGGCTGAGTTTGCTTTCCAGCCCAAGAGAAAAAATGTCACTTGTGAGTCCAGGCAGGCGTTTAGCCCTGCTGCACAGTGGCTCCGTGGTGGTGTAGCAACGGACTGGGACGAGCTGCTGGAGGAATCCCCAGAGCAGCTGGGGCAGCAGCCTTGTGGGAATAGCCCTGTGTCTCATCCTGGTTCAGGAGCTGCTGCCAGCTGCCACCTTGGAAACGCTTTGGTGGAGATTGCTGAGGGACTTGAGTACAGCAGCAGCAGCAGCAGCAGCAAGGCTTTCCCACAGGGAATGTGCCATGAAGAAAAGCCCTTGGAACACGAATCCCCTCCTCGAGAGCAGGCTGTGCCGAGGTGGGATTTACATTCCTGCACGCAAACAGCTTCTGTTGGAGTTTCTGGCTTCGTGTTGCCTTGTCTGGCTGGTTGGAGAAGAGAATTAACCTCAGCAGGAAGAGCAGGGGACCAGTGAGGAGCATTGCTCTGCTGCTCTGTGTCCACACAGATGTCATCATCCTTTACCAGGGCTTCCTTCTTCAGAGCTCTTCTCACCTGAAGGGTGAGGTGTCTGCCTTTATTTTCTTTAAATCTGCAACATCAAAAGGAGCAAAAGCCAGTGGGGAGGTCAGTGTGGACCCAGGGGTGGTCCTGGAAATGTCATCCAGCACCTACCTGTGTGCCTGGGACCTCTCCCAGAAGATATCCATATGTCCTCTGCCCATGGGTCACATCCCCTGTGGCATGTGCCAGGGTCTGGCTGTGCCATCCATGTGGGTGTGAGTGGGTGGAAGGCTTGTGGTGGGCACCATGGACCTGCTGCTGATCGTCTCCTGGAGCCCCACAAGCAGTGTGGAAGCTAGGAGCTCTGAGGGTGCTTTGGGGCATAGATGCTGCTGGGGATGGCCAGGAGAAAAACTGGTGGGTGAGATATTTTGTAGCCCTTTCATCTTTTCAGATCATTTCTTTTGCCTTTTGGTGATGTGTGCGGGTGCTGGTCACTGTCAGGGGTTGTGTGCTCTGCTTAGCTGGGATGTTCCTGGAGGAAAAACCTCCACCTGTGATGGGTGGATGGAAGTTGGAGGGGTTTGCATGCTTCCAAGAGAAATGCATAATGCCCAGGGCCTGACAACTGGCAGCTTTATGGAGGAGTTTGAAGTGAGGCTGAAAAACCCTTCTACATGAGCAGAACGTGTTTGGTAGAGAGGATGGAGCTAAGTCCTGTCCATGGCTGAGGCAAGGGATGGACGTGTGGGATCCCAGCCATGGGTTGTGCAAGTGATGAGTCCATCGAGGAGTCCTTGGATTCTTTCTCCCTTGCTAAAAAACCTTGAAAATCCCCAAACCTCAAAGCTTTCCTTCTGGTAACTGCTGGTTAGAAGAACACAGAGGCAGTCAGCTTGCCTTAGGGAAAAGTCATGGTGAGTGAAGAGGGAGTTCTCTGGAGCAAGGTAACACTGGGAAAATGAAACCATGGCAGTGGGTGAAGAAGACCTCCATGGTTTTGCCCAGCTGCTGTGCAAGAAGGTGCTTCACCCATTTTTGAAGGGTAGCATGTGAGATGAGTGTGTCTCCATGCCCAGGTCCTGGCAGAGCTCACATCTTGCCTTCACCTCCAGCTATGTCTCTGTGGATGCATCTCCTGGCCAGGAAACCACCCACTCCTCAGTGCCTGCGTGGGGTGACCTTGCCTTGGGCCACTGGGTTGCTCATCTGCTTCTGGAGCTCCAGCCTGGTGGCACCAAAGGGGTTGGGTCTGGCTGGTGGGGACGGCTCTGGCCGTTGCACTGGGGATGGAGATGGCTCCCTGGAGATGGGCAGTGCCCCCTTCACCAACACACAAAGATCAAAGAGGCAAACCCAGCCTCGCTTCTAATTAGCGTCAAGCCTCGCGCCTCCAATTAGGCCTGGCCGCTTCATAAGAGCTTGGCACCAGGGAGCACGCGTGGCACGTCCCATCCATGACAGCACCTGGGAGCCGCGCTGGTAAGGCAGGCACTGCCCTCCTCTGCCTACCCGCTGCCGGGGAGAGCTCTGGGATGCTGGAAGGTTTGGGATGAGGTTTGGGATGAGCTGCTGGACATTGGGTCTGTACCCCACTGTAGGGTGGAGATGTCAGAGGGATGTGTGTGGCAAGGGTGGGGTTTTCCCTGCATGGATGCTGCTGCTCAGCCCTTTCCAAAGGGGACCCTGAAGGCTGGTTTGCATTTGGGGCTGGACTGGCACCGAGCCCTCTAGGATGGGTGTTTTGGCATATCACCCTCAGCACCAGTACAAAGGGGCTCTACCCACTGCTGTTGGGTTTTAGGACCTATTTGAGGTTCCCTTCAATGTCACACTCCTCCTCCTTGGGTTGGTTTTCTGCTTGCTTCATTGCAGGGGATAGAAAAACCTGTAGGAAAGGCAGGATTATGTCTCCTTAATTAGTAGGGGCCTCATTATCATGTCTACCCAGAGCTCTGGTAATGATTAAATATGTGGGAATTATCTGTATTATTTGGATTGCATTAGTATTTAGGAGGCTGGGACCCCTTTTGCTGTGCCAACAATGAACGATAGTCCTTGCCCGGAGGAACGCTGTCACTGGCACAGCCATCGCCTATCCTGGGCCAGGGAGACTGGAGATTGATCCCTGTGTGCCCATGGCATGGCTACTGCAGCTCCACTCCTTTTGCACTTTGAAGGATTTAAAGCATGGAACTGGATCTTGTTTTCCTTGCATACCTCTAGTATGGGAGGAAAAAAAAAAAAAAGAATGGGTGTGTTAAGATGACCTCTGAAATAATGACTTTATGTAGGGCTTTAAAAGAGAGAGAATTTCTGTCAGCACCTGGGTTGTCACAGCCCAGGAGTTGGGCTTTAGATGCTACCTTTGGATGCTCTCACTTCATTGTTGGAGGGCTACAATAAAGCAATCTCGTTAGGTAAATATAATGATGTTACGATCCACCATCTGCTAAAGTGCTGCTGCCTGGCGCTGGCGGAGCGGTGGGAGCTGCCTGGCAGCGTGGTGGGAGCTGCCTGGCAGAGTGGTGGGAGCTGCCTGCCATGCCACCTCTCCCCTGCTCTTTCTTGCCAGTGTCTGCCGTGGGTCTTGCACAGCCTGACAGAGAAAGGATTTTGTCTCATGGTTTCCTCCCTCATCATGAGGGGTGAGCTGTTGAGCTCTTCCAGCTGATGAGGACCAGTTCCCATGAGAGTGTGGTGGGGCTCTTGGGATGGTGGTAGGGTCATTGGCAAGTCCCCTAAAAACTGGGTCACCACATTGCTGAGCCACGGAGAGCCCGGTGTGTGGAGATGCTGTGTTCCACAGGGATTCCCTGAGATGCCATGAGATCCCAGGATCCCACAGCATCATCTTGGCTCCCATTGGAGAGGTGGGACAACTCTGGCATGGTGGCAGCAGGACCCTCCCCCTGCCGCCCCCCACACCTCCCCGGGCACAGGAAGCCCTTTTGCAATCGACAGCAGGAAGGATCGTGCTCAGTCGGCAAAATATGTGAGGAACTCTGCTTGTTTAAAGTGCCTTTGGGGTTTTGGGCCTTAAATAAACATCCTGGTTGGGGTTTGGGTTGGAGGTTTTCATCCTGGGAAAGGCAGGCAGGGGGAAGGGAGCTGCGCCAGTGCCCCAAGTCTGCATGCACCTTCTGACAAGGTTATAAATTAGCTTCATTAGAGGAGGATCACTGAAAATAAATTGCTCTGCACCCTTTAGGGGCATGGCCAGGCTGTAATTTCATCTCTTCTTCCTGGGGACAAATGCCTAGAAACCCCCAAGGTGGAATTACAGCATTTTACCCTGTGTTAGAACTTGGTGGGTTTACCCTCAAAAAGGCAAACCACCTCTGTGCTCCCAGATGAAACTTGGCTGGGGGCTTACCTCAGAAGCTGGGGGGTTAGAGGGGGTTTGCTGCAGGTTTTGCACTGGTCCTCTGCCACTGCTGCCCGATGGCTTCCTTGGGAGACACCTGGCCAGGGAGAAGACCATGCTGGGCATTGGAACTGTGGTGAAAGAGCAGGGTTCAAACCAAGGGACCCATGTGCTGGCAGTACAGATCTGCAGCGGGTGACCTTTAACAGGACATTAAACATTTATTAAACCCGTTAGAATTAGTGTCAGGTTTTATTTATTTGGTTTATTTAAAAAGAGAGGAGAGGGAAAAAGACATCTAAGAGAGGTGAGCATGACCTGAGAGTCCTGTGAGCCGGTGTGGTACAACCACAGCCCTTCCTCTGGAAGCTCCCGGAGCAAAGACCTGGCTCCAGGATAGATCCAGCATCCACCCATGCCCTTCCCAGGGCTCCTTGCTGGATCCTGCTGCAGAACAGAGCAGTGCGGGCAGCCCAGCATCCAATCCCATCTCCATCCAGAGCCCCTCAAATAATTATCATTTAGGTGGGTTATTTTTTTTTCCCCCCACCCACCCAAAGGTTTATTCCTTTACAGGGGAGGGGGTGGGTGGGAGAGAAGGAAATGAGCCCCACATCCCTCCTGCATCCTCTTCCCGCAGCCACCCGCCGGCTTTCCCCGCGCCGCCCCTCGGAGGATTACGCCGTCTCTTGAAAACCTCTTTGTTTCCCCATGTTTGCTGTTGTAATTTATGTACGATGCTGCTGCTTGTTGAAAAACAAGGTCTTTATCTCCGTGGGAAACACACCTGCAGAAATCCAGCCCTGTCGCTGCCTGCGCGCCAGGCGCTCCCGCAGAAAAGCCAGCGCCAGCCTTGCTGCAGTGATGCAAAAGTTTCCTCCACTCGAGCTGCTGCTGGCGAGGCTGATGCTTGCCTCCCCTCCACACCTTGTAGCAACACAAATCCCCTCCTCTTTTCAAGCGCTCCCTACAAGCAGGCTGCTTGGCTTGTGGCTTCCTCACCGATGCGTTTTCTTTCTCTTGATTTCTTTCTTTCTGTCCTAGCAGCAGAGATATTGTTGAATATTTTCTTTTTTTTTTTTTTTTTTTTTTGTTCCCTGATTTCTGGTTGATTTATTTCTTCTCCCCCACCCCTTGCATGTAAGATACATCTTTCCATGCTCACTGACCTTCCGGTGTGCTGTGGACCTGGCGCGGTGATGCTGATGGATGGAGCGGAGAGTAACGTTCCCGTGGGGCCAAGGGTGCCTGTGGGTGGCTGCCTGGCAGCCGTGCTCCTGCAAAGGACTATTTTTAACAGCTGGGATTGTGCTGGGTTGCCATCGATGTGCTGGAGCACGTAGGCAGCCTTCAGTATTTTCAACCTGATAATTAAAAATAATGCAGAATTCTCTCTGCTGGCAGGGGAGGAGGTAGCTGCTGCTGAGGATGCTCCACGATATCAGCTTTCCTCTGATGTAGAAATCTCATCCCTGGACCAGGGGGTGGCCTTTGCTGTGTGACTTGTGCCCAGCTGCCCCAACTTGCTGTCCCCACTGGGGCAGGGAAGCTGATGCCCGTTGGCAGCTGAAGGTGCAGGACCAGAAGAGCAGGAAGGGAAATAGCTCCTGTCAGGGCTGCGGGTGAGGAGAGCAGTAGGAGGGTGACTGTCCCTCCCTCCCTCCTAGTGCTGGCTGATGGCTGGCTGTCCCCATCTGCCCCCTTCCTGCAGCTTCACTCCCCCCAAAAGCAAAATGGCTGCAGCTGGGGTGAACATTGGCATTGCCCAGGTGGAAGGCAGGATGCAGTGCTGCAGTTTCCCTCCTCTTCTTCCTCCTCGTCACTATAACTCTTTGCCTGCAGTCGAATCAGGCATGGAGGGGTGCAAGGCTGAATTTCCACCCCCTCTGTGTGCTCCCTGACTAGAAGCCATCAGTGATGGGTATGGAAAACCTTAGGGCAAACACTGTTCCTCTTAAACCTCTGTGCTGTGGGTGTACCAAGGGTTCTTCTGCCCTTTCACCCCCCCTCTTCTTCACTAACCTGCTTTTCACCAGTGATGATACAGAAGGCGTTGAAGCCCAGAACCTTCCTTCTTGGTATTGATTTTGCTTTCTGCTTCAGTGTCTCTGGCTTGCCCTTGGTGTTTTGAGTAGCTGGAAGGATGCTGGGGAGAGCCAGAGTGACTCTCTGGGGGCTTTGCACAAGGCGATAGGCAGGGGCCTGAGGGAGGTATTCATGGGGATGGAGCAGTACTCCTCCTTGGACGTGCTGATGTCCCAGGAGTTGTGGGTTTGGGCTGCAAGAACAGTTCCTTGAAGATACTGGAGAGATGTGGGATTATGCTCAGTGCCTGGGGAAACCTCTTGTAGGGCAGCCAGGGCCATTTCCCATCCCAATTTCATATCACCAGCCTTGAGGAAAGGTTAAAGTGCTTCCTTCCACCTTGAGGAAAAGCATCGTTTTGCTTTTCGTCAGGTTTTTGGGATCTACCCACACTAGCAGCTTCACTGAGGATGAGACAGGGTGGCAGAGTGGCTGAAATCAACTCTCCTTTTAAGTATTGGCTTGCCCTGTGGCTGCTTGTGGCATGAAGAGCTATGCTGAGAGCTTGCTGGCTCTGCTAGTCTTGGCATCCATGCTGCTGGGTGGTGGGTGCCCCTTCACTGATTGCTTGCCACCCACTAAAGGGGAACTGATCAATAATTAATTCACAGTCTCAGGCTCTGTGAGTCGCAGTCTGATGTGGGTGAGTGCAGTGCTTCCCATCCTGGCTGAAGCAAGAGGTTACTTGGGAGGCTGTTGGGGTGATTTGGTATTTGAGAATTTTCTTTTTCATTAGGTGTTGCTATGAGTTCTGTGGTGTGTGAGGCTGTGTGGATCTCAGCAGGGTTTGGGGGTATGGATCTGTGCTTGGTGGCACCCTGATTTGGGGTGATGGAGAGCCTGTGCTGATCACTGGTGGTGCAGCCACTTGTTTGCCACCTCATGGATGGAGAGGAGATGTCAGAGGGTTTTCGGTTTCCGACGTGGCAGTGCGTGTGTGAAAAGTAAGCTTTGAGTCTAAAAAATCATCTGTGTGCCCTCTGCCTTTCCTGTGACAAGGTGTCCTCCCTTTGGACAGCCTCCAAAAATCTTTTGTTTTGAGGGGCTGCTATCACCTCTCCTGCAAGCATCACCACCCTGCAGCTAAATCAGCATTGAGCCGTGTCCCATACACAAACCACAACGTCCATGTGTTTATTTTCTGCTGTTTATGGGGCACCTAAGCCAGGCTTTTGCATTCCTCAGTGAGGAGGAGCCAGGCTGCCTTACAGCCACCTCAGCACCCTCCAAACTCACCCCAGGCACCCCAAAGATGGATGCTGGGTGTTTATTTCCCTACCCTCGCACCTAAAGCAGGCTCCAAATGTGGGACGCCGCTGCTGCTGGTGCTCCATCGGGCGCCGGAGCTGCCAACGAAGGGAAATGTGCCACGAGGCAGGTTTGCTCTGCAGGATTAAAAGCAAATAAATATTTATGTGCTATGCAAAGCAGCCCCGACGAGATGTGCGTATCAGTGGGAATTTGAAGCAGTTTTTGGTCTGGGCCCATGACGAAGGGCTGTGCGTGGCACTGCGGTGTGGGGGTTTGAAGCGATGTTTTCTCTCTCTTGCTGCACGAAAAAGCAGAGAGGGAAAAACCAAGGATTTCTTTTGTTGTTGTTATTGTTGCTACTTGGGCTGCTCTAGTCTTGGGTTTCACCATCTCCCTGCATCCTCATGTCTTTGACTGCAGGGATGGAGAGGAGCCAGAGAGAGAGGGCAGTGCAGGCAGCATTTCGTATGCAAATCGAATGCTGGCCCCGTTCCTAACGTTTGCTGTGTTTACACGTAAATGCAAACAACTGTTGACTTAGTTTCAACAGATAATGTGTTTCATAGCACAATGGAAATGAGAATTAAGCTGGAATTTAGCAGGGGGGAACATGTGTTTCTGCAAAACCTCAGGCTCCCACCGCCCCGTGCCCGTGTGCCGTGCTGTGGTCCTGGTGGCGCCGGCACTGTGAAGGCTTGGGGCTAGGCACTGGCATGCTCTGGGGTTATCCCTTCGTGCTGGTTTGAAGGACGTGGCAGCTGACTGATTCCCCTTGCTAAACCACCCTGAAATGGGGTGGGGGAGACTAGGGCAGGGTGGCTATGGGGTCAGTGTTTGAACCAGCCCACTGGTGAGGCTGAGGAGGGGGCTGGCATCTGAGGTTCTGGGGACTGGAGCTGATCCCAGGCTGGAAAGAAAAGGACTTGTGTGCTTTGGGGGGTTCGGGGCACCAGAGGAAGGGAAACACTGTCCCAGGCTGGAGCCTGAGCACTGGCGTGTCCCAGGAGGGAGGAGGTGACAGTGGCAGAAGTGCCTTGTCCTGGAGTGACTCTGAGCAGAAGCATGTGGGAGAGGCCCCAGCTGTGTTTTAGGGCTGGATCCTGGCCAGCCTGGGGCAATTCTTGCAGGGCTCCCCGGGGCTGACGCTGACCTGGGCAGCCTTTGAGTCACGGCTCCAGTCGCTGGCTATCAGCCGCTCCCACCTGCCGCCTTCCCCACCCCAAAGCCTGCTGGAGAGGCAGGACCCCAGCACCACCAGGCACCCCCCTGGGATGTTGCTTTGCCCTTCCCTGGTGAAAGCACAAACGTAAGTGGAGGCATTGCCAAGGACTTGGCATTTGGGGACCCATGGGTGTGTAATCACTGTCTGTGGGTGTGGGTTTGTCCTCATCTGTCTGTATCCCTGTCCCTTGCTGGCAGCTACCCAGTGTGGCAGGGCTGTGGCATGACTCATGGTGCTCAGGTGGTAAAAAATCCAAGCCCCTGTGAACATGGCACAGGGAAGTCTTGTGATGTGCAACACAAGTTCTGTTCGACACCAGCAGATCTTCCCCCAAGAGCTGTAGGGACAGTCATACCATAGAAGACACCTTGGCTGGAGGTGCAGGCTCTACCAGCCACTAGGGAGCCCAACCGTGATCTGGGGACCCCCCTTCCCTCCCTGGCTCTGGAGATGCTGCTCCCAGCATGCAGCAGCAGTGCAGCAGGATGCAGCCCTGCAGACCTGACCGTGATACCAGGGCCCAAAGGAGCCAGAGCCATCCTCATCCAGACCCAGTGGCTCCAGGCATGTTGTCTCACCATGGAGGGTGATGATGGGGTGGGTGGGGGCCAACCAGAACCTGCGGCTGTTTGTGTCTGGCAGCTGGCAGTGATGCCGAGCCCTGATAGTGGCGAGGTAATGGCAGGGTTTGCATGAGAAGCAGCAGGTTTCAGGGCTGGTGCCACAGCCAGAGGCTGCCTGGGAAGGAAATGGGGATCCTGGACAGCATGGGCAGCTGCTGGCCACCTTCCTTCTCTTCCTGGTTCCCTTCACAGGTCATACTAGGGTGGGTGCACACTTAGCTTTACCAAAGGCTCCTCCATTGCTGGTGGTGAAACACCTGCCCACACAGGATGCCTGATTCTGGGCATCCTGCACAGGCAGGTGACTCACCACCAGCAATGGTGGATTTGTGGTGAAGCTGAGGTGACAAGGTGCAGCCAGCACCAGCTCTCAGCACATGTGCTCCCTGCAGATAGCAAGCACCAGGACAACCTGGGATCTGCTCTTGTCTTTCCGACTCATCCTGCAAAATAAAATAATAGAGGAGGGAGCAGGCAGGAGCAGGGAGCTTGGAGCACAGGATGCGCCTCTCACTGAGCCTCCTTTCATCCTTTTAGAAAGCCATTTTATTTCTTTATTGAGCTTATTTATGTGGCAGAGAGCCAGGCCTGGGATTAGCAAATAGCCCATCCTGTAACAGAGGGAATACTCAATACTGAGACACCAGTAACTGGAGAGAAATGTTAGAGATAAAATTAAACCATAATGAGATTAGGTAGCAGCTCTCTATCAGAGACCTCCTTACGCAGAGGTAATTACCTGAGCAGAGCAGAGAGCAGGTGATGAGCAGTGGTGGCCATGAGCTGGGGTTGGCTGGAGGGAGATGGGGTCACCCCAGCCCTGCCCAGAATCTGGGGGCTTGGTGCCATCAACAGTGGCTTTGCAAATGAAAAAAGCATCGGGGTTGAATGTTGAGGAGCGAGCGAAGGTGCCCACTGGCATCTGCTCCCACAGTGAGGACTGGGGTGGGTGCCTGTGTAAACTTGCTACCCCCACCCTGGGTGCTGTGTCTTTGTATATTTGCAGTTTGGGGATTTTTGGGGCTAGTTAATTCTGAGTAATAATAGATATAATTATTATTATCAAATGGAGCAGCTCCCAGTTAGGTGGACACAAGATGGGCAGGCAAACAGATGACAGCCAGGATGGGACACTGGAGAAAGCAAACCTTGTACTGGGATGTGGGACCAATGCTGCAGCACCTGTGGGCATCGTGCACATGGGGTTTTTCCCTAATTTAGGGGGGGAAAAAAAAATGAGGGGGCGTTGGGCGAAGGCAAAAAAGGCAAAGCCCAATGTGCCTTTGTGATATAAAATTCAAGTTAGGCTCTCAGTGACTGCTTGGAAAACAACAAGCTTTTTATGTTGGCTCTTGGGGTAGGAGGAGAGCAGGCTAGAATAAAGATTTACAGTGTTTGGGAGATTAAAGGCCCTTGGTACATTGTTCAAATACCACGAGATTAGTTTCCAAGGAGACGGATACCAGTTGCCATAGGCACCGGGGGGCCAGGAATTAGGATTGCGATTTTTTATCCTGATCACGCAACCAGTAGCTGAACGCTGCTCAAACTCAGGCTTTAAATAACCCCAGTGTTAGCTTACGCCCTGCTGAACCTGGGCCTGGCACTCTACCTCCCTTCCTTCCCCTGTCCCGGTGCCCGCCTGAGTGTGCAGTGTTGCACCCAGGTATTGACAGAGGGGGCTGAGCACCCAGGTCGGTGCAACCTCGGGACCTGCCTTGTGTGCTATCCTGTGGCTTCCAGGCTTGTTTCACCTCATTTTCTCTCTAGACAAGAGGTTGTGGCATCTTCCTGCGACAGCCTGGACACCCTGTTGCCCGTCAGCAGTTGCTGTGGTGCAGGAGATGTGCTGAGGGGCAGAATTAAGTCGCCTTCTAATTTTGGCTTCCCCCAGTCATCCGATTCTGGGAAGTGCAACCTGAACCCTGGCGCGTGGGACGCCGGATCCGTGCCCTCGCTGCCTGCCTCTCCTTCTAGGAACCATATAGAGATGGGGTTTGTCCAGGCTCTGCAGGAACGGGTGCTGAGCTCCCCACCCTAGGCTGGGTTTGGGGGCTGGGCATTCCCTTGGGATGGGAAGTTCGACCCTGCAGCCACGCAGACATCCAGATCCTCATGGCTGGGTGCTGTTGGGTACCATGAGGCTGCCCCCATCCACCTGTGTGGGGCTGCTGGGTCAGGATCCACCTCAGCTGCTTTCCACGCAGGATGCTTACAGCATCCCTCCCCTGCAATGGTGGGAATGCTCTGGTTAACACTTCTTTCTCCCCCCATCCCTCCCCCTCCCCCTTGTTTTTCTCTTTTCTTTAATAAATGAAGAGGCAGTTGCTGGAAGCGAGAGCTCCTGCGCCTGCCTGCCCTGAGATTGCGGCGTGGAAACTTGTCTGGAGCTGAGAGCTGCACGGGCAGAGATCCCCCCAGCAGCCGCCGTGACATGAAAGTGTTTATCCTGGGGGAGATGAGACGCAGCTTCTGAAGGGCACTCGATCCTCATCTGTCTCTCTTTGCACCAGACAGAAGCCTGCTCTAATTTTACTATGTTGGATCTGTGTGCACCTAGGCCAGGCTTAAGAAAACCAAGGCAGCAGCAGCACAGAATGTCCTGCTTGGGGAGGGAAAGCTGAATTCCTGCGGTGGGACATGTTCCCTCCTGGTTTACTCTTTGCTTTTTTTTCTAAGTGGGACTAAACCTTGGCGGGAATCAGGTTACCCAGGAAAGCAGAGCTGAGGTGGGGATGCTGTGGTACCAGTGTGTACATGAGGAGCTTTTCCAGCTCCAGCAGGGGCCCTGGGTTGTGTTGGTAAAATACAACAAGGGAGGACGTGTCTGGTGGTGGGAGCTTGTTCTGCTCAGTGCTACTTGGCTGGAAAGGGCTGGGGGGAAATATAGGGTTTAGAGGACCCCGTGAGGTAAGGGCTGCTGGCACATTTGGCCAAAGTGGTTGAATGTCCCAGACTGTGCCAGAGGCTGCCCCCCAGCACTGCTGCTTTCAGACTTTTACAGAAAGCTATTCGCTTGAAAAGCAACAAAACAAAACAATGGAGAATCTGTGGCTGTGGGGAGAGACAGGGCAGTTGGACCAGGTTATGGGGCTGGGGTGTCCCAGACCATGGTTATCTGCTGTACTGCTGGCATCAGGGCTGACTGCACAGCTCACCCACCGCCTGCTAACGAAGCATCGTTAGTGAAGCAATAAACCACCCTGGCAGGAGTTGTTTTGTCACCCCATCTCCTGCTCGGGATGGAGAGGATGTGGCTACAGGGGCCAGAGGCTGGTGCTGAATTTGGCACAAGGGATGAAGGTTTTGGCTGGGTGACACGGGCAGGTCGAGGCCATCATGCTGCGAGTGAGTTGCCTGCACGGAGCAGAAATCTCCATCGCCGTGACAAAAGCCCAGGGCTGGTTATTGATCGAGCGTGGGGCCGTGCCCTGGTGCCCCTGTGCCAGAGGTGTCTTCGGCCGCTTCCGCTGGCTCCACTGATACTGGTGTTTGCTTAAGTGATTAGAAAAAAACCACAAGGTGAAACTCAAGCCTGGTCCCTACGCCTGGCTTTCACCCCGCTGCGGTTTGTGTGGTTTCCAGGGCTTTCTGCTCAAGCAGCTCCAGCTCACCGGGCACCTCGCGGCTAAGAGCCACTGGCCAAGAGTGACCTCAGAAGGCCCTGAGACGTGGTGGGGCAGAGAAATAACTTCTGAGTCAGAGGTCCTTCCTCCTCCATGAGACAGCCCTTAGTGTGGGTCCTGTCCCAGAGCAATGCCCCCAGCAGGGACCCTGGGGACTGGCTTCTTGCTTGGAGGGGAGATGCTGTCCCAGTAATAGCAGAGGACATTATTTGTCCCTCTAGCTCCTATCAGGATGGCTCCTGGTGGATTTTAAAGCATGTTTAATGATAGCCAGGGCTAATTGCTTAAATGTCCTCCAGGGTTGGTGTAATTTTTTTAAATCCCCTTTAAATATGCCCTCCTGGAGTAAAAGGCAATTACAAGTACAATCACTGTCTCATTTTGTGCAGGTCATCATTACATGCATGAGCTGGGTGCTGTGTTGCATCCCTTCCCACCACATGGGCTGCAGGTGCTGGTCCTGCTCCCTCAGTTCCAGAGGGAATGGAGCCAGGTGAATGTGACAGCTGATGTCCCATGGCTCATTGATTGTTTTGGGAGGCCAAAATGCCCAAATGCTCCCTTCAAAAGTCTGTTTGGTGCCTGGAAGCCTAATTGGCCCCCACCCAGCAGTCCCTGTCCCTGCTTTAGAGCATCCTCCCCTCTCCACAGGAGGGGAAATGGCTGCTAAGTCCATCTCAAGACCTACCTCTAATATATATTATATATAGATATATATGCACACAGGAATATTTGGTTTTTTTATTTATACTCAAATATTCCTCTGTGTATATGTGTGTGTGTGTGTATATATATATATATATATATATATACACAGTATCTATATTCCGTATGTACTGATATATATATTTTTAATATATATTTTTTTACATATGTATTTATAATATTTTATATATTCTATATATTTTGCTGGAATGGAGGCTGGCTCACTTGGGCTTCCTGTGGTCTCCCCCAGCACCATTGAAGCAACAGGCAGAACTTTCCTGGAAAAACAAGTAAGTGGATAATTTCCAGCCCCTCTTGTGTGGAGCTGCAGGCAGGGCTGGTGCAATGGCCTGGGTTTTTTTAAATTATTTGGTTGTTTTGTTTTTGGTTTTGTTTTTTTTTCCCCTCAACATGCTGAATGGTCACAGCTCTTGGTAATTTAAATTCCTCTTTGGCTCCCTGAACTGGGAGCCAGCCCACGCTGTCGGAGGCTTTATAAACATCCCAGGGGGTGATTTCCGTGGGGTTGCTGCAACATGCTGGAACAGACTGCCCAGGGAGGTGGTGGAGTTGCCATCACTGGAGGTTGTAAAGAAAAGATTGGATGTGGCACTTGGTGGCATGGTTTAGCTGATGCCGTGGTGTTAGGTCATAGGCTGGGCTTGATGATCTCAGAGGTCTTTTCCAGCCTCAATAATTCTGTGATTCTGTAACATCTGCAGGGCAAGTGGGGAGCATTGGGAGCCTCTCTTGGGGCTGTCCATGTTGCTCCCCTGCCTCTCACCTCTCTCTTGCTGCCATCAGACCCTGACATGCTCTGTGGTGCCAGTGGCCTTTCCTTGGTGCTGTGCTGTTGTCCTCCAGCTTGTCACCCTTGGGTGCAGCTGATGATTTAAGAGCTGAGCTGGAGGATGTGACTGTTGCACCCACCCGGTGCTTGTGGGTTAGGGTCAGGGCATTGGCTGTCAGATGCTTTGCCCTGCAATGGTTTTGAGTGGCCTGCTGTCCTCATTTAAGGAGATGTTACACTTTTAAGATACAGTACAGCTGCAGGAAAAAAAAAATAAGTCACTCAGTTCAATTTAGAACCAGTATTGGCAGAAAGCAATATAAGAAGCAGCAGATGCAGGATGTCCTCAGTCCCTCCTGGGCATTTGGTTGTTCCCACCTCACAGCATCCCCTGCCCTGCACTGGGTTTGGCCTTGGGTAATTCCCAAGAAAGGGTTTATTGCCCTTTTTTTTCTGGTGGTGAGAGTGGCCTAAGGAAACAGCGGGCATGGGAAGAGGCTCCAACAAGTTCAGCCTAGTGCCGAGTGAGCTCAGGGCTCCCTTTGGGACACTGGATTTGGGGGTTTGTGCTAGGTAAGGCTTTTGTACATGGCAGTGTGAAGGTGGTGGGAGGGCAGCAGTGGAGCATCTTCAAGCTCTGCCGTGCTTGTGAGATAGCAGCAGCTTGCCGTAACAAATAAGACACTGGTGCTTCTGGTTGTGGTGTGGGGCTGGAAATTGCTGTAAGGTTTGAAGAGATGAGCGAGAAGGTGGGGAACAGAAGTCAACACCAGGAGCTTGCAGCATCCATCTTTGCCACGAAGCGAGCCCCAGCCTGACAGGCGATGCCGGGGCTGCGCCGCGCGAGCTGCTGGCTCACGTCAAGTCCCCTCGGTTCCTCCTCACTGAACCTGTTTATAATTTAGGGGCTGCAATAATGCAGTTTTCTGCTTGGAAGTTTCCTTTGGGGGGTTGTTGTTGGCTTTTTTTTCCACTGTTTTGTTTGCTCCAAACACTTTGGAAATGGTGACGCAGCGCACGAAGCTGGAGGATGTTTATTCGGGGGGGAGCGGGGATGGGGATGCTGTCCCACAGCAGTGGTTGCAGGGACAGAGAGGGGATGTGCAGGGGTGGGGGGACAGCTGCTCTTGCTGCAGGGGTTCTGCAGCCTCCCCACGTGCCTGTTTTTCCCTTTGCTGCAGCACAGGTGATTCACGAGCGAAACTCCCCCGGGGCCAAATTTATCATCTTTCTGAGGATTACAAAAGGGAGGTGAGCAAGGAGGTGTTGTAAGGCTTGGGTCCTGTGGCAGCCCCATCCCCACACTGCTTGTCCTGTCCCCATAAGGTTCAGCTGGGGGGAGCAATAATTTAATAATCAAATTAAATAACAAACAAACAATATATTTTAAAGAAATAAACCAAATCCGCAGCTGTTTGCTTTGGCCCTGTGACAGCAACGTGACAGTCCCTGAGTCACCCTGTGCCCTGGGGACAGGACTTGGCATGCAGAGGTGGGATGGGGCTGGAGCTGGAGCTGAAGCTAAACCCCTGTGGGACATCAACCCTTTACTGGGTGCCCCAGGCTGGGATTTCCACAGGACGAATGTGTGGAGCCCTGGGAAGAAGGCAGGATGCTCTGCACTCACCCTACCCACCTTGCTCCCTGCCACCAGCCCCAAGTGCTCTAAGAATGGTTTACCCCAGTTTCCTGAAGACTCCTTTCCCTTTGATTAGACAAACAACTGCAAGCCATACGTCTTAATTTGATTTGACTAAGCCTAGTGCTTGCTGTGAAGTTTTGTTCCTCCTTTTTATTCCCCCCTTTTCTAATTCTGCTGTCACTGCTCTTCGTGACCGTAAATGATTAAAAGCCTTACAGGAATATTGTCCTCCACCACCCCTTAAAGTCCTGGTTTATTACTTGGGTCATATTTTCATTATTTTTTTTTTTTCCTTGTTGAATACTTCTCCCTTTTCTTTATTAAACAACCAGCCAGGTGAAAAGGGTTCTTTCAGTGCTGGTCTCCTGCAAAGCAGGGAGTGGATACTGAGAGTGTGCAGGGACCCAGCCCCACTTCCCACTGATGTTATCCTGGGTTCTCCCCAGGGCCAGATCTAGTTCTTGGATTTTCTTTTTGCAAGTGAGGGAAGAGCAGCTCTTCTTGTAGGAGGCCATGGCCAAGCAGGTTGGTACAGCTTAAGCTCACTGGGGGGTCATGAGGCAGGGACCAGCTCTCCAAACCACTGCCAAAAGACAAGAACATCATCTAGGTTGTAGCAGGAGCATTAAATGATAATCAGGGCACTTAGAAATACGTGTGGGCATCAAAATAGGCTGTTTTCCAAGGGAGTTAAGAAGGGGGTGATGCTCCCTGGTCTGAATCCTTTCCCAGTGGCAGTCCCCAGGTGATGGCTGGTCCCCAGCCTGGCATTGTGGCTGCCCAGTGTCCTGTGGGCTGGGATCGTGGTTCAGGGCTGGTATCAGCAGTGCTGTCTCCTTGCTGCTCCCTGCCAGCTGCAGCAAGGCACTGGTGTTAGCACAACATCGATTTAAAGAGTAATTTGAGTGCCCTGCACCCATGGGGCTCTACGGAGGAGCTGGCACATGGAATGGATCCTCATCCATTTGTCTGTCCATCCTTGCATGCTGGATGGCTGGAGCCAGGGGAGCATTTCATGGCATTGCTGCAGTGGTAGGGCTGGAGGTGCTTGACAGAGCCCTGTCCCCACTGTGAGGATGTCCAGGGGGGCTGTGCTGCAGGGTGGTAGTGCTCAGGCTGCAGGACCACGTGCTCGGTTTCCAGCTCTGTTTTCCAATCTTATGCCTAGTTTTAGGGGGGGTCCAGGCAGAGTCATGTCAGCTTCATTGAGAAGTGTCAGCTGGCTGTAAGATGGTTTTGCTGGGCAGCAGAAGAGCTGTCACGGCTGTGGCTATGGCTCTGCCATCCGAAACTGCTGGTGATGCCTCATCACTGCCTGCTCTCACCAGCTGGTGACACAGGGGAAGCCAGCCTGGAGGTCTCCAGAGCAATCTCTGCAATTCAGTCACTACAGTTTAAAGGGGAGTCCTCTCCACCCTCGTTAGCTTGGTGCATGTCCACGTCACAGCAAGGGTTTGCAGGGCAAGGCTGTCCATCAGCCCTCTGCCCTGGGCACACTCATGCACCTTGCAGAGATGCTGGCAGGCTGTGACTTGTTATTCTGGACCAAACCCCACCATTTTCCCAGCTGTGTGGGGCAGCACTTGGTGTGCACACTCCTGCTGCCTGAACACAGGGGCAGACTGGGGTGGAAAGGTGAACTTGGTGTTTTGTGGTTAACTTTTAACCCTCGTTCTCAGCAGGGCTGAGCTGCAGATGGAGTTAGGCTCAGGCAGCTTCATTCATATTCCCGGCTCCTGCCCGTCTCGCCTCGTTAGAAATTCTCTGGCCTCTTTTTTTATCTGCCTGCAGCCTCGAGCACATGATTTATGATCCAGTTTGAGTGGCTCCCCAGCCTTGCCAGCTAATTTGCCACCTTTTATTTGCAGGATTAAAGGCAGGCAGCGCGACGCTGCCCTGCGGATGGAGCGGCGATGGCTGGGAGGGGACTACAGTGGGTGCTGGGGGTGGTGTTGTAGGGGTGTGGGTGCCCCAGTGTGGCAGTGGGGTGATAGCCCCTGCCTCAGTTTCCCCTACAGCATTGGCACTGCCGTGGGGCTTGGTGAGATGTGGGCACCAGGGTGCAGAGACCTGGTGCAGTAGCTGTACAGGTGGCCAGGCCTTGATGGTTTTTCCCCTTTTTCTCCCTGTTTTGCAGTGAGGGATGGAGCTCCTGGGGCTGAGCCCTTTCTCAGATGCAGGGGCTCCCTGCAAGCTGCCTAGTTGTAGTCCCATCAGCACAGGCCCCCAGGAGCTGAGGGGCAGGATAACTTGATGACAGAGCTGCTTCTCCCCCTTGGGGTGAAGGCAGAGTACCCCATGGCTTTGCCTGTTTCAGGGACGCCTTTGGGTGCCAGGCTCTGCTCTTGCCAAGGATATAGGGAGGGAGGCATGGGTAGAGCCAGCATGGTGTCCTTGTGGGGATGCTTATGTCACCCCTTGCTCTCTGCTGGCCTTAGAGCTTGGGCACAGTGCTGCATCCTTTGGCTCAACACAGCCCCAGTCTGCCCATCTGGAGTGCAACTATGCAGTCAGTCTGGTGTGCCCCACATGGTGGTGGCATCTCCTCAGAGCTGACCTGACTGCTGCTGGGCTATGCAGCATAGAATCATTTCCAGGGTTTGGTTACAGCTCAGCAGCTATAATTATCAGCAATTATCTGCCTTTAGCAGAGGAGACATGGGGACATGGGGCTCAGGTTTGCTCTGTGCCTCAGTTTCCCCAGTGTATCCACACCAGTATTGCACCATAACCCACGGCACACACTGGTGGCAGGGCTGCACTGGTGGTGCTCAGCACCAGCTCCCCATCAGTAACAGTGATGCATCTCATTTTCTTTTTTCTGTTTTCAGGTGAATATGGCCCTGGCAGGGAAGCCTTTAGACGTGACTCTCAGCACCTCCAGAGCTGACCAGTGGAATATGGTTTTTCCCCAGAAAGATGAAATCATCACCAGCTTAGTGTCTGCCTTAGACTCCATGGTAAGAGGCCAGTGGCCTGTACCTCTCTCTCCTTTCTCCTCCCTTGCACAGGGCTGGCTGGGAGCAGGGCTGGAGCACAAGTGCTGTCAAACCCATCCCATTCCCCTCTGCTGCTGGAAAGCCCAGGGAGCTGCCGGAGCCAGGAAATAAAAACCCTCTGCAGCCCTGACAGCCGTAAGGATCATAAAGTCAGCCCAAGTTAATCTCAGATGTGTATTGTTTTGCCATTAATATTTATGTTGGTATCAACTGAATGTAGGGTGGTTGGCTGTTGTTTTGGTTTTTTTTTTCCTTGATGTTTTACCAATGTTACCCTGAGCTTTTACACAACAGGAGAACAATGGCTTTTATCTCCGAGAACAAAGAAAATAACTTTCATATCTTTTGACGTAGAATTCCCAGTGGAAACCTTGCCTAAGTCATCCCTGCTTACATAAACAAGATAACTGTCTGGATTAAGTCTCGTGGACCAGAGCTAATCTTGTTTTTAACTGTGAATGTGATCGAGAAGGGAAAGTGAGTGTGCAGAAGCAAATACCTCATGCAATGCATCATGCTAACTGGCCCTCCCTGTTTAAAGCCAAGTCTTATTTAATATGTTTGGCTGGGATGCATCTTCTCTCTGCAGGTAGGGTTTTTTTCACTGATAGTCATTTCCTTCACCCTGCTAAGGAGCAGGTTCCCCAGAGCTGAAGCACCCCAGGCAGCTTTGCTGCTCTGTGTGCCACTCCGTGCAGCAAATCATGTTGCTGTAGTTTGGTCTCCTAATCAATATGCATTGCCCTGCAGTCCTCCTCACGTGCTGACACCAGGGCCAGGGGGCTAGGCTGCTCCTGAAATTCAGCTTTTATCTTAGTGCTTCACCAGTGCCAGGCTCTGCACTCACTGAAGCCTGCCTGCCTGCCTTGCCTGCGTGCTAAATAAACCGTGGGGCCACCTGCACATCGCCAAGCAGGCTTAGGGTTTGGATTTAGGCTGCCTTCAAATCTTACATCCCCTAGATTTTGGATTTATTGGTTTGAGAGTTGGGCTTTTTGAGCCAAACACTTCCATTTGCTGCTGGGTTTTTGAAAGGAGGTTTCTTAGAAATACCTCCTTGAGGGATGTGATTCAATAAGTCCTCCTTGAAGAAGGTCAGCAGGAGGTACAATGGCCCAATACAGAGACTGGTTTAAGCCCACATGAATCAAGCTCACTGTAACTGTGTGCAGAAAGCTGAAGGTATCTCAGGGCAGTTGGGCCATGGCCAGCTGCTGTGCTCCCTGGCTGCCAGCATCCTTCAGCCTATGTCATGGTGATGTGTCTGACTGGGGCTGTCAATGGGAAAACCACCCCTGTTTCACCCATTTCAAAATCATGACCTGGGAACAGACCTGAGAGTTGGGCAGAGAGCAACCTAATGAAATTCAACAAGGACAAGTGTAGAGTCCTACACCTGGGCAAGAACAACCCCATGCACCATTACAGGTTAGGGGTTGCCCTTCTGGAAAGCAGTTCCCCAGAGAAGGACCTTGGAGTTCTGATGGACAGTAAGCTGACCAGGAGAGAGCAATGTCCTTTGTGGCCAAGAGGGTCAGTGGTGACCTTGGGTGCATTAAGAAGAGTGTGACTGGCAGGTTGACGGAGGTTCTCCTCCCCTTCTACTGTGTCCTAGTGAGACCTCATTTGGAGTATTGTGTCTGGTTCTGGGCTCCTCACTTGAAGAGTGACAGGGAACTACTGGAGAGAGTCCAACGGAGGACTATGAGGATGTTTTAGGGGATAGAACATCTGACTTATGAGGAGAGGCTGAGAGACCTGGGACTGTTTAGGCTGGAGAAGAGAGGACTGAGAGGGGACCTCATCAGTGTTTACAAATACCTTAAGGGTGGGTGTCAAGGAAAAGGGGCCAGTCATTTTTCAGTGGTACCCGATGATAGGACAAGGAGCAACAGGTATGAAAAAGAACACAGGAATTTCCACTTCAACATCAGGAGAAACTTCTTTGCTGTGAGGGTGCTGGAGCCCTGGAGCAGGCTGCCCAGAGAGGTTGTGGAGTCTTCTTCTCTGGAGACTTTCAAACCCCACTTGGACACATTCCTGTGTGGCTTGCCCTAGGTGAGCCTGGGGCAGGGGAGGTTGGACTCGATGATCTCTAGAGGTGCCTTCCAACCCCTATCATTCTGTGCTCCTGTGATAGCATCCTCAGAGCATCAGTGCTGTAGCTATGGGAATCTGACTCAGGCTGCCAGCACTGCATAACTATTATCATATAAAAAATAATGCTAATAAAAGCACACCTACATGTGTATGGTGTGGGGCAGGAAGTGCACATTACATAAACTGGATTAATGCAGGAAGTCTTTTCCATCTCTTTAATGTTTTGCATAACTGTACAAGAAGAATCATTTGACTAATCCAGACTTTGACCATATTAGTGCTCTGCAGCTGAAATGAGATTCTCGTGCTCCTTATTTCATTAGAGCTGGTGGAAAAATACAAAGTGGTGTTGGGTTTGGGGTTTTGTTGTGTGGTTTTTGTTTTGGGGTTGGTTGGGTTTGGTTTTTTGGTGTTTTGGGTTTGTTTGGTTTTTTTTTAATTAATAAGAATGTTTTCTCTTAAAGAAATCCCAGAAAAATGTTTACTTTTAGGATAGGAAAAAGTGAAGTCAACTGATGGGTAAATAGTTCTTGTTTGCCAGCAAAGCATAGCTCAGCTGGAAGCGTGTCTGGAGATGTAAAGTCACCGGAGTGTTTAGGGGATGTCAGGAACCCCATGACATTCTGACCCGGACCAGAACATTGATGTGAATTAAAAATAAACCAAAAAAACCCCAAACATTGGAAAATGGCAGGGCTGGCCCCGCAGCACCTGCTGACCTGGTGTCTCCCCGCAGTGCTCGGCGCTCTCCAAGCTGAACGCGGAGGTGGCCTGCATCGCCGTCCACGAGGAGAGTGCCTTCGTGGTGGGCACTGAGAAGGGTCGAGTCTTCCTCAGCGCCCGCAAGGAGCTGCAAACTGACTTCCAGAAGTTTTGCAGTGAGTATCCCCAAGGCTGCTGTGCCAGCTGTGCCCTCCCACCCCCACACACTGCTGCGCAGGGAGGAGTTGTGCTTTGGGGGTGTCACGCTGCTGTCTGTCTGTCTGTGGGATTGGGCAGTGTTTAAAGCAGGTGGGAACCACAGCTGGAGCCTCTTCCCTTCCAGGGAGGAGACTGTGCAGCCCAGCTCTCCTCTCTGAAGTCATCCTTGGGGTGGTGTGAGACTGGATGACTGCTCTGCTGTCAGTCTGTGGCAACACTGCTGGTGTGCTGGAGCAGCTTTTGAGGACTTAGCAAAAACGGTTTGTCCTACTGATCTGCCAGGAGCAGAGAGGCTTTCTTGGGCCAAGGCATTTTCCTGGTTTTGGAGAAACAGAGATGGATATGAGAGCTGAGAGTGTTTGTTGTGGAGTTGCTTATTTTTTTGTGTGGCTAACAGTGGTGAGAGGATGCCTTCAGCAGGAGCTCTGGAAGCCTTCGGCAGGAGCTGTGGTCCACCCAGTCTCAGACCAGTCACTGGGTATTGCAGGGAGATCTGAGTGGTGACAGCTCTGCATGTGGTGAGACTGGCACCCAGCCCTCTGTCCCAGCTCTGTGCCTCTGCTGGCTCCCCAGAAACAGCCTGGGAGCTGAGGGGAAAGTGGGAGTCATTGTGTGAACAAGGACCTGTATTTCTTGGATGGAATCATCCCTGAAGCGTCAACCCTGCTTTCCCTACTCAGTGCAGCAGCTGGGATGGGATCTGGCTTTGGTGGTGCCAAGGATCCCAGACTGGAGAGGCCCCAGTCCTGGATCTGCTCACACACGCTGACCATGGAAAGAAACCAGTCAGGTGTGTGTGCACACGCATGGTGGTGATGGAAACCACACTGGTGCTTAATCTGTTGGAGAGATTGCTTGGAAAGGGTTTGCTCTAATGAAAACATCAGCACTGTGGCACTGCCAGGGTCGCTGTCTGCTGGGGTTATTTGCTGCACGTGTGCAGGGTGAGTGGCTTTGCAGGAGCAGCAAACTGCCAGGGCTCAGCTCTGGCCCTTTGTCCTTGCCCACTGTGGGCAGCTGCCTGCCACCTGCACCAAGCCAATTGTGCCTGGTAGAGCTGCCATTAGTTGCCCTCTGCTGTGGTGTGTTTTGCAGGACAGGAGGTGTTTGGGGGTTTGCAGGACAAGGAGGTGTCTGGGGGTTTGCAGGACTAGGAGGTGTTTGGGGGTTTGCAGGACAGGAGGTGTTTGGGGGCTTGCAGGACTAGGAGGTGTTTGGGGGTTTGCAGGACAAGGAGGTGTCTGGGGGTTTGCAGGACAAGGAGGTGTCTGGGGGTTTGCAGGACAAGGAGGTGTCTGGGGGCTTGCAGGACTAGGAGGTGTCTGGGGGCTTGCAGGACTAGGAGGTGTCTGGGGGCTTGCAGGACTAGGAGGTGTCTGGGGGCTTGCAGGACTAGGAGGTGTCTGGGGGCTTGCAGGACTAGGAGGTGTCTGGGGCTTGCAGGACTAGGAGGTGTTTGGGGGCTTGCAGGACTAGGAGGTGTTTGGGGGTTTGCAGGACTAGGAGGTGTTTGGGGCTTGCAGGACTGGGAGGTGTTTGGGGGCTTGCAGGACTAGGAGGTGTTTTTGTGGGTTTGCAGGACTAGGAGGTGTTTGGGGGCTTGCAGGACTAGGAGGTGTTTGGGGGTTTGCAGGACTAGGAGGTGTCTGGGGCTTGCAGGACTAGGAGGTGTTTGGGGGCTTGCAGGACTAGGAGGTGTTTGGGGGCTTGCAGGACTAGGAGGTGTTTGGGGGTTTGCAGGACTAGGAGGTGTCTGGGGCTTGCAGGACTAGGAGGTGTTTGGGGGCTTGCAGGACTAGGAGGTGTTTGGGGGCTTGCAGGACTAGGAGGTGTTTGGGGGCTTGCAGGACTAGGAGGTGTTTGGGGGCTTGCAGGACTAGGAGGTGTTTGGGGGCTTGCAGGACTAGGAGGTGTTTGGGGGTTTGCAGGACTAGGAGGTGTTTGGGGGTTTGCAGGACTAGGAGGTGTTTTTGGGACAGTTCCTGCATTCGCAGGTGACTCTGCCTCCCCTTCCCACCACTCATGAGATGCAGGGAGGTACCTGAGCAGTGGGGTGGCTAATGGGAGGGAGCTCCCTCTTGTATATTAAATGCCAACCGTGTCTCCCTGGAGCTCAGGATGTTGATGACCCATCTGCAAATCTCACTTTTAGAAATATAAATACAAATACCCTGGTCAGTGTCCTGCCACCGGGCTGGGGCTAAGGCACCCCACGGTAGATCCTGATTCTCTTCTCCTTTGGCTTCGTTAACACCTTTGCCAAAATGAAATGGTCACATCTGGTTGACAGCACAAACTCCTGATGGTGAGCTTCAGGCAAAGTGGCTGCTGCTGGAGACAGGGTGAAACGTGATAACTCTGTCTTGAATTATAAATGGCCCAGGCTCAACTCCACTCCATAAAGCTCTTACAACTGGCACGCAGTGGAAAGCATCCTTGGAAGTGCCTCTGATTTATGGGCTAGCTGCCCCCTTAGAAAGGATCTGAAATAATCTAAAGCAGACATCACTGGGAGATGTAAGAAGCCTCTCTTATCTCTCGGGGCACGCAGACCTCGCTCCAACGCCCTCCTTTATCTGAACCTCTGGCTCAGCCTTGCCTGGCGCACGGAGGGACTTGACAGTGATCAGGATTAATGTCAGTGGTGCAGAGTTAGCACCCAGCCAGCAGGGGAGGTGGCCTGGGAGCGTGTGGGTGCAGATGCCTTTCGCCATCTTGGTAAAGCACCCCAAAAAAGTTCACCAGGCCTTGTTTCCCCACGTGGTGGGAGGCATGTGGAGCTGCCCAGGGGTTGTGTGGTGTTGGGTGGCTGTCCCCTTGCTAGTTCTGTGGGTACCTCTCTGGAGATACTCAAGACCTGTCTGGATATGTTCCAGTGTGATCTTGTATAGGTGATCCTGCTCTGGCAGGGGGTTTGGACTGGATGAGCTTCCAGTCCTTAACATTCTGTGGTTCTGTGGTTCTGTGGTTCTGTGATTCTGTGATTCTGTGATTCTGTGATTCTGTGATTCTGTGGTTCTGTGATTCTGTGACTGGATGTCTCTTGCCCCCATCCCAGTGCTGCCCCAGCCATGGGCTCTTTCCACAGGAGGAATCCATGAGCTCCTCCTTGAGCACCCAGGCAGCATCCAGGGTTGATCACCGGTAGGAGCCTGTCGAGGATGATGAAGGAATTAGTCCTTTGCCACTGAAAAATCCCTTGTGAATCGCTTTGGCTGGAGCAGCAATAATGCACTTGTAGTGTTTAATTTTTTTGTGCATTTAGGGATGCAAGGAAGTCGTTGCTGAAGATATGCTTTATTTGAGGTTTAATGGGGGAAATTAGCAGGAAATAGCTGGTATTACCGAGCTACGTGACGCTGAAGGGTAAAAAAGCCTCCCGAGAAAGGAGGATTTTCTTTTCCTGAGAGATTGGAGGCTAAGCAGATTGAAACCAGAGAAAAGAAATGTGCTACCCAATTAATCACAACAGTTCCAGTGCAGCCGAGTGGGTAAAACCAGGGAAGTGGAGGGGGATGCGGGGGACAGGCACAGGATGGCCAACCCAGCTCCCTGCTGGCATCACTGCCCATGCTGAAACCTTCCCCTGCACGTCTGGGGCTGCTGGGGGCCATGGCCCTATGTGAGCTGAGGGGCTGGGGGGTGGGTGGGAGACCAGGGGCACCTGCCTGCCCAGCCAGAGGACTTTGCTGTGGGGACAAGTGAGGGGCCTGCAACCCCATCTTGCCTGGGGTTTGGTGGGCAGGGACGTGTTCAGCTTTGACTAAAGTCAGTGTAACCCAGCCAGAGGGTTCAGTCGCTTTGCAGCCACTCAAAAGCACACATGGCATCACCTGTGACCCCTCCTCTCACCACAGCATCTCCTGTTTTCTCCTTTCCCCTCACAGGAGTCCAGCAGAGGAAGGAGCAGGACGCAGAGGTGCAGAAGAAGGCTAAGGAGTGCGGGCGAAGCGTGCTCAGGGTCTCCCCGGACCAGGGATCCGACGTGTACCTCCTCAGGAAGATGGTAGAGGAAGTGTTTGATGTGCTTTATAGTAAGAACCTTCACGCTTCCATTTGGGGATTTGGATTGCCCCTAGGGCTTGCTGAGCTGCCCATTGCTGGATGTGGCTTTTGACCTCAGCCCAGCTCCCTGGTGAGGAGCAGGTACCTGGCAGGGGTGGCGTGGTGGGATGTGTAGGGTTGGTGTTGTGTTTAGATGGGATCTGGCCACTGCTTCTTCACCTTGCAGCATCCCAAACTAGATGAAAATATCACTGTACTGGGGGAACATCCTCCGCTGCCCCAGCCAAGGGAAGCTTCTGCCGTGAGCTGAGTGTGATTTTCAACCACACCTTAGTCCCTGATGCTGCGTTAGGGATAAAGGAACATTAGGAAGACATTAGGAAGAAGGAGGACATTAGGAAGTAGCTCTTTATTATGAGAGTGGTAGAACACTGGAACAGGTTGCCCAGAAAGGTGGTGGAGACCCCATCCCTGCAGACATTCAAGGTCAGGTTGGATGGTGCTCTGAGCAACCTGATCTAGTTGGGGAAGTCCCTGCCTACTGCAGGGGAGTCGGACTTGGATGACCTTTACAGATCCCTTCCAACCCAATGCATTCAGTGATTCTATCTACAGCACCTCTTTCACAAGCACTGTCTCTCTGCAGAGACTCCCTCACCCCTTTCCCTGGCAAGCCTATTTAAAAGGGAAAAAGATGAGTTCTCAAGCAGGCAGCGGCTCCGAGAGACGAGCTGGTGCCGTTCCAGCACATGCATCATCCCCGGCAATAAAGCTTCTGCAATTAAAATGCAGATGACCATATGGCTGTTGATATGTAACCCACTGGGTTGCAGAGCTCCCTGCGGGCTCAATCTGTGGAGGCTCAAGCAGCGGCAGCGCCGAGTTCTCACTCGGGTGGTCCCTGCTGGAGCCCCTGTGGAACGCTGGAGGGAGTGGCTGTGCTCCCGACTTGTCCCCTGGGTAGGAGCAGTGAGGTTGGGTTGGGAGGAGGGGACAACGAGCCCCAGTGTTCCCCTGTGCTGCTCAGAGGGTTGTGTCAGCCCAGTGTGATGCTGCAGGGGAGTTCAAGCTGGTGGCTGAGCCAGTTGCAGAACTGGGTGTTTCACCTTCCTGGGTGCTGCTCCTTGTCACACTTTGGGATCTGGGGTGAGCTACTGAGCCTGGCTGGGTCTCCCTGAGCCCGAGGCACGGGTGTTTTCTCTGTTTGTGTGCTGACTTTGGGAATGAGCACCACCAACCAGCCAGTGCTCCCACCAGCCACCCTGGGCATGCATGTGGGATTTGCTGTGGCTGGCATTTGGTGCTTCACAGACAGAAAGGGGAGAGGACATCCCTTCACCCAGGCATGGACAGCCAGGAGGTTTTCTGAAACCACTTAATAAAGGACTTGGAGATGATATTCCCATTAGTGGGGGTTAGCAAGTCATCTCACTGCCATCAAAAAGCCAGGGCCAAAGAGGGACAATACAAGACATGCCAAGGAAATGGCAAGGAAATTTGGCATGGGCTGGATCCCTGCTCCAGGCTGCAGGCCTCATGGTCCTGCTGCTGGGAGAGTGCCAGGCTTTGGAATCCTCTTGGGAATTTTTATACATGACTTACCATAAGTATATAATTTTATGTAAAACTTGATCAGGGTGCATCTGATCTGCACCAGGTGGGCCATCTGTTGGGTGAGTTTGTGATGCTTCTTACCCTGTGGAGGTGCACAGACACATGTGAGAGACAAGCTAGCTGAGTCCCCAACTCACAGTGGCAGGCATTGCCATGGCAGGGAGAAGGTTGGGCATCACTGAGCCTGGTGTCGTTCAGCCTGTGCTGCTGATTCAGTAGGATCAGCTGTTTCCATCCTTGAGCTGCTCTATGGTGAAACCTGCAGGGTGGATGCTCCCCTCCAGGCATGCCCATAGGGAAGAGCCTCTCCTGGTTGAGTGGGGAGAAGCACCACAGGAGATAATAGGTGCCCCAGGGTGATTGTCTTTCCAACACTGAGAGGACTGTCAGAAATTAACAGTTATCTTTCCTTCTGGTTTTTTTTTTTGGTTTTTTTTTTTTTTAATTCCATTTTTTTATCTTTTCAGTCACTTCCCATTAACAGGGACTGGGAACAAAAACTGTTAGCAAATACTCAGTCAAAAAGCTGGAGTATTCCCACCAGAGCTGGGTAATCTCTGCACCAACAGGATGACTGATTACTGCCAGCTCCTATTAAACAGGCATTAATGATGATTATTGTCTCTCTTTAGCTAAACCATGAGCCTCTGCATGGCAGCATGAGGCTTGGTGAAGGTCACTTTGACAGCAGCATGTTCCCCATAAAGATATGTCCAAGGAGTTGTTGAGTGTTGGTCGATAAGGAGCCACCGTGGCCGTCAGGAGCTTCTCCCCATCACTAAGAGAGGTGATGGAGGGAGGTGGAAAGCTGCTAGAGCTGGTGTGGCAGGGCAGGGGAAACTTGCAGAAAGTCTGCTCGGGGTGGTGTGGTTCAGAGGCTCGTTTTGGAAACTTCTGTTGGTGGCTTAATTAAAACATTATCCTCCCTGCCTGTAAGGAGCCTTGATGGCTCGTGCGAGTCGCACGTCGTCAGTTATCAGGCGGCCCTTCAAAGAACATGTTGAAGAAATCACTTTTAATAAGGACTTGCTGACAGCAGCACAAGATTTCCAGGGTTTCTCTTAAGATCTTCTGGTGCTTTGGGGTTTTGTTGTTTTGGTTTTGTTGTGGTGGTTTGTTTTTTGGTTCTGTTTTGGTTTGTTTCGGGTTTTTTTTTTTTCCAAGGAAGAGATTAAAAAGAAAATGTTTTAAAGAAAAATCAACAGTAGAAAATCCCACAGTTATTTCAAGGTCCCATAATCTCCTCTGCCTTGCCCCTCAACCTGGGAACACAGGCACAGACACCTCTCCATGCAGCCAGATGTTCTGCATCTGGATGCTGCTATGCCAGGCAGGTCACATTCCCGCGTGGCTCTTTCTTCTGCTTCGTGCTTTCAGCACCAGGTTTATTGGTTGCACTGACATGGGCTGATTTCCAAAGTAATTTTTCCACAGAGAGCAGCTCAAGGGCTTTGGCTGTTCTTTGAGACCCTTCAGGTGGGGCTGGTTCCCCAACAGTGTCTTGCAGCACTGCAGACATCCCCAGTGGGAGCTGGTGGCTTCTTCAGCCAGTTTAGAAAAATCTTTGGATAGCTGCAGTGCTGGCTGGTTGTCTTCTGCTGCCAGAGAATGGAAGGCAGTTTGGCTTGGTGTCAGAGGTGCAAGGGAGCCAGCCCTCTGTGGTGGGGACACAGCAGGGCATTGTGTCCACCATCAAGGGGAGTGGGTGAGATTTCTGGGTGGCTGGAGGTGATGGTGCAGTCAGATGTTCCAAATGGAGGACTGGACTGCTGAGCTGTTTCATTCTTGTCTGTCAAAGTGCATCAGGTCACCCAACAGCAATCAAAGAACTTCCCATTCTTCCAGGAGGTAAAATAAGAAAACCAACTGAAAAGCAGGTTCCTAGAATATCTCAGTAAGTGTGAAATAGAAATAAAAATCAGTGCGAGCCCTTCAGCCTCCTTTGTCAGCTCTCAGCTACCTCCTGGCTTGCCAGCAGCCACATCCCTTGTTGGCAGGCGTCTGGGTGCTCCCAGGGAGTGGGCTTGTGCCAAATGACCCCATCTGAGGATTTTACTGTGCAACCCAAAAGATGAGACATCTGCTTATTGGCTTTTGTGAGTTTTATTATTAATTAGTGCTTAGAGCTTGCAGGGCCTTGCATGCTGAGTGCAGAGGTAGGAAAAGGTTTTCTTCTCATAATATTTCCACCAGGATCTCTTACTCTTGCATTTGCTCCCCCAGCCTGGTTGGCTGCAGTCAGGGGTGTGGGGTGTCCATCAGTGTGTAACTCTGTCCCCTCCTCAGGTGAAGCTGTGGGGAAGAGCAGCGTGGTCCCTTTGCCCTACGAGAGGTTCCTGAAAGAGCCAGGCTCGCTGGCAGTGGCTGGCTTGCCTGAGGGGATCAGCTTTAAGAAACCCATGGAGTACGATATGAAATCCCTGATGGCCATCCTAGAGCACAGCCACAGCATCCGCTTCAGGCTAAAAAGGTAATTTGGGGCATCCCCAAGGGCCAGGAGGGCAGCGAGCCCTTGGGATGGCAGCTCTCAGAATGCCGGTGGATGGCAGAGGTTTTGTGTAGAGCACACATGAGGGTCCCCTGCTATGTCCCAGCTTCTCCTCCAGACCTATAAACCTGGGTCCAGCAGTGCCAAACCCACCCTTTCCTGGAGGTTCCTCAGTGCTGGGCTGCTGCAGACCACTCTGGCCTGGTTCCTATAAAAAGCACACGTGAAGGTGTGCAGCAACCGCATCGCTTTGTGTGGCTCCGCAAGGTTTCCGCTGTGGTAAGCTAAGTGCTTCTCTGTCTCCAGAGGGCTTTCCAGTGTAAATGCTGCAAGCTTCTTCCCAGGCTGAAATGGGATTTTTAACGCCAGACAAGGAGAGAGGTGGGGGATTGTAGCGTGGAGAGCTCCCCATTTGGGCTGCCTTTTCGCAAGGGGCTTGGCAGTTTTGGATGTGTTTCCTCTGCGTTTGCCTGGCTGGAAGCACCTCAGATCCGTTCAGAGAAGTACTGAGAGCTACCAAATACCTCCTGTGAAGGCTCTTCTGGAAAATCAGACTGAGACAGCTAAAATTAGGACACGCAGAATTCGAGCTGCCTGTGAGCTTGTGGCCACCTGACTCATGTGAAGCACATAGGCTTGCTTGGTCTGAAGCTCATCCCTGGACTGACAGAAGTCCCCCTTGAGCTGTCATCAGCCTTGGGGGTAAGTGGTTATGACCACACAGACTGTTTTACTCCATAAAAATACCAGGCTGTGGAGTTAGGCATCTTTGCCCCAGCTAATACAAATGCTTTGAACTAAGACCAGCCTACTCCCATTACAGAAGACAAAAACCACTCCAGGTGCCTGAAGAAGCTGGAAGAGGTTAGGTGATGGCTGTGATTTCCAGAATAAAGAGCCTAGCATCCTGCAGTGCTTTGTGTCCCATCCTCCCAGACATGGCTCTCCTTTTCCCTCCAGATCCCTGCTTGTCCCAGCTTAGCAGCACCCAAAGGACCCAATAGACCCAAAGGAACCTGCTTTTTCCTCCTCTTCTCCCTTCCTTCCCCTCAGGCCAGCAGACGAGCCCAGCCGAGAGCCAAACCCCAGCATCGAGCTGACTTGTACCTCCCTCACCTCCAAAGGTGGCCGGGACTCTGGTGCCAACGGCCCCATGGCCAAGCCTGCCAGCCAGGACGCTCCGTCTGCCATCGCAAACTTCCTGTACGGAGTCTCACTGCCGACCCAGATGGGCGTCGACCTAAAGCAAGAGATGTCCTCGGGGCCCAGCGCGGGCGGCGAGGTGCTGCTGCCCCGGCCGGCGGCAGAGCTGAAGGTGCCTTCCTCACAGGAGTACAGCGACTGCTGTGGTAATAGCCTGGAGTTTGCTCTCAGCTGAGAGCCTGCTGCAAAGCCCACCCCCTGGCCCTGACAGTCAGGTCACTGGCCCAGGTTACCCAGAGAGGTGGTAGCTGCCCCATCCCTGGAACCGTCAGGTTGCTCAGGGCTCTGAGCAACCTGCTCTAGTTGCAGGTGTCCCTGCTGACTGCATAGGGGTTGGACTAGATGACCTCTAAAGGTCCCTCCCAACCTAAACCACTCTATGATCATTTTTTTCCCCTGAAACGCTGGGTGCTGTGCTGTGAGGCTGGAGGAGCAGATGCGGGGCTGGGGGCTCAGTCTGGCCGGGACCCCGCCAAGCGGTCACAGACCAAGGGGGAGAGACAACAGGGTCAGGTCAACGTCACCATCAGGGAACAGCACCCAGGAGCTTGTTTGAGTGCCTGGAGCATTGGTCAGGCTTTCATCAGCCTTTTTTCTTTGTCTCCCCTCCTGTCCAGGACAGAAATCATCGGTCTCCGGGGGTCCCCTCATCCAGAACGTGCACTCATCCAAGCGCATCCTCTTCTCCATTGTCCATGACAAGACAGGTCTGTGTCTGTGTCCCATTCCAGCATTGGAGGTGGCTGGCAGCCACCTCTTAGGGAAAGATTTCTCCCCATCCCTGTCTCTCCCTATCAGTCTCCCAGCCATCCCCATTCCCTGCAGGGACCCAGCAGAGTTGCTTTTTTTTTTTCCCTTTATATGCCACAGCATCTCAGCATTGCAGCCAAGACCTTTATCCCTGCTTGGGTCCATCCCTCCCGTCTCCATGACGGGGCACTGAAGCATGCCTTTGAGTGAGGCAGTTTGCCCAAGCTGCAGCAAATACCCACCCAGAACTTGATGGTATTTCAAAATAGCTGAAACCCACTAACCTCAGAGTGATTCTGCAGCAGTGCCTGGGGGCACCAGCAGTGAGGAGGAGGCTCTGCTATTTCCCCACCTCCACCCTACCCAAGGGAAACGCAACCTAAAAATGCTGAGGTGTTCAGATCAAAACCCCTGCTTGCCTGTGTTAAGAAAAAAATATGGATGGGAAAGTTGGGAAAGAGGAGGAGATGAAAAAGCTGCTGTGGGAAATGGCTGTGCCTTCCAGGGGGTTGTTCCAGGTTGAGTTTGCTTTGTCCCGGAGGGTCTTTCATTTCAGGGTTGAGAAGTTTTATGGGGTCATTCCTCAGGAATCTGCTTTGCACATGGAGGGTTGCAGAGGAGGCTGCTTGGGGCTGGGGCTGGGGAAGCCCAGACTGTATCTGCCAACCTGGCAAAATCCACTCAGCAAGAGGGAAAAATCATTATTTTTTTTTTTTTTTAAAGCAGCAAAATCTTGTTCCTGCTTCGTGTGAGGAAAGTGCATCTGCTGTGTACCAACCATATGGAAGTTCCTTATTTCTTATATTTTGTTTTGATAGATAAGTGGGACAGCTTTATAAAAGAAACTGAAGATATCAACACCCTTAGGGAGTGCGTGCAAATTCTGTTTAACAGCAGATATGGTGAGTAGGAGTTAATATCCCATTATGCATCTGCAGTGCTTGTGGTTTGCATATCATTATATAGCAATCATTTTTGTTCCCTAACACAGCAGCAGAAGCCATATGCTAGAGCTCCCTTCTCTTCCTAACATATTTAGCCCAGCAGCTCCCAGTCTCTGGGTGTCTGCTGAAGGTTATGTCAATATTTCCATTTGGAGCTTCCCCCCCCTGCCCCCAGCCACCACTGTTGAGGAATTTATAACTGGGCTGTAAACCAGCCCCAGTTTGAAGTGTGGTGAGCTGGGCTGGGTCAGAGCACCCAGGCAGGAGACAGGGAGCAGTGGCAAGCTGCTGGTTTAAATTCATGTGGCAGGGGGGGAAAAAAGGAGATTGGCTTTGTTGTAGCTGCATTTTTCCACCTGTATGGCTTTTGGGTGTCGTTGGAGTTTCCCTTGCCCTGAGCAGGGCTTTTGGATTAGTTTCTGGGTGTCTGGGCAGCTCTATGGCTCAGGAAATTGCTTGGGAATGGGCTGATGGGCTGAAGGTTGTTGGCTGTGCCACCTTCACCACACTGTGGACTTCCTGAGCTGTAGACAGGCTATAGATGTGTGCTGTGTCACTTGTGAGTGAGACATGGGCTGTAAATGAGCTCTGTAACTTACAAACTGTGCGTGTGGAACAGAACCCCAGCATGGTGGGGGTTGGAAGGGACCTCTGGAAATCTCCTAGTCCAGCCTCTAGAGAAGGTTGCACATGTGCAGGTGAGAGAGTATATTACATAGCTCAGTGACCTGCTGTGGTTATGGGGAGGTTGGGAACAGCCTGTGAACCAGCTCACCCCTGGTGTGAGCAGTGCTGGGCACATTTGGGGTTTTTGGAGGACACTTTAGCTGTGTTTGCTGCTGCATGGTTTTGGAGGACACTTCAGCTGTGTTTGCTGCTGCGTTGTCTCCCCTTTCCCCATCTCCCATGGGCTCGCTGCTCCCAGGGCTCACCCTCTGGGGCAAGCAAAGGAGAGGGTTGCAGGAGGCACTTGCTCTGCTTGAGCCAAAGCCTTTAGACCTTCACTTGATCACCTGTGAGAAGGAAAAGCTGGTGTTTAAGTGAAAACCACACTCTCACCTTGCAGCTGAAGCCTTGGGGTTAGACCACATGGTGCCTGTCCCGTACCGGAAGATCGCCTGCGACCCCGAGGCCGTGGAGATCATCGGCATCCCGGACAAGATTCCCTTCAAGAGGCCTTGCACCTACGGCGTCCCCAAGCTCAAACGGATACTGGAGGAGAGGCACAACATCCATTTCGTCATCAAAAGGTGGCTGGTTGGGAGGCAGGGGAGAGTGCACGGCCGTGAGGGCACCGGGGGATTGAAGCTGTGTTCCCTTCATGCTCACAGGGTTTGTTCTGACACCCAAAACGCTTTTTGCCTTAAGCCTCTGGTTTCCATCACTTGTTGAGAGGGTGTGGTAGAGCTGAGTGTAACATGGTCCCCCCCACAAGCCTCACCACCCTCTTGTAAGTCCAGGCAGACATTGCTGGTGCCACCCTAAGCATTTCAGGTGGTGATGGGACTCTGATCCTGGCAGGACTCCCTCCAATGACATTTGGCAGATGGGAGCCGTACTTCCAGGTGGAAGGAGGAACATCTTTCTTCACAACACACCTTGTTTTATGGTGATCACTTATGGACACCTGGTATATATGATGATGAAGACGTGTCACCACCCAGGCAGGGTGTAGAGTCTTGGTGTCTGTGTTTGGACTGGAGGAAGAGGAGTGGATGCTTTCCCAGTTAGCTCTGTGCTGCACAACCCCTCTTTGCTTCTCTCTCAGGAAAATCTGCTTTATAATGTATTTATTTATTCAGTCTCTGCTTGTGCAGCACTTGTTCCCCTGCTAGAGGTGTGAAAAACCCTAGCTAAAGGCTCCCTAGGGGACTAAAATCACCAACATCAACAGGGCTCAGGCATCCTAAAAGGAATTTACTTTCCAGATGTCAGCTGGTGGAGGAGCCTCTTTGTCCTGCACTGCTTTGGTTGTGCTGAGCTGGATCAGGCTCTGGGACATGGCCCTGAACACACTTTGCCCCCACATTGTAGGTGGCATCAAAATATGGTATTTAAGAGACAAGTGACATCTGGTCCATGGTCGGTGTGTGAAGTGAAGGTCCAGCGACAGCTCCTTCGGTCCTACTGTCTCTTTTGGCAAAGCCAGCCTAGAGCAGCCTCATTTAATAAGTTAATTAAATTAAGAGAAGGAGTTGTAAGCAGGTTTAAAGGTGCTTCAGTTAAAATGAATATGCTGTAAGATTGCTGGGTTGCACAACAGGCTAAAAGGCCTTTTTTTTTTTTATCTGAAAAAACTCATTCCTTGGTTGTGTTGTTTTGTTTTGTTTAGGAAGTGAATAAAATGACTGTTTTCACTTGCTTTAATGCTGTTCATTAATAACACCTAAAATTCAGTCATTAGAAGCACCTAATCCTTTTGTTGTTGTTGTTTTTGTTGTTTGCCTTTCCTCCTAGGATGTTTGACGAGAGGATTTTTACAGGTACGTTCTCCACGTCCCTTTGATTTTCTGCCCACAAAGATTATCCAGAGAAGCAGAGTTGAAATCATGCCACCTGTAAGCAGCAGAAGTGCAGGAGTTCTGCTCAGTGAGGAGGTCTGAGCCCTGCAGCTGAGCAGGCTGAGGTCACACCATGCACCCCTTCAGGAGTGCCTTGAAGGTTTAAGTGAGGAATGTGCAGTGCATGAGGCTGGGCTGGCTCACAGAATCACAGAACTGTTGAGGCTGGAAAAGACCTCCAAGATCATCAAGTCCAGCCTCCCTGCACTGCACTGAGCTGCTGCTACAGGCAGCACACAGCGTGGTTCTGTGCTTTCAGGAGGCAGAAAAATCACTGCTGGGTTCCTCACTGCTAAATTATTCTTCTTTTGTTGTTGTCTCTTTTTTTCTTTTCTTTTTTTTTTTTTTTTTTTTTGGCTGGGAAGCGTTAGCATCATCCAGCCACTGACTGGCTTTAAAAGAAAAACAGCAACAAGTCCTTTTTTGGAGTTTTTTTGTGGGTTTTTTTCAGTGACAAAACCCTGGGGAGGGCATTTCTTTGGCTTTCTTTGCCCCATGTTTTCACTCCTTTTGGTTTGAGCTTGGAGAAGCCAAGCTCAGTGCTTCTTGGCAAATAAAAGGAGACAGGTACTGGTGCTGTCTGACCTGACTCTAGCTCCAGCAGCTGCCCCCATCCCACCAGCCCAGGACTCACCTGAAATACAGCACTGCACCTGAATTTATCACCACCCAGCCCTGTTCCACGACGCCTGGGCTTGGCTCACAAGTAAAGACGTGTTTTGGGGTTGTTGTTTTGGTATTTTTTGCTCCCAAGCTGCCAACCCCAAATTCTGGCAGCTTTCCAGACACCACCTTCTCTTGTGACATCTCCACTGGCCAAGTTAACCCCTGTGTCCCCACCACATCCCTGACCCCCAGGGGTGTTCCCTAGGGAAAATCACACTAGAGCCACCCAAAGGGGACCTCCAGCACAGCCTGGAGGGAGCCTCTCCTCCACGGAGGGATTTCTTTGTCTCCAGCCCCATTAATGCCTTTTTTATTTTCTCAAGAAAAATATTTTTAAGATCTAACCCACTCTGATGGGGTGGAACACTGAGCTGTCTTTTGGGATGTTTGGATTTTCCTTGAAAATCCATCATGCTTGCATGATACCTGGTGAAAGGCATCACACAGATCTGTACCTCAGCTCAAGAGCTGCAGATGGAAAGCACCATGCTATGAGCTCAAGGGTTGTGTGGCAGGGAAGTGCAAGTGGGAAACCAAGAGATGAGGAAGCAAAGCCAGCAGGACTGGAGTGGGTGACAGTTTCCCCCTCACTTGCTTTGGTCCCTGCAGGGCTACCAGAAGCAAAACACATTAAACCTGGCTTTTTGTGATTGGAGTCAGCACATCTGACTGTGGGGGGGAAAAAAAAAAAAAAAAAAAAAAAAGGCAAAAGGCAAAGCATCTGCTGAGTCAGGAGGTGCCATTTTTGCAAAGACACTCTTTTCTGAGCAGAGCTGTACTTTAAATTGCCGACTGCAAAGTATCCCAAAGCTTCCCTGTACAGTTTTGCTCACCCTTTAATTAAAATACCCACCACTGCTAGGAAACCTATTTTTGCTACTCCCCTGGGTAGCAGCTTCAGGCAGGCTTCACTGCTGCAAGAACAAGATTTGGTCCATAGAAAGCACAAATTAAAAGGAGCCTTTTTGGAGTGTCACTGGATAAATAGTGTCTTTAAGGCTCTGTATTGCTGCTGGTCCCAGTGCCCAGAGCCCTGCCCTTCCTTGCAGGCTGGAGCTGAAAGGAAAAAAGGCTTCATGTTCCCATGGATGGGATGTGATTTGGAAGGGTGGGGATGTCACAGTGGCACTTGGAGAGCAGTGCAGGGCCTTTGGCAGCAGCTGCTTAACAAGGCACCTACGTGGTCACAGCGTAATTTCATTCCCTCCTTCCCCCAGCACTAATCCTTCAGCTCTTTGCTCACCTTCCCTGACCAATTTTCATTTCCTACCCTGCCTTCAGATCACTCTTTTCATCTTCAAGGTCATTGCTGAGGCTTCATTTCAGCTCCTTTTAGGTTGCTGAGGAACAGGGAAGGGAGAGAGAAGGTTTTTCATGGTGACAGGAAGCTTTTGTCCCCCTCTGTGTTGCTGCAGCAGAGATTTCTCCCACTGCATGCAGGGTTGGGAGCTGTGGGATGGGGCTCTCTGTGACACTGCTGCTCTGGGCTTCATCAGGCTCCCATCACCTCTGTTAGGACAGGGCTCACCCCACTTTGGGGCTTGCTCCAAAGGTCCATGGCCAGTCCTGGGTTTCCCCACCTCTCAGCACCCTGTCCCAGCATCCAGCCCTTTCTATAAATGTTCCATCCCTGGCAGGACTTCCCAGCAGATGTTTAGTTACAATGAGGTTTAGGCAAAAGTTTTGCTCTTGTTTTAATGTGTGAACCTGGTTACCTCTGTGCTCTTCTCTTTGCAAGCAGGTGGCACTTGATAACCTGTCCCCCACCCCAGCCTGAGCTCTGGGACTGGGGGAGGGGAAAATAAAGCTGCAAAAGCTGCGTTGTTGGCAGGCTGCTAATTCAGCTGTTGCTTTTCCTTCCAAACCCACCCTGCACCAGGAAGCAAATTTACCAAAGATCCAACCAAGCTGGAGCCCTCCAGCCCCCCTGGGGAGATCTCCCCCGAGCCACACCGCGGGGCTGTTCTGGACCTGGTGGGGACCTCTCAGGCCAACAGCCGGTAAGTGGCATCCCTGTTCCCTGGCCACCACCAAGTGACAGCCCTCAGAGAGTCCTTTTGGGGGTGTTGACGTGGCCAGCAGGTCATTGCTCTGCTGCTCTAAGAGAATTGCTCTCCTGCCTCCCTCCAAACCCCTGGTACTGGCACAGCTGGGTTGGCACAGGAGGGGGCTGAGCACCTCCATCCTTCTCCCAGCCAGAATAGCACTGCTTGGAAGCACTGATTTTGTGCAAACCTGATGAAATCAGGGCTGTGCCCTGGCAGGCTGGGATTATCTGCAGGAGCAATCTCTGGTGTAAAACATGGCCCAAGGATTCACTGTAACACAGCATCCTACTGGTGAAGTGCTGTTTATAAGGCTCCCAGGGAGACTAATAGCAGATTAGCAGAGGTTTTAATGAAAGTGGGGTTACAGAGTTCAGCAGGGCAGGAGGCTTTTGTGAGACTACCTGTTTCTGGTCCAACCATGCCATGAGCTGGACTGGTCTGTAACATGCTGGCAGGGCCCATGGAATGTGTAGTGCTGCTTTCCAACCCATGCTGGGAGATCCAGAATGTATTTTTCTCTGTGTAGCTCCAGTTTCCTTTGGTTTTGCTTCAGCTGCTCAGAAGCCAAGTAATACTTAGCCCCAACATTGACCTTTAAAATCACTTCAAATAAGGTTGTTTAGTCTCCAGAAGAGGAGGCTGAGGGGACACCTCATCACCCTCTGCAACTGCTACAAAGGAGGTTGGAGCCAGGTGGGGCTTGGTCTCTTCTGACATGCAACAAGTGACAGGACAAGAGGAAATGCCAGGGGTGGTTCAGGTTGGCTATCAGGAAAAATTTCTTCACAGGAAGGGTTGTCAAGCATTGGAACAGACTACCCAGGGAGGTGGTGGAGTCAGCATTCCTGAAGGTAGTTAAAAGACACATGGATGTGGTGCTTAGGGCTGTAGCTACTCACCTGTTCTGATGAAGGGAGGCTGGTGGCACCTGCCTTTGAGTGTCTGTGCTGGAGCAGGGCTGGCTGGGTGACTCTGGAACCTTTCATCAGCACAGGCTCAGTGCACTGGGTGAATCAGCCCTTTTCAACCATTTCAAATGGCTCAGAGGAATCAAACCCCACAAGTGTCCAGTTCTCTTCCTGGTGATGAAGGGGCTGTGGATGAGAGCCTTGTCTGGAGATGTCTGTGATGGGAACTCAGCTGGGCTGGCTCCTGAGGTGCTTCCCTGGTCTTATGGGGAATTGAATCTCCAGGCTCCTCAGCTAGGGCTTAGCCACACAACCATTCTTCAGCCACTTTTTGCTCTCTGCACCTCGCTGACCGTCTCCATGTCCGGAGGCATTTAGACTTGGGCACAGCAGAGCATCTGCTGCTCACTGGATGCCAGGGAAAATGGTGATGCTTCAAATCCCACTGGCATCTAAGCAGACTGCAGGGCTGAAGCCTGGCCTGAGGCTTCTCATTTTCCCATTCATTTGTGCACATTTGCAATTAGGACACTTTTAATTTTTTGCAACAGAGCATCCCACTGTGCAGCTAAATCATTGTGACTGGAAACAAGAAGGTGGAAGGACAGGACGTTAGGGCTGCCAAGCAGGTTTCTGCAAAGCAGTAGGTAGATAAGCAGCCACCATGTGTCTGTGGGAGCTGAGGTTTGCCACTGCAGAGCTCCAAGGGTGGCCTGAGGCTTGTGGTCATTGTGCAGCCCTCGCTGATGCTGCACTGTCCCCATCTCACCTGCTACACTCCAGCAGTGAATCAGGCAGGAGTGGCATGGAGCAATAAAACCACTTTAGAAGGGGAAAAGGTGGTTTAGGGATGTTTTGTATCCATCTGGATTTGGACTGCCCTCCCTGTGGTGGTGCTGTGATGTGGGCTGCACTGGGCTGACCACCTGCCGCTGGTGTAAATCAGGCACAACCTGAAGATCACCCTGAGGTCCCTTCTAAATTTGTCCTAGCTGTGAGCCTTGTTCCTGATTTAGGCTGTGTGCTACCAAACCATGAGGTTCCTGTGCACTTCTGGTCACCAAGGGGATCACAAATTGCAGCTCTGGTGTGTGCATAGCTGGCACTGCCCACCCCAGGGGTAAACTTCAGTCTCCCCAAACCTCCCAGTACATGGATATCACCTCTCTGCAGGAGAGTGGATATTCAAATCCCACTTTGTTCTTCCTGCAAAGGAGGAATCTCTGTTGCCTGGTAGGAGCAGAGCATTTCCATAGCTGTGGTTCACCCAGGTCAGAGTCTAGTTCCAGGAACAGGGCAGTATTACTCCAATGAGAAGGGCCAGAAACTGCGAGGGGGGACATGCTCCCCAGGGAAACCCTCCTCCCAGATTTCCCCAGTGAAAGTTTGACCCAAAGCGGGAGACTTTAAAACCCTTCCCAAGGCTTTCCAGTACTTTCCAGACCAGAGATCCTTTCTATCCACACCACATTTAGGAAGAACATTTCAAGAGCACTGCTGGCTCCCTTTGTGTTGCCCACAGTTGGCTCTGTGGATGTTGCTGAGTGGCTTTAGGCAAGCGAGAAGTGCTTTTGAACATCCCTCCTGAGCCAACAGGGATGTGGTGGTGGCTCAGAAGGGTTTTCCTTTCTCTTGAAGGACCAGCATCAGGGAGCAGTGTTTCCCTACTGCCAAGGAGTGGTGGATGTTCTTACCTAAGAAAGAGACAGCCAGAAAGCAAAGTAACCTCATTTGTATGCTGAACACCTTGTGTAAATTCTTGAGCATGCAAAGTGAGCTGTAGATGCAAGTTTGGGATGGTGCCCAGTTTTCAGGGGAGAAAAGCTTTGAGCAGAATAAATATTTACCAAATCAATTGACTTTTTTTCTTTCCTCCCTATTTGCTTTAGCTCCATGAATAACTGTGTTGTAATGATGCTCTATGCACTACTCTCTGCTGCAAAGCCACGGATGGAGCCAAGTTTTGGGCTTAAAGCCCCTCTTGCTTTCAGGAGCTCTCTGCTGAGCTTACATCCATCAGTGTCTAGAGACAGAGCTGCCATCAGCAGTGCTGCAGGCCCAGGGAGGTTTTGGGTGCAGGACTTGTTTGCAGGGAAGCCTGCAGACTGTGAGTTTCCCTTGCAGGTACAGATGCCATGCTGCTGCTGGGATGTAGATGCAGAGTGCCCAGGGACCTGGCATGGCAGGGGGCTGCAGTGTTTCTCTCTCCTGGCAGGATCAGTCCTACCCACACCTGCTGGTTTTTGAGCTCCCTCTTTGACTGCTCCATGACCACTTCTCTTGTCTGCCTTTCCCTTCCAGGTCTGACAAGTGTAGTGTTTCTGAAAGCTGTGAACCAGGTGAGGAATAATTCCTTTTCTCTTGCAAAATAGCGATAGGGGGGGGAACGACACACACTGGAGAAAGCTGCCTGCAAGTACACCAGTTACCTGGTTGCCCCACAGTGCAGTTCTCTAAGGTCTTTATCACTGTTCAGTAGATGAAGAGTCAAGAAGGCCAGGAAACCAGCACATAACAAGGTTGGTGGCTGGTGCAAGGGCACCAACAGCTCCAGTTAGCTGAGTCCCATGCAGAGGCCATGCCCATGGATGTCCTTTACATATCTCTGTGCCCACCTGGCTGAAGCCACGTTCACAGAATCAGCCAGATTGGAAGAGACCTCCAAGATCATCAAGTCCAACCAATCACCCAACCCTATCTAATCAGCTAGACCATGGCACTAAGTGCCTCATCCAGGCTTTTCTTTGGGATGCTTAGCTGGCCCCACAGTCACAGCCAGCCGTGGTTTCCCTGCCCGCTGGCGGGCAGCCGTCTCATTGCTGGTTCCTGTTGGCAGTTTGCCTTGTGTTGCCTTTCCCCTGCAGGTACCTCAGGAGAGCTCAGTGGAATCAGGCAGATCAAAATCGAGCCGGATGAGCTGGACATCATCCAGATCACTGTGCCAGGTAGGTGCTGGGTACTGGCTGCGTGCAGTGGCCTCTGCGCGGGCAGGGCTGCCGCATCGCCTCTCGGCATTTCGCGGTGATGAGAAGCATTTGTAGGGTATCTCCTGGCACAGAAGGTCCCCCTGTGCCTGTGAAATGCTCTTTCTTTACTGAAAATCATTTTAAGGAGCGTACTGGGAATGAGCTGGTTTCCTGAGGGTAGTGGAAGGTGATTCAGGGCTCTCTCGTTTCAATCTCTTCCTCGTTGCTTTTCCATATTGCCTTTCCACTGAGCAAGCAAGCCTGGTCTGCTGCTTTCCTTCCCCTGTGGACTTGGAGGCTCTCAGGCACTGAGCACAGGATGCTTGGGGTGAGCTCCTTAATTTAGAAAAACAGCCTGGTTATGAAGAGTTCCTAAGAAAGGTTCAATATCAAGCATGTCTTGAAAACATGTCAGCAGGGGTGGCACTGATGCAGATGTGGTGGCACTGATGCAGACATGTTGGCACTGGTGGCACTGATGCAGACGTGGTGGCACTGGTGGCACTGATGCAGACATGTCGGCACTGGTGGCACTGAGGCAGACGTGGTGGCACTGGTGGCACTGATGCAGACGTGGTGGCACTGGTGGCACTGATGCAGACATGTCGGCACTGGTGGCACTGAGGCAGACGTGGTGGCACTGGTGGCACTGAGGCAGACGTGGTGGCACTGATGCAGACATGTCGGCACTGGTGGCACTGAGGCAGACGTGGTGGCACTGGTGGCACTGAGGCAGACGTGGTGGCACTGGTGGCACTGAGGCAGATGTGGTGGCACTGATGCAGACGTGGTGGCACTGGTGGCACTGATGCAGACATGTCGGCACTGGTGGCACTGATGCAGACGTGGTGGCACTGGTGGCACTGATGCAGACATGTCGGCACTGGTGGCACTGAGGCAGATGTGGTGGCACTGATGCAGACATGTCGGCACTGGTGGCACTGATGCAGACATGTTGGCACTGGTGGCACTGAGGCAGATGTGGTGGCACTGGTGGCACTGATGCATCTCCCCATGTTCTGCCTAGAGAGATTGGTGGAGATGGGTGGTGATGGAGACGAGTGGTTGGGTGCTTGAGGGGCCGCTGAGGCAGTCATTTTCCACATAGCTGACCTGGACAGCACAGCAAATGGTAGGATGATCCTCTGAGTTTAATGAGTGGATAGTTAGCACTTTGCATTTTCAGTGTGCTTTACAAGCATTAATTAATAATCTCACCAGAATGAGGACAGCAACAGGAGTCCCAGTGAGCCCAAGAGTGAGTGGTGCTGGGGACAGCAGTGACACCCAGCCCTGCTTGCCCCAGTGTGATCTCAAATGGTAGCAGTCTCCTTACCCAGTGTAGGTTTGGGGAGCCACTCCAGGATTATCACAGAATGTGGTTAATATAGAAGAAGGAGAGGGAACAAGGTGTAGTGGTGGAGCAAACATTCCAGTTTTCAATGTGGTAGCTAATGGAGGAGAAGAAAGCTAATATGTGGTGAGCTGGCAGTGTGTGAGAGGAGGAGGAGCAGGAGGAGGAGGAGAAGGAGGTGTTATCACTTCTCCAGTGCCAGGCAGATCATACTTCAAGTCCAGAGTCTGCCTTTTCTTACCTTATTTGAAGATTGAGTTCAATCAGAGGGAGTACAGCTGAGGGCAGGGAGGAGGATTAGTAGAAACGAGGTGTTCACCTACAGGGAGAAACTGATGGAATTGGGATTATTTATCCTGTGAGGTGATGATTAAGAGGTGACCTGATTGAAGTATTTAAACTGGTGAAGGTTTATTTAAAGCTGAATTTGGACAGCTCTTTGAGGGCATTGGAAGAATCCAGCATGAGGGCAGACAGGTTAAAATGAGGAGGGTGTAGAGGTGACAGAAGGGAACCCAACCCAAGGATGTGTGATTTGGGGGGAGGAAGGCAGCAGCAATGGAGTGGTTTCCCACAGTGGAGCAGCCAAGTCAAGCAGCACTAAGCCAGAATTAAGTGTGGAGATGGAATTAAACCAACTAAATAGTTTTGAACTATTTTTGCTCTTCACCTTCCACAGAGGGTAGGAAAAATTTTTTGCTCCTTTCCCTGTAGCTGAGAGGTTTGTGTTTGTTTCAGGGGTGACATCTGGGTGGTCCCTGGGGGAGAAAGAAGGCAGATGCACCCCTGGAGCAACTCCTGGTGCTGGGCTGTGGTGTGCAGGGCTCTCAGGAGTAGGGGACCCTATGCTCAGTCCTGGCTGATGAGCCAATGCCCTCTGAACCCTGTGTTGGGGACAGTGCCCCCTGACATCAAAACCAAAGCTGCCTGGGGGGTTCTGTCCACAGACCGATCGCCTGGCTCCGATGAGATGCACGACCCAGTGCCCACGCACCTGGCCTCAGAGGAGTCCAACTACATCCTAGACACGGTAGCAGGTACCAGGAATGAAACACCCAGGGCACTGCACAGGGGGCACAGGAGCTCATGTGTGTGTCAGAAATGAGAAAACCCCATTCACGAGCCAGGGTGATGGGAGTCAGCACCCATGTCTAGAGTCATGGCCTCAAGCAAGCCAGCTGGGAGCTCTGGCAGACAAACTGATGGCTATTTTGGCACTGCTGCTCCTTGCCAGGCCCTCTCTAGCCCCAGCATGTGCAATCCCAGCTCACAATTGGGATTTTCATGGGGGGATTTGCACCAGTGCTGCATCTGCCCTCGCTTGTGCTGAGTGCTGGGTCCCACCTCTCCCAGGAAGCCCCCACCAAAGGGCAGGCAGACCTCTTGGATGTAGGCAATGGGTTCATTCTGCTTGTGCAGCTCCTGGAGTGATGCTACCAGCCTGAGCCTGCACCAGCATGGGTGCTCAGAGCTTAGTGAGGGGAAGGGGTGGTCAGGTGGCTGCAAGGGACCTCCTGCTCGTGTTTGGTCTGTTTTTGCTGGTGCTGGCTGCTGCTAACCCTCCTCTTCCTCAGCAGGGACAGAGAAGGGGCCCAGTGAGGAGTCCCGGCATGAAGAAAAGCAGTTGGAGGGCTCAGGTGAGTGCAAAATGGGCTCTGAGCACTGCCCATCACTGCAAGTGTTTGGGCAGGATGGATGAACAGAGAGCTATTTTGGGTTGGGTTTTGTGGGCTTCCTACTTTGTCAGCAAAGATTTCACCCTCTGGAAAGCTCAGCACAGAAGAACACCGCTGTGCTCTCAGGCTCTCTCCTCCCATCTCTTGCCTGGATTTACTTTTTCCCCTGTAACTCTTGCTCCTTGCCACTAGCAGAGCTGTGTGGCAGGGGCATCACTGCCCTTTCTCACTTGGGGATGAGCTTGGAGTCAGCTGCCAGAGAACCACCAAGGGTGTAGCAAGCGTGGGGCCAGCTCTGCTGGGGGGTCAGGGGCTTCTTGCCTGTGCTGGATGTTGCTTGGCCAGGAGGCAACTGGTTTCTCAGAGCATTTTGCATTTTTCTTTTCTTTTTCCTTTGTTCAGATGGCATAGGGGACGTTTTAAGTCATTTGAGGAAACAAGTAGAAATTTTGTTCAACACGAGATACGGTAAGCTGCTCATTAACACACGTTCATCATGCCCAGTGCTGGCCTCTGCCATGGGGACCTCCTAATTGCTCAGAAATGTCACCTCCCGTTTCCAAACCAGCATCTGAGTAAAAGTGCAATCTAATTTGTTCATTTGCTGTCTGCTGGGCTTACAAATGCATTTGAAATCTCCCTGGGCCTTGTTATTGCAGCTCTTCCTTTGGTTTCCTCGTTGCCTTTTCGCTGGCTGCAGCCCAGGAATTGCTGCCAGGACCTTCAGCCTTCCTCCCGCAGAGGGAAAGACCAAAGTGGTTCCCCTCATCACTTGTTTGAAATACCAGACAGGGTTTTCCACCCAAGGTGGTCATGGTGTGGCTCAGGAAGGCTGGTGGGACCCTGGCATGCCAGGGGCTGGAACTCAGCATGCTCTGCTCACCCCTTTTTGGAAAGGTTATTTAACCCAGGAAAAAAAACACAAGTGAGGTCACACATGCATTTTGAGAGCTGGCAGAAAGGTTGGCACTAGCAGATGTAGCTGTGCCTGGCAGTCCCCCAAAAACAGAAGCTGATTTGAGCTGCAGCCCCTGGGAAAGCAGAGCCCCCCATGACTGGGGAAATGAGAAAGGCCAGGATCAGGCAGTGGGGATGCAGCCAGCAGAATGATGGCACTCAGTGCTCCCCATGCTTTAGTCACAGCCTGGGAATCCTTGCCCGTGCTCATGGGATTTTGTGCTGATTTCTCACCTCTGGCCGCACAGCACTGTTGGCACTGCCTGTTGGCTGTTTTTTTGGCAATATTTGGCAGATCAAGGGGAGCCCTCACCATGCCAGGCTGCTCAGGCTGGCAGGGCACTCCAGGAGTGTTCTTTGTCCCCTGATCTGGCAGAAGGACATCTGTGGAGGTCTGGATGGGGGATCCCATTGCCTTGTGGAGATGTACTTGCAGCCTCTAGAGGAAGCCCCTTTAATATTAGTGTGCACAGAAAGGCAGTCTGTGTTACCACAGCATACCTCAAAAGCCAGCTCCTGGTGGCTGTCTGGCTCTGCTGTCTGCATCCAGTGTCAGGGACATCCCCACCAGGCGCAGAGTGACAACTCTTCAAAAACTTCTTAGACACCCTTACCCAAATATCACCTTGCTGCTGCTTTTACCCATCATGGGGGGCCAGCAGGCTAATGAGATTTGGTCCCCATGCAGCCAAAGCCATAGGAATATCAGAGCCTGTCAAAGTTCCCTACTCCAAGTTCCTGATGTATCCTGAAGACCTGTTTGTGGTGGGCTTGCCAGAGGGCATCCTGCTGCGACGCCCCAACTGCTTTGGGATTGCCAAACTCAAGAAGATCCTGCAAGCAAGCAACAACATCCAGTTTGTCATTAAAAGGTAAGGCAGACGGAGCAGCTATCCCTTGGGGAGGGAGGATGTTCCTGCTGGGAGCTCTGGCTGCTCTGCAGTGTCCTGGGGAACATCCATTACTTGGGCAACTTCAAGAAATTTGCTTGATTAGAAGCAACCAAAGGTTGGAGCTGTCTCCAAGAGGCGGTGGTGGTGGTGGTGTCTCTTCCTTGAGATGTCTTTTGGGGTGTTAATCTGCTTTTGCAAAGGTTTGGCCACAGCAGCAGGGAGCAGCCACAGGTGGGTGAAGCAGCCAGAGCCTTTAGCCTTCAGGATGCCCAGGTGTGGGGCACAGAGAGGGGCTGGGAGCCCCTGAGGGCTGTCCTGTGGGAAGCAACTCTGGCTGAGGTCCAGATGTGCACATGGGGTGCTGCAGGCATTGTGGAAGATGCTGCCCTTGTGCTGGTGAGCAGGAGAGGTCACAAGAGCTGGAAGGGCTGCGTGATGCCATGATGGACATAACACAACAACATTGCCTTGAAAGAGGGAACAGCTCCAGAAGAGGTGGAATTAGAAATGCCTTTAGGGACTTTGGGAGGGGGGTTCTCACCCAAATGCTGGCTCAGCCTCCCTTGCAGGGGAGAGAGATGGCATAACCAAGATGTTGGGTGACTGAAAATGAAAATGAAGAAGAAACATGCAGGATCATGTCTCCTAAAAGTCTCTAACCCCTGACTTAAAGTGCGCAGCCGTCTCTGGCTTAAATCTCACCCTGGGGAAGCATCACATCAGCTCACTAAAGTCTCTTGGCATGAGAATCGCTTCCAAAGTTCCCCGACTGCATTGCCGGAGCTCTAAAGCAGTGCTTGCCAGGCAGGGTTAGTGGTTGGTGGCTGTCAGAGCATGGTCCTGGGGGATGCTGGAGCAGTGGGTGTCCCAGCCAGGGGGTCACACACGTGCCCTCTGCTGCTTGCTGTTTTCCAGGCCGGAGCTGCTGGCGGAGGGTGTCAAGGAGCCGGCGTCGGACAGCCCGGCAGCCAAAGGTAGGCTGCGAGGCGCCCGGCAGCCGGGCCCTGAGCACGAGGTAGGAGAGGAGTGAGAGCCTTTTCCTACACTGCGCCTCTTGCCTTCCCTCCCCACCTCGTTTTTTGGCCCCCTCCCGTGCCTGCCCCTTGGTGGCACCACGAATCCTAACTCCTCTTCTGTCCCCTGTCTCAGCCGCTGGCGAGAGGGACTCGGGGGAGGCGCTGCTGGAGGACGCTGTGAAGAGGCAGAGCTTTCAAGGTGAGAGTCTGCAGGCTTCTGCCAGGCTTGAGGCAGGGTCCCTGGCCCGTTCTGGGGTGCAGAGCAAACAGATGTGGGAAGGGGGTGGCCACAGGGCATCAGGGCTCAATGGTTTGGCAGAGGAGCAGGGCAGGGCGAGAATAGGAAAATCATAGAATCATAGAATGGTTTGGGTCAGAAGGGACCTTTCAAGGCCATCTAGTCCCAACCCCCTTGCAGTCAGCAGGGACATCTGGAGGGTCAGAGGAGACCTTATTGCTCTCTACAACTACCTGAAAGGAGGTTGTAGCCAAGTGGGGGTTGGTCTCTTCTCCCAGGCAACCAGCAGCAGAACAAGAGGACACAGTCTCAAGCTGTGCCAGGGCAAGTTTAGGCTGGAGGTGAGGAGAAAGTTCTTCACAGAGAGAGTAATTGGCCAGTGGGATGTGCTGCCCAGGGAGGTGGTGGAGTCACCATCCCTGGAGGTGTTCATAAAAAGCTTGGATGTAGCACTTGGAGCCATGGTTCAGTTGTGAGGAGGTGTTAAGGTATTAGGTAATAGGTTGGACTTGATGATCTCTGAGGTCTTTTCCAACCTGGTTGATGATTCTGTGATTCTGCAATCTGCAACTAGAGCAGGTTGCTCAGAGCCCCAAACAACCTGCCCTGGAATGGATCCAGGGATGGTGCTCCTGCTACCTCTCTGGGTGATCTGGGCCAGGGTCTCACCACCCCCAGTGTAAAACATTTCTTCCTTCTCTCTAGTCTGAATCTCCCTCTTTTAGTTCCAAACCATCATCCCTTGTCCTGTCACACCAGACCCTGCTAAAAAGTCTGTCCCCAGCTTTCTTGTCACCTCCTTGAAGTACTGAAAGACCACAGTAAGGTCTTCTTGGAGCCTCTTCTCCTCCAGACTGAACAACCCAAACTCTCAGCCTTTCTTCATAAAGATTCCAGCCCCTCTGGGAGGGAGGAGAGGAGAGGAGGAGGTGGGCTGAGAGAATAGGAAGGACTGGCAGATGGAAGACAAGACACACAACCAGGGACAGGCAGTCCTGTAGGTCCAAGGAAGAGTCTTGAAGCGCTCTTGACAGTGCCCTACTTAACTGGCTTTGCTTATCTCCCTGTCTGACCTTGTGAGATGCATAATTAAGTCTTGCAAGCCTCAGGCTTTGCCTTTTCTGGGGCTTTTTCCACCTGGGTGATGTTTGTACAAACACTGCTCCCTTCTGGTGTGCACCAGCAGCTGGCTCTGTTGGGGAAGGAGTAGTGGTGAGAAGCTCATGGGCTTGGGGACAAGTGCTGCTCAGCTGGAGCATCCCTTTCCTTGGGGGCCTGAGAGGGTTTGCAGGGAGGGACAGAGGTTTTTCGAAGGCTTTGACTTTCCAGAGAGCCTTTGGAGTGTGTTTTATTTTAATGCTGGTAATTATCACAACTGAATCTTCGATTTCATGCAGCTTTTATTCTTAGCAAACAAGCAAGGGGAGGAAAAAAAAAAGAAAACCCACCACATATTTCTGTTTAGATTATTTTTAAGGGCTTTGAATGGCCCACTCCAGAGATTAGCTAATTGCAAGATAAGGACTTTCCTATAATTAGAAAATGGCATTGCTTAGAAGTCACAGAGTGCCTTTTAATTTACCAGCAGAAGTCCATAATTGTTTCTTTATTTTACAGAAAATTATGATGCCAGGCTTTCCAGAATAGACATTGCTAACACGCTGCGGGAGCAAGTCCAGGACCTGTTCAACAAGAAATATGGTGAGAAACCAGGGGGGAAGTTGACTTTATCCCCCTCTCAACCCCTCATAACTTCTTTTCCCCCTTTATTCCTCCCCCTCGCTTCCCAATTCCTCCTTGCCAAGTGCTTTCCTGAAGGGCTGGGGAGGGAATGGTGGCTCTGGGAATTGGTGCTCTTTGCTGCAGGCACTTGCTGCCTAGGCAGCTTCTACACAGCCCTGGGGAGGCCATGATGAGGAGCATGCCACAGCCCTCCTGCCTGCCTGCCTGCCCTCCTTGACCACATTTTGGTGTTTTTTTTTCTTTTTACCCACCCCACTCTGTGAAGAACAGCAATGGTAAATTCAGCTGCAGAGGATGGTGGGAGGTGGGGAAGGGAGTAAGGAAGGGGTCATAGCAAGCTCTCTCAGGAGATGCTGCACCTCCTGTCTGTAGGGCATCTGCCCAGGGTACTCCCACAACCTGCCTGCTCCAGTGTCTGCTCTTTACCAAATCAAGGCAGGGAAATGCTGTTATCTCCACATTCTAGGCAGAAGTCAGACTTTGCAGGTCCTACAACCAGACCTCAGAGAGGGAATGTGGCTGGAGTTATCTCCAAACGACGTCCCAAAGCAAAGAGCAGTGGCTTTACATCCCTCCTGCTGCACTGCATGGGCAGCATCATACAGGGCAGTGCCTCCCCTCAGCCCCACCAGCTCTGCTGCATGCACATGGCTGCCTTGGGACCCCTCCACTCCTGGTGTGGCCTGAAAATGTTGGTCCTTGATTACACTTAAGAGGATGCCTTGAGCAGGCTGCTCGTGCTGTGCTGTGCTTTGGTGGGGCTGGGGCTGGAGCCAGAGGCATGGCAGAAATGGCATCCCTGATCTCCTGCATGCTTGCTGCTCACTTACTGCTTCTCTGGCAGGTGAGGCCTTGGGGATCAAGTACCCTGTGCAAGTGCCATACAAGCGGATCAAGAGCAATCCAGGGTCAGTGATCATAGAGGGGCTGCCCCCCGGGATCCCCTTCAGGAAGCCATGCACCTTTGGCTCGCAGAACCTGGAGAGGATATTGGCTGTTGCTGATAAAATCAAGTTCACCGTGACCAGGTACGTGGTGAGAGGTGTCAGCAACCCTGCCCAGCAGCATGGGGAGAAGAGGGAACTGACCTAAAAGTACCCCCAGCTCTGCCAGCTCCATTGGAGCAGGGCTGTAAATGCCACAAGTGCCTCCAGCCCCCGAGATGGCAATCAAGTTGGCAGCTAATGGTAGGATCACAGAGTCAGAAAATGGTTTTGGTTGGAAAAGATCTCTAAGATCATTGAGTCCAACTGTCCAGACCATGTCCCCAAGAGCCATGTCCACAGGTTTCTTGAACACCTCCAGGGACAGTGACTCCCCCACCTCCCTGGGCAGCCTGTTCCAACACCTGACCACTCTTGCAGCAAAGAAATTTTCCCTAAACTCCAACCTAACCTTCCCCTGGCACAGTTTCAGGCCCTTTCCTCTCATTCTATCACCTGATACTAGGGAGAAGAGACCAACCCCCACCTCACTACAACCTTCTTTCAGGGAGTTGTAGAGAGTCAGAAGGTCTCCCCTCAGCCTCCTCTTCTGCAGACTAAACAATCCCAATTCCCTCAGTCCCTCACAAGACTTGACCAGCTGTGTTGCCTTGGTTCAACAGGAAGAAGGGGACCATAAAATAGAGACTCTGGCTCTTTCCTCCTGTCTGCTGCCTGAGGAGACAGTGGGGAGAGCACTGGCAGGAGAAAGCAGTACTTGGTGCAGTGGTGCAAAGAAATCCCAACCTCTTTTCTAGGAGGCTTGAGATAGGAGGAATGTTGCCTGGTTTGTGGCTGGTGCAAGGCAGTGTCTGGTGTCCCACAGCACTTGAGTCACTGGGCACTGGCCACAAGTGACCATGGACACAAGTGGAAGTGGCAAAGCAGTTTATCAGTGCATCACTGTAGTGTGGGACAGGGTGAAAATGGCTTCAGGAGTGGTTCCATCACCCTCTCACTGAGCCACGCTGCCTGAGGGGGCATCTGCTGCTGTCAGCAGGGCCACAAGGACTCCTTCCCTGCAGAGCTCCTGCTGGGTCTGCACGATTCCTTGCACAGTGTGAAGGACAGGCTGAGCCCCAACCCTCCCTGGGCCATGGGAAGATGCTCAGTCCAGGTGTGTTGGCTTCCCAGTGGCATTGCATTTTAAATCTCCTTTTCCCCTTGTTTTTTACAGGCCTTTTCAAGGACTCATCCCCAAACCTGGTAAGAGATGATGCCTTTTTGCTTAAGCACTGCATTGGCCAAGTGTTTAGTGGTGGTCAGGGAGTTGTAAGCTGTGGAAGGCAAGCAATAATTTTATCAGCTGGAGGAAGGTTGCCTCTGGCCTCACTTTCCTGGGCTCCCCACTTCAGTTTTGTTGTTGTTTGGTGCATTTGCTGAAGTTCTCCTGACCAAGACAGCTGGCCTCAGCATCACCCATCAGTACTGCTGCTGCTGCCTTGCAGTGACAGTGTTTTTCAGGAGCTAATCTAGGGCAGAGCTCTGTCTCCTGTGTTTAAGAAAGCTCCCACTTTCTTAAGTGTTTTCTTAAAATAAGTAAGTGTTGCCGTGAGCTGGTGGGTTTGGTGGTGAGAGAGGCTTGTGGGAGGGGAGTGATTAACCACAAGGTCTGCTTTGGGCTGCAGCAGCACTGACAGTCACAACCCTCTCTGGATTGTGGGCATCCCACATGTGGATACACCAGGGAGATGTGGGAGCAGGGAGGATGAGGTGTCCAGGACGCTCCGTAGCCAGCTGCAGAAATCACTGCCCTGGAGCTGTCTCCTTCCCTCTGCATCGCTGCAGTGGTCTGTCTCTCACTTCTACGCTGCCTAAAAATAAGAGCTGCCCTCAGAAACGTGGGTAAAACCCTGTCTCTGTTTTAAATGTCTGTAATTACAACTGTTGGAAGAGCACAGATGGGTGCAAAAACCCCTGTCATCTTTATTGATGGCTTCCCATTTCCTTGGCCAGCCTCCACGGGGATGGCACAATTTAGGGAAGACAAATATGACAGAGAGGAAGACATTTATATGCCCTTATTAGGAACAGCAAAGAGGTGTTAGACACCCAAGAGGGCTCTAACAGAAGGCAAGCAGTCTGAGAAACTCAGTGCAGGGCATGGTCCCTGTCTCCACCCTCTGCATCCCTGTGTACAGCCCAGCCAAGAGGATGGAGAGGTCCCCAAGACCTCCATAGACCTTGACCTAAGATTTCCTGTCTTTTGCTAAGCAGTAAGGTACCAGCTGGGGTCAGCCAGCCTTCAGTGACATGCCAGCTTTGCAGAACTCTGGTTTTCCATGGAATCCCATGGCTGTAACACCAGGGGTGAGCTGAGGATGTATCCACTCCTCCAGCCACACCTTGTGCCTTGCCCATGCTGCGCCGTCATCGGGATAACGACGTTCGGAGATGCTGCTCTGACACCAGTCACACCATGAACAAAGGAGCACATCACAAGGCAAATACTGCAACCTGCCAGCTGGCTGGGAAAGGCAGCCTGAGAAATAGAGATGTAGAGGAAATTGATTTTTCGATGCACAACATTTTTTTTCCCTCCTTCTCCAGCTGAATGCTTCCACCAGGGGCTGGTCCGTGCTAGCACCAACCCAAAGCCATATTTTATGCTGTGTATTGTGGTACCTGAGTGGGCTCAGGAAGAGGCCACAGCATCTCTGCTGGGCTCAGGGCTTTGTGCACTCTCCTCCCATGGGGTTTTAAATAAGAGCAAGTCCCAGGTGAGGGGGGTTTCTTACTTGACATCTCAATTGCTACAGGCTATTTCATATAGCTGCAGAGTTTTCAGAGACAATTGCAGGATTTAGAATTTTCTTCTAGTAGTCAGAATGTCTGCTGGAGAAAAGCTGTTTGTGTTTTCCCCCACAAAAAACCAAAAAAAAAAATCCCTGCTGACAGCAATTAACTTCTCCTCTGCATTTCCACCCCATTGCACTGAAGTGAAGGGTGGCAACAATGGTGCTTTCACTGCCTTGGCTTTGATCACTTTTCAGCTGCCTTAACAAAAATTAATTATTTCCAACTAGCCATAGATCATTAAAAATTTAAATGTAAGAGTGCTGGGGTTTGGTTTTGTGTTTGTTTTTTTTTTAACCTGAGTTTTGTGTCATGAAGTCCTGCCATGTAAAGTGAAGAGCAGCAACAGAAGTGTCTGCTTGGTGTTAAAACCAAATCAGTGAAAATCACTTTTGTTGGGCAGAAGGGTGGTAAAATGAAGGCAATAGTTGCTCCCAGGCAGGATGGCATTGCAAAGGCATCTCAAAGCTAGAAAGCCCTGGAGATGGCTGTATAAATGTAAAGGAAGCTACAGGTTTTGTGGATCATTTTGGCCAAAAGTGACATGAAAAGTACAGGGTTTAAGGGAAAAGGGAAATTTGAAAGGATTTATTAAAAAAAAAAAATCATTTTGGGGTGATTGTAGTTGTCTTTAGGTTAAAATCTGGGGTTTGATTTGCTTTAAGCAAGTTGTGCACCTTCCTGTGTTGTAAAGAGCATCGCAAGGTAACGGCAGGACCGTGGAGGAGCAGCCTCCTTACCTCTCTTTCTTGGGGGAAACCCATTTGTAAAGTGTGACAGAAACAGATCAAAGGATTTCAGTGTCTTCTGTGTGCAGGTGGAGGTGGGCTTTGGAGGCAAAAATGAGGCTGCTTTTTGGAAAAATAAAGCCAGTGATGCTCCCCAGTGCCCAGAGGAGGTCAAGTGGCTGCAGCCCCTTTTGCAGTGTGGCTTTGCAGCCTTTCAGAGGTGTGGTGGTGGCCCTGTCCCTGGTGCTTCTGCAGGCATTCAACCCAGGAGCACAACCCTCCTGGCATCTGAGAGTTCCCTTTTGATTTCCAGTTTTGTTTCTTCCCACCACTGGTCTCTGCCCTGCAAAAAAATAATACCTTCAAAATCCCTTTTTGAAAGCAGAATGATCTTTCAGCATTAAAGCAAAAGGGAGTGAGCAGGGGTGAAGCTCCAGTGACATAAACACAGCACTTAGCCTTTCTTTACTTCAGGCACAGAGATACAAAACAGACTTAATTTGAGCCTTTGAAGCAAAAAAAAAAGTATATATCAAGCCTAAGTAATGTAGCACACACAGAGAATCTTTCTGTATGTTAATTTTTATGTGCTTTGATTGAAAATGTACACCAGCTCCATCTGTCCTATTCCCCAAACTCCCTACCACCCTGATAGATTATTTCCCATACTCCAATTAATAAAGTAGGGCAGGCAGTGTTCTTTAATTATAAAGAAAAAAATCACATCCAGGCATCCTTTATATTTATCTATTTATTTCTTTCTTTCTAATCACAAGAGCACAATCCTCCTCAAGACTTTGAAGAAATGTGCCTTGCGTTAGGCAACCCCTCCAAGAGTGAAAGAAAATTGGAAAGCACTTGGTGGGGCAGTGATGGGAGCTGTGTGCATCTTGCTCCATCAGCAGGTTGCTTTTTGAGGTCCCTGCCTCTGCCCCTTCACTCCTCAGCCCCAATGTTTCCCCACCACAGGAGCAGCTGGGTTAGTTTCCTTTTATCCAGAGTGAGTTCTTTTTTTAGTGTTCATCAGATCAGTGTTTCTGGTCTGATGATGAACATTGAATAGCTGCGGGGCTTCAAAGCCTATGAGCATCCCTGTGATTCCACTCACTTTTTTCTTTGCCTGTTTTTTTTTTTTTTGTCCCCTTTTCCCTGCATGTGTGGCATTCTCACACTGTGGAGAAGGCAGCACCATCACCCAGTTCATCCCAGCCCTCTCATTAGCTTTGCTCTTGCATCCCTCCTGCTCCTTGTGAGTTTTGTATCCTGCTGTGTCCTTCAGAGACCCCAAACCTACCGTTTTTCAGGGTGCTTGTTGCATGGTGAGATGGGTGCTGCTCCATCCCAGCTGTGGTCCAGCACTTAGGGATGCCTCCATATCTCACACCACAGGGACCCTGAGCCTGCTGGGATGTCTCCCATGATTAAGGCTGAGCAGCACATGTGGGTTACCAGGACAAGAAGTTTTAATTCTCTTTCTTAGAATCATAGAACCATAGAATGCATCAGATTGGGAGGGACCCTCAAAGGTCATCTTGTCCAACATCCCTGTAGTCAGCAGGGACATCTTTAACTAGATCAGGTTGCTCAGGGTCCCATCAAGTTTGACTTTGAGGGGTGGGGCCTCCACCACCACTCTGGACAACCTATTCCAGTATTTCAGTGCCCTCATTGTCAAGAACTTCCTCCTAATGTCCAGCCTAAATCTACCCTGCTCCAGTTTTCTTGATCAGCATGATGGCACCTTGGAATCTTCACCTGAAACATTGCAAATGCCTTTGAGCTGCTGCCAGCCAAATGACATGCCATGCTGCTCTTCCTAAAGCACTCCCAATTCCTATTGGAAAGATGCTGCTTCTCTTCCTTGCTGCTTGTCTGTGCTCCTGCCTGCCTGCAGCCTGCCTGCATTGCTCCTTGATGGGAGCTATGCCAGGACCTCGCTCTCTCTCTTGGCTTGGACTCTAGCTTGGCTTTTCCAGCACCAACATGACCCATCTGCATCTCTTCCTCTTGGCACTGTGTATTTGCCTAAACATCTGGCATGGTGGTGCTGCCCACAGGGTTCCCACAAAGGCAGGATGTCACCCAGCAGTTTAGAGGACCAGGACACAGGCAGCATTGCTTATTTTCCATCTGGGTCCTGCAGTGTGGCAGTGAGGAGTGACTTTGGAGCTGTCTGGAGGATTTGTCCACCTTGACCCCAGCTCACCATGATCTGCAGCAAAACACTGGTGCCTGCAGCTGCCCTGTGCAGCCCTCTTGTTCTTCCCATCCTTTCCTGCTGAACCCAGGGGCTGTCCCTGCACTGACAGTCAGGCTGGAGGAACTGGCAGAGCTCATCACAGAATCACAGAATGTTAGGGCTAGAAGGGACCTCAAAAGATCATCCAGTCCAACCCCCCTGCCAGAGCAGGATCACCAGATCACACTGGAATGCATCCAGGCAGGTCTTGAATATCTCCAGAGAGGGAATCATATCTCCACTGTGCTGCCATGGCTGCTTCCCTGAGCCTGCTCAAAACTTTTGATCCATGTTTTGAGCTGCTTCAGGTTGCTCATCTTGCTGCTCAGCAAATTCAAACACACATCGCCTCCAGTCTGCCAGTGCCCGTGTGCTGTAACTTGGCAGCAAGAGCCTCCCTGGTGCCGTGACCTACAGCTCCTGTCCCCCTCACCAGCTCTCCCCATGGCTGCCAGCCTCAGAGTGAGGAGCCACTTCATTCCTCCTGCCAATCCTGGCCCTTGCCCCATTGCTGCAGCTTTTCCCCAGGATATTCATTTCTTTCTGCCATCACTCCTCACTTCAGAGTCAGTGGCAAGCACCAGCCTCTCCTTAGGGATCCCTTTTCCTCTCATTTCCCCCCCCCCCCCCCCCACTGCTGCAGAAGTGACACAGTTTCCTTGTTTGCTTTTCATCTGCTTTAACCTCAGATATTTTTTCTCTCCTCTGGTGCAGCCCAGCCACTGCTGCTCTGCCACGTGCCATAAACGCTGCCTGGGCACGCCTGGACCTTGAGCTGCTCAGCAGCACAATGTAGCTCAGGGGATGCTCACAGGCTCAAGCACATCCCCAAAAAAGGTCCCTTGGTGCGTGATGGAGACCCCAGCCCACCCTCCCAGCTCACTGGGCTGTTATTTAGCTCCCCAAAGCATCTCTGTGCCGGGGCTCCTTAAGGAGCAGAGGAATTTTGAGCTGCTAGGGACGGTGTCATCCTGCGTTTTGCTTTTGTTTGTGACCAAGAAACCAAGCTGCAGCACTCATGGCTCTCTTTTTTTCTTTCTCTCTCTCTTTTTTTTTTTTTTTGTCTTCTGTAACTTGTGCTGTAGCCCCTAGACGGATAACATCACTGGAAAAAGCCTACGCTGCCTTGAATGGTAGGTAGCTCAGTTGATGCATCGTAGATGGTAGCAGACAAGAAATGCTTTTTAATATGGGAATGAAAATGTCTTAAACCCCCCAAATGCAGGTATTTTTGGTTTTTTTTCTCCTCTCTGCTCTGTTTCCTGGTGCTGGATGTGTTTAACAGTGTTTTGTTGTTATTCTCAATCCTCCCTGTGTTTCTAAGCACTGTTGCTGCAAGTCCCTGGGCACTGGTGCTGGTACTGCTCAAGACAAAGCAGCCTGCCAAGTTTATCCTCAGCTCATCCATACAGTCATGGGATTGCTTTTGGTTGGAAAAGACCTCTAAGATCATTGAGTCCAACTGTTGGCCACTAAACCATGTCCTGAAGTGCCATGTCTCCACATTTTTTTGAACACCTCCATGTGTCCCAGCAATGAATTTACTAAACCAAATCCACTTGCCATGACAAGGAGACCTGCACGGATTTGGGCTGGGTCTGTTTCTTTAGCTCTGCTTTAACATCTCCTCTAAGCCAGGGTTGGTGTGTAGTCCTGGAGGCTCCAGGGATTTAACACATAGACTAATTTACAGGAGTAAAGATGAGCTCATCTGCCTGTATCTGTGGCAGGGCATGGCATATCTCCAGCAGATCCAGCCTAAGTCCCATCAGCTGGGATTCTGGCCACAGGACTAGATGTGAACTCCCTGCTCCTGCAAGTTCATAGCTCTGCTTTGAAAATGGGCATATGGTGAGCTAATTCCAATGGCATTTAAACTGAGTTACAGTGGAATAAGCCTCAGTGAAGTCAGTGGGTTTGTTCCAGGTTTACACAGGGGTGTAATTGAATTGCAGGTGTAGTACTCATCCTGTTAAGACTCAGGGCCAGATCCTGACCACTGCTCAGCCTACCCTGGCTGGGCGTTTCCTTGGCACAGCTGGGATTGTCTGAGGACGAGACCTGAGCCTCTTTCCTGGTGGGGCTCTTTCTCTGATGAAATGGGCTTCTTGCTGGGTGTTTGGGTGACAGGAAGTTGTTACTCCAAGAGTGGAGGACCTAGAGCAGCACCACAGGATGCTGGTGGTGGCACAGGGAGGAGGAACGCTCCATCGGGTACCCCGCGGCCATGCCACAGCTTCACTGCTGAGATCAGGGCTCTGCACATGGCATCACAAACCCAGGCAGAACCATTATTTGTCCATGGTATAGCTTGGATCTGGTTTTGTTGTGGTTTTTTGCAGTTACCAGAAGAACAGGTGGGGTTTGGGGTCCTGCTGACCAACATCAGACAGCTAAACCCCATTTTCCACAACCATTAAATGTGACTTGGTGGTTCTCTGGCAAGAAAAAGAGCCAATGGTGCTTTAAAAATGTGACCACTCCAGCCCGTGGAGTGCAGGGGTCCTTGCTTCTGGCAAGTGGGATTGGGAAGAAAATGATAAATCAGCTGGCTCCTTTCTTTTAATTGAAAAGCAAAAAGCCAGCAGCATGCATAAACCTGCTTTATGGGAAGGGCTCAGCATGTCCCAGAGGTACCAGTGGCTTCTTTGAGCCCTTTACTTCCCAAACCCAAGTGGGTAAAGTCAAAGGTAGATGGAGATCCCTCTGGCCTGGGGACGCAAGGGCAGGTCCCCAGGAAGCAGTGCCAGCGGCCCGAGCCTCCTCTCTGGCTTCTCTGTTATGCATGCTCAGTTCCACATTTTTCTTGGCATTTGTTTGTGTCCTTGGATGGGAATTTGAGAATTCTGCCCACTGCAAGGTGGAAAATACCCCCTTGGGATCTTGTTTCTTGCACTCAGGTGACTCGGGGCGTGAGCAGGAAGGACAGAGCTGCTGCTTTTTTCAGTCCCAGAGAGTTAAACAAGTGAGAACACTTAAATTTTGGGGTTTCTTTGTCTGCTACCATCTACACATCCATAGGGGTGTGTATATACAGCCCAGAAACTGAGCATCGATGACATGGAAGTCACAGAGGGAGCCCACAGGGTTTGCCCCTGCCATGGCCTCAGGAGCAGCATCACGAGGCAAGGTTTTGGTTCTTGAAATCAGAGCTCCTTGGATCATTCATTTGATTTTTCTTCTGCTTTATTTGTTTTTTGCTCCATCCCTTTCAAGCTGCTTTGTTGCCATTTCGAGATTGGAAGCACATCTTGGCCGTGAGGTTCCTCCACAGAAACATCTCCCTTTTGCTTTTCCTAGTTACATCCAGGCCTGTGCAGGGAGGCAGGAACTTGCATCAGGTTGTCAGCTTGCATTTAAAACAAGGCTGCAAGCCACGTGTTTGCTTAAACCCCAAATCTAATTCATGTGCTGGCTCCAAATCAGAATCAAAATTGTGTGACTGCTCAAAATCAATTTCCATAGCTGCAGACCAAGAATAGAGGATGCTTGGGACCCTCATGCTGAGGTCTGCAGCACTTGCCTAGGTGTTCTAAATAACCATCCTGAATTTCCACCCTGTGGTGTGCTCAGCTGGGTGAAGATGCCTGTGTTGGATGCAGTGAGGCTTGTGGTGGGGATGGCTTCTCTCCAGGAGGAGATCCCACTGAGCTTGCCCTGCACTGTGCACCCTGGCTGGCTTGAGGCTAGGGGTGAGGGTGACCCCAGTGTGAGGTGGATAAGGTTCATTCAGCTGGTGAAACTGAAAGCATCAAAGAGGGCTGGTACTGATCCAAGTCCTTTTTCCTGGAGTCCTCTGAGGATGCTGAATAGCTGGAGGGAAAATCTACTGACATAGGCACATTGCTTGAAATGAGAGAAGGGAGGAGAAACTGTTTGACATGATGAGGATGATTAAAGCAGTGAGTAAAGGCAAGCTGATTACATGGCATATTATAAAACAATACTGTGCTTAGGAGCCCAACTATAAAAGTCCTACCTCACTCCTTGGTATCACTTGTGGGAGCATTTGTGGCACTGAGGACCTGGGTCTCTGTCGTGCTGCCTGTTTTGCAGTCACTGGCAGCACCGCAGAGTGGATGTAAAAGGCTCTGGGCCGTGGCTGCACGCGGCAAACGCAGACTTGGCAGCGGTTCAGAGCTGCTCTGCACAGCTCCAAAAGGTGACACCAGGTGCATGTGCAAGAGCAGGCACCTCTCAGGTGTCCCCACACCGTGCTGGGGCAGAGAGACAGGGTTGTGGCAGCGGGGTGGGTTTTGCAGGGGCTGAGAAGCAAACAGGGAATGTTATTCCCTGGGTGTTTTGCTTTGCAGATGAGGACGATGCCAACCGGCTGGGCGAGAAGGTGATCCTAAGAGAGCAAGTGAAAGAGCTGTTCAACGAAAAATACGGTGAGTGTCCTGCCTGCACGTGTTGCCAGGCAGGGCTGGCTTTGCTGACAGCAGCCAGGGTTAAAATTAATTCATCCCAAGGCCTCTATTTATAGGCTGAGTGCATGGCAGTCTGCTGCAGCACAGCTTTTGTCCCACTGCCTGTCCCCAGGGACCTTCCTGTGCCTCGCTCCTGGCAGGTGGGACTGTGACCTTCCTGTTGACAGCTCATCCTTGGCAAGGGGAGGGAGGATGGGGATCCACAGGCGAGGAGCAGGGTTTTTTTTTTCAGTCTGGTGTCAGCCTTTGATGCGTTTTTTTAATATGTCCTGAGCTGGCATGAGCCATGGTGTGTGTGCTGAGCATGCCCACCCTGTGCCAGGGTGCTGGCAGACAGCCCCTGCCAGCTCTGCCTGCTGGGCTGGGAGCAAGGCTGGAGCCACAGCCTGACATGGAGCACGGCTGGGGAAAAGCTTGCTGGAGCTGCAGCAGAAAAGGAGGTCAGGAGATTGCAGGAAATTTGATTTAGGTTGGACATGAGGAATAATTTCATTCCCAAAAGGGTTGTCAAGGCCTGGAACAGGCTGCCCAGGAAAGTGGTGCAAGTCCCCAACCCTGGAGGGACAAAGTCATTCAAAAACTGGGCAGGAGCAACATGATGTGATGATGATGGATGTGATCTCCAGCCCAGTGACCCCCAAACCTACTGGCAGCTGGAGACAAGAGAAGTTGGGCAGACCTCTCCCATGTGCCCTCTCTCCTGGGCTGTCTTCCACACTGGTGCTAAGGGCTGGTGCAAGTGTGGTGTGCCATGCATGGAGGAGAGGTGGTGTGCAAGTGCTGCTGCTTTATAACAGCCCTCATCTGAGTCTCCTGGCAGGATCCTGCACGGAGACTGATGGAGCAGGCAATAAATTGGGCAGGCAGATGTGAAACAGCTGGGCATGACGTGGCTGCAGCAAAGGTCAAGCATCGCAGCAGCTGCAGCTTCTCCAAGTCCTCTCAGGGCTCTTGGTCCTTCGGTGGGTCAGATCTGGAGCCCTGTGGGGTAAAGCTGTTGTGTTGTCCTCTGCTCTGGTGTTACAGGAGAGGCTCTGGGCTTGAACCGGCCTGTCATGGTGCCCTATAAACTGATCAGGGACAGCCCTGACGCCGTGGAGGTTACCGGGCTGCCGGACGATATCCCTTTCAGAAACCCTAATACCTACGACATCCACCGCCTGGAGAAGATCCTGAAGGCACGGGAGAGCATCCGGATGGTGATCATAAACCAGCTCCAGTACGTTCCCCCAGCCCTGCAAGCAGGGAAGGTTTCTGTTTGTTAAGTGCTGCCCTCGAGTGGGACCATCAGAGCGAGGCCACCCCACTGCCTGCCCGCAGAGGGCAGAGCTCCTACCCCAGCACCTGCTGCCCTGCCCCACAGGGACGTGCTTGGCATTGGGTGGGCCCAGCAAAGCCTCAGTGGGAATGGTCTGTCCTCTCTTTCTTGCACAGCTTGAGATGATGGACGTCATTTAGTGGTGACCTGGAAGTTCTGGGTTAATGGTTGGACTCTATGATCTTAAAGGTCTCTTCCAACCAAAACCGTTCTTTAATTTGATGATGATGCTGGGAAGGGGCATGGAATGGGTGCAGAGTGTGGGAGAGCTCAGAGACCCTAAAGGGCATGACATGGGTGCAGAGTGTGAGACAGCTCAGAGACCCTAAAGGGCATGACATGGGTGCAGAGTGTGAGACAGCTCAGAGACCCTAAAGGGCATGACATGGGTGCAGAGTGTGGGACAGCTCAGAGACCCTAAAGGGCATGACATGGGTGCAGAGTGTGGGACAGCTCAGAGACCCTTAAGGGGCATGGAATGGGTGCAGAGTGTGAGACAGCTCAGAGACCCTAAAGGGCATGACATGGGTGCAGAGTGTGGGACAGCTCAGAGACCCTAAAGGGCATGACATGGGTGCAGAGTGTGGGACAGCTCAGAGACCCTTAAGGGGCATGACATGGGTGCAGAGTGTGGGACAGCTCAGAGACCCTTAAGGGGCATGGAATGGGTGCAGAGTGTGAGACAGCTCAGAGACCCTAAAGGGCATGACATGGGTGCAGAGTGTGGGACAGCTCAGAGACCCTTAAGGGGCATGACATGGGTGCAGAGTGTGGGACAGCTCAGAGACCCTAAAGGGCATGACATGGGTGCAGAGTGTGGGACAGCTCAGAGACCCTTAAGGGGCATGGAATGGGTGCAGAGTGTGGGACAGCTCAGAGACCCTAAAAGGGCATGACATGGGTGCAGAGTGTGGGACAGCTCAGAGACCCTAAAGGGCATGACATGGGTGCAGAGTGTGAGACAGCTCAGAGACCCTAAAGGGCATGGACATGGGTGCAGAGTGTGGGACAGCTCAGAGACCCTAAAGAACATGACATGGGTGCAGAGTGTGGGACAGCTCAGAGACCCTAAAGGGCATGACATGGGTGCAGAGTGTGGGACAGCTCAGAGACTCTTAAGGGGCATGACATGGGTGCAGAGTGTGGGACAGCTCAGAGACCCTAAAGGGCATGACATGGGTGCAGAGTGTGAGACAGCTCAGAGACCCAGCTGGGTTATTTCAGGTTGCTGCCCTCCAGGGGTGATGAGGAGGCTCTCATCTGATCCCTGCCCAGAGGAGTGTTGGAGGAGGCAGGCTGGAGTTGGGATCTGAGCTGTGTCCCAGCACAGGCAGGCGTGCAGGGGAGAAAGGATGGCACCCCCCTGGTCTCACCTCCTTGTCTCTTTCACAGGCCATTTGCTGAAATCTGCACTGAGGCCAAACAAACAGGTAAGGGGAGGGCTAAAACACAACCATGGCTTTCCCTGCCCTGCCATTGCAGAGAGAATACATAGGCAAAATGGATGAGGGTTGTGGGGAGGCATTTGAACCTCTTGCATCCCTGAGGGGGCTGGGGAGAAGATCCCGCCTGGAAAAAAGGGTCAGCATCTGTGCAGGAGCAAACAGTGCTCTTAGGTGACTGCAATTCTGTGAGCTGAGGAGGAGCTGGGCTGTTAGACACAAACTTCCAGCATATTCTGGAGGAGATGATTATTCCTTTTCCATTAGCAATTTACTCACCATAAGCAATTTATTCACTGGTTAAAGCCCTTAATTTGAGCCATCATTTAGCTGCTGAGCTTCTAAGGAAGCAAGATTTTTGTGATCACTGGGAACGCATTTCTCTCTCTGTTCCATCCTCCCCAGTAAGTCTCAGCTAGTTTTAATCAAGTGTGTCAGAATTAGCAGCCAGAGATAATGAGGATCCTATTAGTTCTATGAAAATAGATGGCTAGGTAGAGAAGGGAGAGCTGGCAAGCAGGAGCACCCCTGCAACATGATGTAAAAAGAGATGCACGAGAAACTTGGTATGTGCAGAGATACATGGGGATATCATCAGCACAGCTGGCACCCTCATGGCACCAAGGCATCCAGCATGGACACAGGTCTGTGGGATATCAGGCTCTGTGAGTGCTGGAGTATGGGATTCTTGGATTTTGGGGATTTTCTTCGCTGGTTCCTGAGGAAGGCTGGCAGCTCCCTGCCAGCTGTGGAGGCAAAGGCCATGCCACCAGTGGTGGCACAGCAGGTTGCCAGGGGGAGATGCTCAGGAAGAGGCAAGGTTGGAGTGGTGGGATGGATCCTCATGTTTAGGGACCTCTCAGAGGGCTCAGACACCACCTCATGCCTTCCCTCTCTCCCTGCAGAGAAAGACAGCAGCGTTCCCAAACGGAAGCGGAAGAGGATCTCCGAAGGGAACTCGGTATCTTCCTCTTCCTCATCTTCCTCTTCCTCCTCTTCCAATATGGAGTCTACATCATCAACAAATCAGATCTCACTTGTGGTAAAGCCTTCCAAATATTAGGGGGGTTACTGCCTACCTATCTTTCTGCTTCAGGATGCTGCTGTCCACGAACGGTCACCACCTCCCTCTGCCTGACAAACACTCTAAAGTGTAATGTAAAATGGCACCAGCAGGTTTGGTGAAGGAGAGGAGGCAGCTCTGGGGCTGCCTTTTCCTCCCAGGTTTGTCTGGGTGGGGGTGTCAGTGGAGCAAAGTACCCACTGCCCCTCAGGGCTCTCCCACATCAATCCTGCCAAGTGCCTCGGGGTGAAGCTCAGCATTAGCAGGAGCTGTACATGAAGCAGGTTCCAGCAAATCCCCCAACCCCACTGGGTTAAAACCCCCAGTGCTGGCACCCCAGGATACCTCTTGGCAGGACTCCCATAGTCCAGCTGCTCTGGCTCTATCCTAGGAGCAAAACTGAAAACAGGAGAAAATCAGGGAGTTGCATCCAATTGCTCCCCCTCAGGGCTTGGCTTCAGTAGTGGATGATACCAAATGCTTTTCAAAACACAAAACTGAAAAAAAACACAAGAGAAATATGAACTTAGATGATTCATCTTTTATATTTTCTTTTTGGTCAGGTTTGCCAGTGGTGTTTTGGTTTGGGGTTGGTTCTTTTGCCTTACTTGGAAAGTGGGAGCAACAACCTGTGTTGGACCACGTCAGAGATTTGATGGATGCATGGTTTTGTGTGGTGTCCTAACAGAGACTTTTGCCTTCTTTTTCTCTCCCTCTCTTTCAGCAATGGCCCATGAACATGTACATGTTAGACTATGGTGGTCTAAACGTCCAGATCCCAGGACCTATTAACTATTAGACCTCAATACCGAATCAGAACCTCAAATGAAAAGACTAAATAAATAAATGTAATTTATGTAAAAAGTGTATATTCCAATATGTATCAATGCCTTTTAGTTTTTCCAATGATTTTTACACTATATTCCTGCCATCAAGGCCTTTTTAAATAAAAATAAAAAGTGTTGCCTTGCTCTTAAAAGTACTTATTTTATTATGTATGTTATTGATAAATAGCACTGATAGGTAGGAGGAAGTGCAGGAGATCAGACCTGGGCATGCTTTGGCTGCTCAGTTAAATTTTTAGTGTCACCAGTGCCTGAAGCTAAGAGGTTTGAGACATTCTAATGCTTCATTTAATTTACATCAAAGGCATAAAAATTTACATATGGAGCTGCAGGAGGAGTGGTACCAAACTGCAGTGGTGACAAATGAGGGAACCAGCCCTTAGCAGCATCAGAGACCTGCACCTAGGAGTCCTATAGGCTCTGGAGCAGATAGAATCACAGAATGGGGGTGTTGGAAAGGACCTCTGGAGTTTATTTAGTCAACCCTCCACTGTTAGAGCAGGTTCACTTAGGTCAGGTTGTACAAGAGTGCCTCCAGGTGGGTTTCAAAAGTTTCCAGAGAAGCAGACCTCACAACCTCTCTGGGCAGCCTGTTCCAGGGCTCCAGCACCCTCAAGGTAAAGAAATTTTTCCTTAAATTCAAGTGAAAATCTCCTGTGTTACAGTTTGTACCCATTGCCCCTTGTCCTATCACTGGCCACCAGTGCAAAGCACCCAACCCAATCCTCATGACCTCCACCCTTTAGATATTTGTGAGCACTTAAAAGATTCCCTCTCAGTCTTCTCTTTTCCAGGCTAAAGAGCTCCAGGACTTTCATCTCTCATCATATGAGAGCCTGCAGCCTCAGCATGGGTGGACACTGCTGTGGTTGTGGGCAACAGAGTCAATGCTTTGCCCAAGCACTCACCCAGATTCCAGCTGTTTCGAGGGGGTTTCCACACCTGATGTGGTTTGCTGCCTGGTAGCCCTCAGCATATCTGGCTTCCAGGCTACTTTTCCAGCCTTTCCTTGAGCCCACACAAACTTTCCATGGCATCCCTTGGCACAGAGTTACACAGATACCTTCCTGATCCTAATGAACCATTCCCAGCACCCCTCCTCTTCTCCCTTTTCCCTTTAAAAGCTTCTGCTCCAGCCCTTCTCAGAGTAGTATTAATGTGCAGGTTAACGAGGAGCTTCCTTACCCTCCTGTGGCCTCCCCTACCTGGGGAGATGTCCATCAGTCTTCTCTGCCACCATTTGCCATTAGCAGAACAGGATGAAGCAGCAGACTTGCCTTGTCCTCCAGCCTGCCAACAGCAGTGCGTTTGCCACAGCCCTGCCCCTCCAAATCCCACAGGCAGCAATGAAATCCCAGCCCGTGCTGTGGAACTATGAAACCATTTTAGTAAGATGAATTGTCCTGCTGGGGCCTTGGCCTGTCCCTCTTAAGCGTGCCCATTTCATAATCTTATCAGGGCAAAAAATAATAAATAAGTTTAATGATGGCTCAGGAGATTCATTCCACTTAACCATCAGCCCTCAGAAAGCCTCACTCATGAGAAAGACGTTAATCTTTGCATGAGAGCACACCAGTTCAGGTACATCAATCTGCCTTTGTACTCCATGGCCCTATCTGGGTCTGAGACAGCTGTTTAATTCATTTAACAGAAGACTTAGACACTCCACTGCCAGCATCTTCATGAGTTACAGCTCTGCTCCATTCCCCTGGTCAACTCCGGAGCCTGTGGCATCACGGCTGCTCAGCAGCTCTTCTGTCCAGCAGCACAGGCACACCAGTGGGGTTTGTTTCTCTGGATGAGGCAATCCTAATCAACAGGATTTCCAGTTTAAACTGAACAGTGTTGGAGCCATTAGCCACAGAAATTAATCCAAGAAGTGGCAAAGCACAAGTTACGTGTCGTATACAAGTGCCATGGGAGATGGAAAGCACCAAACACCCTGCCTGGTTTGAGCACACCGTGGTCCTTCAGCAGTGCCAGGGGAAGGAAAGCCATGGCTGAAGGTCACATAACTTGCAGACACACTAAACAAAAGTCATTGTGTTGTCAAGTAGCTGCCACTCCTGGGAAGACTCTGGGTATCCACTCTGCCAGACAAAGAGTCTGCACAGAAACCTGTGCCTGCTTCCCACTGGGAGCCTGCAGAATTCTGGTGTGGAAAAGCACCTGTCCTTTCCCTTGCACCATCCTCCACACCAGTGCTTGGTGGGCTTGAAACTCTTCTATGGCCAGGCAAGCGCATGGGGTTTGACCTGCAGGGAAGTGCTAGGCTCTGGTTAGAGCCACCCAGGAGCTCTTGGGGCAGTCAAACCTTGGTACCACCAGGACAGAGCCTGCCACAGCACTTCAGCCTCCATTTTGTTAGCTCTAGCCTTTGATAAAGACCAGACTAGAGACTGTATAGGTGACAATTACCACACCTAATGCATAGGTGACAATTACAATACCTAATGTGTACTCCCACCATGCTGCTCTGCACACTGCTAGAAGGGGCTGGTCAGGGTGGGAAAGGGAGCAACAACTGCTGGAAACCAGCCTGAAACCTAACTGTGCCTCACATCAAGTCTTTGGCATCAGCTGAACTCTTCACAGAGGAAAACCAAAAAACACCCAAAGATGGAAGCAAGACCTCCCACCTGGCTGCATAAATCCTTCCCCAGCCTTACCATGGCATCAGGGAAAGGAGGTTTCTGCACCCACCCAGGCACATCGTCCCATCGAGCTGCAGCCCACAACCCATGATTGCTCCAAAAGAGTTTGCAAATTGTTTCCTCATAAATGCATTTGGGCTTCTGAATAGAAGCCCAGATGCTGTTTATGCTGTTCTCTGGTATCTCAGTGCACTATATTTTTTTTTTAAATGATTGGAATCAAAGCTCTCATTCTTTAATTAAACTTCATTTAGCTGCCATCTGCCTGGGATCAAAATGGCTTCATGTTTTGCAACTCTTAATGAGGATTGTTATTGGATTTGTAAACACATAAACAACACCTCCCCTCCCCCCCTTACCCTGCACCAAAGTCTTTGAAAAGTAATAAATGAGAAACGTGGCTCAAGTGTTGAGCTCTGCATCTTCACTCATCTAATTGGAACGGAGCAGATCCCATTCAGCAGATAATCATTTTACACACAAGACCTGGCTGTAAACACACCCTGCAACTGCAGGAGCAAGATGAGGGAAGCTGTGAGAATTCCAGCTGAGGGGAAACAGTAATAAAGTGATAGCTGTCATTTCTCCAAAGTGGGAAGATTCAGTTCTCCTGGGTCACAAGCAAACACAGGCACCAAGGGCAGGAGTTTCCCACCTCAGCCATGGAAGATGGAGAGCAGATGTTGTGGCCCTGAAATTGCAGCAGGAATTACTGCTATTTAGTCCCCCAAGATACATCTTGTTACCTGAACCTAGCAGCCTCAAGACCCAACTGGGGGATGCTGGAGGGGCCAGGCAGCCACAGAGTTTCTCAGCCAAGCAGACTGGTGGTGTGGGCAACAGCTGGAGCAAGCTTATATCCTTGTGGCAGCCAATTAAAGGTCTATGGTGTCTCTTCCCAGGTAAAAGCAAACTGAGGTTTCACTTCCTTCCTAAGGGGATCATAAAGAAGGCATCTTTAACATAGAAGGCAGCAGCCACAAGTGGGAAGCTGCCCTTCGCTGAGTGGTTTTGGGGGCATCCAGAACTTCAAACAATGGGTCAGAAGACTTAGGGAAGAAAGCCTGACCCCAGCTGAGCTTTGGCTCAGCCCCTGCTGTAGTGGCACAACCAGCCCTCCCCTGCCCCATCTGGCTAACCAGGCTTCAAGCTGGGGGAGAGGGATGAGGCAGAGTGGGAAACGAGCCCTGTGCTGCATCCTTGCTCAGCTTCCACCCACCCCCTTCTATTCAGCAGTCTTTATGACTGCATTTGGCTTTCTGAACTAAATCATTAGTCCCCAGTGGAGCTCCCATGCCCTAATTTGACTCTGTTGCCTGCCTTCACCCTGCTTTTCAGAAGCACTAATTAGGGCCCCATGCAGGGTGCAGTGCTGCAGATCTACACCCTGTGAACAGCCTCCCCCCACTGCTGGCATGTCTATGGGATGTGGGGACCAGCAGCAGACCTGGGGCAGCCTCAAACATTTCTGCTCATTATGGAACCATACTGCTGCCTTCCCTGCTATGGCATCAGACCTTTATTTTTTAACAGAAAAAAAGTCAACATATATAATGAGTGTGCCCTCCTAGAAGCCACCTACTTAGTGGGGTTTGATCTCTGAACAAGGACTTTTCAGTTATCTGTGAACAGAAAGTTGTATTTTTACCTCTGAACCATGTTTCTTTGTTTCCTAATTGGAGATGCCACAGGTCTGAGCATCAGACAGAGACATGAAAGACTTTGGATTTTGATGCCAACCACTCAGATGTCAAATTCTCATTCTAATTGGGGTCACTGATACAGATCTTTGCCCTTCTTTCAGCTGTTGCCTTTGTGCTGTCACCTGCATTTCTTTGGGCATTTATTATCTCATGTGATCATTTGCATCCAACTCCACAGCAAATGCAAGTCCATAGCCGAAAAAGTAAATCTGTAGCTGCCTTGAAACACTTCTACTCACCATCAAAACCCTCCAGTGGCCCTGAAAGAAGGGCCTGAGCAGACCAAAACCCCATGCAACAAATAAAGCAGCCCATTGCACCCAGCAGAGCTGTGATGAGTAACTTTGCTCCTGTGCCCATGTGTCGGTGTGAGCTGAAATTCCCCCCCACCAACAATAACCAGGCTAGCTCAGTCTGGAAGCAAATGAAAGCTGTATTTACAAGCAGAGTCTAAAATCTACGATGAAATGCAATGAATATGTACAAATATACAAAATTCACAACATTCACAAATATATACAATCAACAGAAAAAGCACAACCGATCTCCCTTTGCTTCCCCCCAAGGGGACCCTCCCAAAGGGGCCTCCCTCTCCCAGGAGCTTCCCCCCCAGACCCCCCTGGACAGAGAAGCAGAGTTAGTTAAGCAGAAAGTTGTTAACTTAGCTGCCAAGGTCAGTACGTGTTATCTTCAGCCAGAAGAGAAGAAGAAAACAGCAGCCAGACAGCTCAGCAACTGCCCCCACTGCAGAACGCAGAATGTGCAGAGTGCCTACTTTGTTTTGGGTAATAGTTCTTAAACATTTCTATCTATCCAATGGAAGTGTTTAGAACAATCAGTGTTTTGCTTTCTTACACCCAATAGTGACTTATTTACATTCTTTCACTTTCTCTGTTCTGAACTTTGCAAGGAAAAATTAAAAAGACAGTTTCAAACCATCACAGCCCACTACCACCCACCTTCCAGCAGACCACAGCCACTGCTTTTGGGGCAGTTTTGCTCCATGAAAAGGCTGTGACCCATTCTGCAGCCTGGAGGGATGGCCAGCAATAGTCATCCCACAGGGATGCTGCACATGGCTGCTTGGGAGGATACCAAATCTACAAGCCCCAGGGTATCTCACTTCACTGGTGGTTCCTGTTGGGCTGCATTTACCTACACACAAGCTAGGATGTTTCTTCTTGTTGGCTTCCTATGCTGCCCTCACAGCAGAGTTGGCTCCCACCACATCTTGCCTATGCACAGCTGTCAGCAGACACAAAGTAGAAGCTAATTGTGTGGTGGTTGGTAGTAGTGGTGGGTACTGTTACCTTGTGCTGCCAAACTCCAGGAAGGGAATGGAAGTAAAATTGCAGGAATTTCAAATAATATCCCCTAGTTTACTGGGTTGCCTCTAATGTAGGATGAAACACCACAGGACATGTTGTCCTGGTTGCTCTCAGCAATGCCACTCACAGCTCTTGATGCAGTGTTATGGAACCTGTGGAGCACAAGTAAGATCAGCCTGTACTTAACTGCTGGAGCTTCCTCTGCTTCAAGCATCAATGTCTTTAGAAAATTTCGAAGGACTTCACCAGATGAAAACCTTTTCCTCATTAAGAAGCCACTTAAATGCACCTATGCAGGCTAAGTGAGCATGAGTATGCCTGTGTAATTAGGGGCTCACTATGGGGGAGTGCTCTGGGTAAGGAAAGATGTTTCATGGAGATCTCCTGCTTTTCTTAGTCCTCTGGACACACAGCTCTAAAGGTATGTGCACACCTGCTCAGCAATTCTATTCTTGGGATTTGGGAGAGCTGGGAGGGTCATAGGTGATCTGTGAGGACTCTTTTAATCATGCCTCTCAGCTCAGGTTTGGCTTTGGTCCTGCTGAACCCAAGCCTGAGCTGGTCTGGACCCCCAGGGCTTGTTCTTGTGGGTCTTGTGTGAACACCAAGGAACTGTTTCTGCCCCCCCATGTAGTGGTGTGCCTGGCTGTGATCCAGCCCTACCTACCAGCAAGGTGCTGCTGTGCCTGGGGCACAGCCTGTCCTGGGAAAGCCCCTAGAAGCAGCTGCAGTTGAGTGACCTGTGATGACAACTTCTCTTCCTGTCCTGCTTCAAAAGCCTCTCTGAAACACTTTCCCCATTTCTCTGACTCCATGGACACAACTGATCTCCAAACAGGTAAGGAGAACTAAGAAAACAACTCTCACTGCCTCATGCATCACCATCACTGCCTCTCTGTGTGTGCCACAGGGTCTCACTCCTGTTACAAACACCCTCCGTTGGCTTGCAGGCTTAGAAACCTCCAGCTTTAGGACAAACCCTGGCAGTGCTGGTGTCAGTCTGTGGAGAGCTGACTGCAGGCTCAAGGTGTGACAAAGGCTTATCAGATCCTTGGGAAAGAAATGAATCTAGCTTGTGTAAAGGAGCAAGCTTCCTTGCAGTTGCTCTCCTGGGATTAATGGCTCATTTTAAGCTGCTGTTTATGTTGCTGATGTCTGCATCAGTAAATCTGTCTCCTGTTGCAACCAGGACAAAAAAATAGTTCCTCTTCTTCATGCCCATGTGTCGATAGACCTGAGTGCAGAATAATTGCAGATAAGGATGCAATAGGCTGATTACATTTAGAAGTGCAAATAGATCTGCAGGCTTGTAAGTGATGGTGACAGCTGACTGTGTTCAACCAAAGAGAAGGAAATGGCCCAGTGTTTGCCTGAGGAAGCCTCAGCTCCTGTGCAGAGTGCTGACATGCTGCTTGTGCCAGCGCTGCCAGGCTCCTCTCCATGAACATTGCCTCTCCATGAAGGCTGGTGATGATGTGGACAAATGCTCCCTGTGAGGAATGCTGAGTGATTAGTTTGCACAAAAAATACCCAGCTCTGCAGCTGAGAAACTGCAGATGGCTTTGACTTCTTGCCACTGAAAGAATCAGAGCAGAGCACTCCCACATCCTCGGTTCCCTGCTAGGCACATTGGGATGCTCCTTGCTGTTCAGTTTAAACTCCTTCACCACCAACTTCAGGTGGCTTTTGGCCCCCTGGGAGAAGTTGTGCTATGGTTTGGGGAGGTGAATAGATCCAGGTGGCAGGCAGCTTTACAGCAGCCCTACTGAGGAGCTCCTAACCCTGAAAGATGATCCCCATCACAGTCAGCCTGCTGCCACGGTTGGCTGGCTAAGCCCTGAGCAGCTTGCACAGGCTGGAGTCTGTAAGGTGGAAGGGATGGACAGTGCCTGGGAAGATCAGGCTGGAACCATACCCTGAACACAGACGATTCCCTACAATGTGTATTGGTTTTGATTTTTTTTTTTTTTTTTTTTTTACTTCTGTATAAAGACATCTTTTTACAGATGATTTGCCAACGAAATGCTTCTGTAACGCAAAGCAAAAACGCTCCCAAACTCCTTTCTTCTAGAAACATGAGTCCAGTAGAAATGGCTCTCTTTTACTGCAAACAAACACAAGAATCCCTTTTCAGCCTTCAGTGTTGTGGGTGTTTGCATCAAATCTGTAGGTGCCCAAATTGCTGGTCTGTTTGTCAGTGGCTTGATCAAGAATTACACTGGTGCAGATTTCTTACTGAGGAGCACAAAAGCAAAAGAAAAGGCCAAACAAACAAAAACAAACCCCAGAGCCCTCTCTTGGATTAACAAAGCATCGCTGTCAAACTCCTGATCTAATTTCTTTCTAATAACAAAATAACTAGTGTAGGTTTTTTTGAGGGTTTGGTTGAACAAACAAGGCACAATGTGCTGGCTTCTGCCTTACCTGAAGATCTTTATTACATAGGGGAATTAATTTGCAGTCCAAAGATGTAGATCTGTGTGGTAGCTTTAGGCCCTGCCTAGAAAAATTTCCACAGATTTTGAACAGAAAGTGATAGAATGTAAATAAATTGCCATTGGATGGAAAAAGGAAAATAATGCTAAGGTCTAAATAATCCCACTGGACAGATATCTAACAAAGTTAGTTTGTATAATCTAACTTCCTCTCCTTTTGGCTTCTTTTGCTCTAGCAGATACCAGCTTCTGGCTTCTGCTGGCTTTTCTGACCTTGGCTGTGTTCTTTTGTGGTGGTTTGAAACTGTCTTTTTAATTTTTCCTTGCAAGGTTCAGAACAGAGAAAGTGAAAGAATGTAAATAAGTCACTACTGGGTGTAAGAAAGCAAAATAACAATTGTTCTAAACACTTCCATTGGATAGATAGAAATGTTTAAGAACTATTACCCAAAACAAAGCAGGCATTCGGCACATTCTGCGTTCGGCAGTGGGGGCAGTTGCTGGGCTGTCTGGCTGCTGTTTCTTCTTCTCTTCTGGCTGAAGATAACACACACTGACCTTGGCAGCTAAGTTAACAACTTTCTGCTTAACTAACTCTGCTTCTCTGTCCAGGGGGGTCTGGGGGGGAAGCTCCTGGGAGAGGGAGGCCTCCTTTGGGAGGGTCCCCTTGGGGGGAAGCAAAGGGAGATCGATTGTGCTTTTTCTGTTGATTGTATGTATTTGTGAATGTTGTGAATTTTTGTATATTTGTACATATTCATTGCATTTCATGGTAGATTTTAGACTCTGCTTGTAAATACAGCTTTTCATTTGCTTCCAGACTGGGCTAGCCTGGTTATTGTTGGTGGGGGGGGAATTTCAGCTCACACCAACACATCTTTGTTGTGGTTAAGTACTAACAAACCACTCTCTGCTCTTCTTTCTCCTTTACCATGTTCAGGGGGGAAAGGAGCAGGAAGAGGGAAGCTATTAGTAGCCCCTGGTTTTGTCCGGGGGGGGTTCTTGTGCCGTTTCTTAATTGTAAATATATGTAAATAATGTATATTTTGTACATATTCATTGCATTTCCTATTTAGATTGTAGTTTTGCTTGTAAACACAGCTTCATTTGCTTCCATCTGAGCTGGTCTGGCAATTTTGTGTTGGGGGGGGGGGGTAATTTCAACCCCCCCCCACAATCTGAAGCCCCAGGTTTTGTGTTTGCTCACTCTCCCTTCTGCTGCCTGGGACTCTTTGCAGTGCCAGCCCCTGCCTGGTGCTGGGCTGGAGCGGGATCAGGAGCGTGTGGCGAGAGGCTGGCACGGCTCTCACTCTGCCATCTTGTGCACAACCATCTCTGGTTTCATTTCACAAACACTCAGTGCCTGGCTGGCCTGGCTGGGAGGAAGATTTGGGAAGGAGAAGCTGATGCAGCAGTGTTTGTATGAGCCTGTGAGTGCAGCGACCGTTCGGAGATGAGAACAATCCCTCAGCAGCTGTGGATGCTTCTGACATCCACATTCACTGTTGTGCTTATGGAGGCATCTCTCTGCACAGCCTGGCTGGGTAATTTCAGAGTGGAAACTTCCTTTTGTGCTGCAAGTAGATGCATTTAGGGGTCCTCATGATCTGTTCCTGGCACCTGCAATATCAGACAGCCTGTCAGGTTGGGTTTTCTGTTCCTGATCTTTGGAAAAAGGCTAATTTACTGCCCCAGCAATCATCTGGCAGAAAAGGTGGATTATGTTTAAATGCTTCCTTCTTCTTTTCAAGAGCTACAGCACACAAAGGGGTGCAGAATTCCTGTCTGCTCAATACACTTTATGTTGTCATTAAAATTTTGGTACCTTGAGGATCTTGATTTAAGATCATCACTCTGGGAGAACGTGGAGGGGAGAGCTGAGACATTCTAGTACATCCTCCCTTGCTAAGCTTCCCAGAACACCCTTAGCTGAGGGCAGAGGAATAAATGATAGGAGAAAACAGTGCCTGTGCTTTTACTGGCCAAATATTTACACTGCCCATGCATTTACCAGCCTTATCACGTGCCCTGTGTGTAAAGGCAAAATTACAGTATGTCCTTATTTACTGTTTAAGGGAGAAAAAGCTTAGTGAAAGAAAACTGCCAAGGAATCTAGACAACTGGAGCAAAGGAAAATTGGTAAAAGGGCATGAAATGAGCTTATCTGGAGCCATGTGCTGGAAAAATGTGGCTCACTATAGTCTTGTCCAGGTCTGATAGCCGAGCATGTTGCTGCTCCTGGGCTGTAGTGGAGCTATACTGGTTTGGGAAGTGTAATACAAAAAACAAATTGGGGAAAAGGAAAGAGATTCTATTTGCATATAAAAGAAACAGGGCACAGCAAGGAACGATGAACACTGTGCTCTGAGGGTCTGACAGATTTGCACATAACTTACAGGCACTGTTGTCTGACTTTTGCACAAAATATAACAGCATTCTGCCTTGGTGGGGTTTTTTTTTTAGTTGGTTTGTGGGGTTTTTTGTTGGTTGGTTGGGGGGAGGTTGTTTGGTTTTGGGGGGTTGGTCTGTTTGTTTTTTCTGTGAGGTTGGAGCTTTCTCCTTCCTTTCCCTCTGCACTCCCCTTCTGTTCAAAGGTTCTGTACAGGAATCTTGCAAGGAAAGCATTTTTAGAAAGAGAGGGCAAGACACCAAGGAAAGGGTGGCAAACCAAGGCACATATCCTGTGTTGGACAAAAATAAGGCAGCACCAGGGGGAAGAATGTGGTTTGGATCTAAACTCCCCATGTGTGCAGTTTTTGCAGGGGTTTTCAAGTTTTCCTGCCTGGAAAAGCAGGTCTCTGGTGGTTGGTGTAAGATCAGTGTAAGTGGTTGGTTTCCCCTTGCCCTTCACAGAATTTAAGGACTCCAACAGTTTTAACAGGCGTTTCCTAAGGTTTGCAGACTCTCAGATGCTAGATGGAAATTGTCAAGGATATTTACATTTATCTATAGAAACTTCAAGGGTGAGCTGACTGAAATCCCCTACGTTATGCTTAGCTTGAGGTTAAATGTGTAACTCCTTGCATGTAGTGAACCAAAAGCTTTTGATAAAGACAGTCTAGCTTGTGAGTGCTAAAAAGAATAATGTCTATTGCTGGGAATGAAACAGAATAATTCCCCAAACTAATGACTAAGTAAAAAAATAAATAAAACCAAACTGTATGCATTGCTCTCAGTTTTGTTTCAGAAGAAGGCTAAGAGCTTGAAATGGAATTTCTCTCTCTCTTTTTTTTTTTTTTTTTTTTAATTATAATAACTCTGAACTCCTCTCTTGCAGTGTTTTTTCAGTCAGGCTCCCTTGTTTCAGAGAAATTTTGCCTTGTAGTTGTGTGAAAATCTTTTTCAATCTGTATGTGAAGCCCAGCTGGTTAACTAGCAGGGGAAAAATAAAAGCAATTGAAACCATTTTAAACCAAGGAATTTAGATCAAAATGCTTTCTGCCAGAAGACCTGACCTTGGATTTTAAACCTAGAAAGAGTATCAAGATTTACTAGGCAGATGTTGTATATAACAGTCAGTTCCACAATTTGCTGGTAAAAAAATCCATAGAGCTATGTATTAAGCTGGATCTCTGTTCTAGAAGGAAGTTCCTGAATTTCCAGGCTCTGAACTGATGGAGAAACTCTCTCAGTCCAAAGCAATGTGTTAGAGTTGTTAATCACTCCGGCTACTAAAATCATACAAGTTATTTCTAGTCTGAGCACTGACTTTAAAACCCCCAGAGAATGTCTCTGATGGATGTAGAAGCCTTAAGGAACTGATTTTCCAGTTAGTCAACTTGTAACCACAATTGATAAATGTTATTCCACATAAAGTGTGACTTCAGTTAACTCCCAAACTTTATTCAGCTCCAAGGCTCATGTGGCTGGATCAGGTGGTAGAGGGGGATGCAGAAGATCTTGAAGAATCTTTTCCTGAAGAAATGACATATTTTGACTCTTCTGAGGACCTGCCTGGTAGCAAATGAGCCACAGCAACTATGGTCTTGCTAGCAGGAAGCAGCTGCTATATTTGACTCTCAAAATAAATTGTTACACGATGCTATGCAACCAAAAGGCATCTTCTCAGTGACCAGGAGCCATCCATGCCTGCAGGAGAAGGGTCCAGGAGCAGCTCCTGAATGATGTCCTGCCAATAAACTCCATTTATTATGCAGGTCAAACTCCTCCCATCTTCCAGGCAGATTTGCTTGAGTAACTGTTTGTACAGGACATATTTAGGACATCTAAATCTGTGTGAAATGGCTGGGATGGGCTGTGTGTGCAGTGAGGTACAGCTGAAAGATGACAGCACGAGGTTATAGTGGAGTGATGCCCCTAAAAATGCCATCTAAATGGCAAAGAGACTTGACATACAGATTTAGAAAATAACTATGGCTGCTCAGGAAGATTTGGTGTCCCTGGTGCTTAAGTTTACCACCAGAAGTTAAGCTTTTCCCTGCACAGGATCTACAAAGGGGAACGGGCAAAATCTTCTGATGTAGGTTAAGGTGGTGATGAAAGTGGGTGGTGGCTTTCTTTTTTGTTTTCCTTTGGTGTGTGTGGGGGTTGGAGTGTTTTGGTGGGAGGGTTCTGTGTGTGGTGGTTTTGTTTTGGTGGTCAGTTTGCTTGTTTTGCTGTTTGGTTTGTTTCTTTTTTTTGTTTGTTTGTTTTCATTAAGCCACTGCAGAAAGTTTGTCTCCTTTCCCACAATGTTACATCCAGCTAAACCCTCCAAAGAGTCACCAACAGCCACAACATCTTGAATCACTCAGAAGGTTTGCTCAGGGTACGCTGATCAGCATTTTCAGACGGGTACTTTTTGCATGAAGTCAGTAGACTCAACACTGGTGGTATGGGAACAACCAAAATGTATCCTGCAGGGCCCTTTCCCAGCAGACAGCTTCTGAGCTTTGCTCCTCAGTTTGATTTATTGCTGTTTATTGCAGCTGAGAGGAAGCTGAATGCTTTTAAGTTGAGCATATTCCCTTTAGAATGAAATTTCCTTGCAGTTGCAGTGTTTGGTGGTTGCTCTTGAGCAACTCTAAGCACACTGTTAACATTTTGAAAATACCAGGGTTAAATCTAATGTACCAGTCCTATATGCACTATAAACAAAGTGTTACTTACAAAAATGATGGTTTTATTTAAAAATGAGCTATTTAAACAGCACTTTTCTTGAGTTGGTACAAATTTTGACATGCAGCGTTTCCCTTTGCATGGAAAACTTTCTATCCACATTTCCCACACTGAACCTAAAATCAACAGAAAATAACAGAAAAATAGCCAAAACATTTGTCTTGTTAAACACAAGAAAACATGTCATAGATGGCATCCATGATGCTGAGCAGCCCCACAAAAGTAATAATGAGCAGCAACAGGGCAAGTGAAGTTCTTTACTAAACTGTAAGTGGGGTTTCTGCTTGTAGGGAGATGTGGCCACCAGAGCTGATCCTGGAGATGCTGGGAGTAGCTCTGCCTGTTAGGGCTGGCTGGTTTTTGCAGGGAGGGAATAAATGTGACAACCAACCTTCTCCAAGAGGCATTTCCATTTATTTAGCATTAAACAGGCACCCTCTTCTCCTTGAGTACAAGTGACAGGAACAGAGGAAATGGTTAAAAGCTGTGCCAGGGGAGGTTCAGGTTGGATATTATGAAGTATTTCTTCACTGAAATGGAATGGTCTGCCCAGGACAGGGGTGGAGTCACTGTCCTGGGGTTATTCAAGTGGTGCGTGGACCTGGTGCTTAGGGCATGGTTTGGTGTTGATTCTTCAGTGCTGGGTCGAAGGTTGGACTGGGTATCTTTGAGGTCTCTTTAAACCAGATGTATTCTGTGATTCCTGAAGTACCAGGGGGCCCTGAAGCAAAGTTTTCAGGGAGCTTTCACAATGTCATGCCTATCCAATACAACTATTCCTCCTGCATGTTACATATTCATGGAGTATAACTCAGAGTTTGGGCACCTGTGCTCATGCAGATAGGCTGGGGTCCTTCAAAACCTGCTCTCACATGCATTAAGACCATAACTCCCTTTATCTAACTTACTATCTTAAAATCAAAAACTTTGTGTGCAAGAAAACAGTATATTCTACAGCTTGTGAGAATCTCTCTAGATATTCCAAAACACATAGTGAGCTCATGGGAAATAAACCTTTGGTTTTGAAATGCGATGGTGAAACCTTTTGAAACGCGGGGTTGTAAGCTCGCATAACAGAATAGGCACAACACCTGATTTCTAAGGTGGTGCCCAGCCAAAGCTCGGCGAGGTCCAGCTCCAGGTGACAGCACCGCTGCCAAGTGGAAGCAGCTGCTGTCACGACATGCAGAGGGTGTTTCGGGGCTCGGCGCTGGGAGCTCTCCTCGCTTTCCCGGTCCAGGCCGTAAGGAAAGAACAGACCGGCGGCTGCAGAGCAGTAGGAGGCAGCACGGCAGAAAAAGGCCCGCTCTCCGTATGGCCACCCTCTCCCTTAGCCCCCTCGCCTGTGCCCCCGGACCAGCCAGCGCTTCTCCAGGCACTCCCCATCCCGCCGCGGGAGTGAGGTCTCCCCTCCCGCCGCGCAGCGGGGCACGGCGGGAGCCGCAATCCGCCGCCTAGCCCAGCTCGGCTATCGGACTCCAGTTTCCGGCAGCCCTCGCGAGGGCCGCGCGTGCGCGGCCGCGGCTCCTCGAACAAAAAACCGGCCCCCGCGCGCCGGCTCCCCTCCCCTGCAGGAGCGCTGGCTTCAGCCAGAGACCGTGAGGGGAAAAATCGCGGCCCTGTGGCGGCCGGGCCCACCGCCCCATCAGCCGCCGAGAGGCCGCGGGGAAGCAGTCTCCTGCTAACGAAGCTCCGCCGTCGCCGGCCTTTCTCCGCCACCCGGCGTCAACGTCTCGCCTTCAGACACCAGGACCGAGCTCTCTGCGCCTGGCGCCAGGTAAGTGGGAGGGCTGGAGCGGGGCCTCGGCAGGTCGCGGGGCGGTCGGCCTGTGTCTCCCTGAGAGGAGATCTCCCCGAGGAGCGCGGGGGAGATCGCAGCCCCCGGCTCCAGAAGAAACTCCTGCCATGGCTTGGCGGGTGCGAGAGGGCCCGGGCCTGGAACAGATGCTGTTGCCGCCGTTTCCCTGAGGCCGAGTGCGGGGGGGGGGGGCACCCTCTCCCCGGCGCCGAGGCGGGGCCTCAGGCCCTCACCCCCATCTCCCGTCGCTGGGTGGAGGGAGCGCTGCCATCGCGCCGCCGCCGCCTTCCATTGGCTGGCCGGGCGGCGCTCGCTTGGCGGCGCTCTGCGCGTGGCGGCGGCGATTGGGCGAGGGCGGGAAGGGGCGGGGTATGCAGAGGAAATACGGAACGGGGGCCGGGGGGAAGATAGTGCCGCTTCCTACAGTCGTGTCCGGCGAGAAGTGACGGCGACCCGTTCGGACACTGGGTACCCCTCGCGGGCAGGGACAGGTAGTGGGGTTGTTGAGCAAGGACAAAGAACCGAGCTCTTGCCCTGGGACAGCAGGGACTGGTGTAGGCCAGCGCCCGGGCATACTGGGGATGGGGTGCAGAGGCATCTCGGATGAGGAGCATGTGCAGTTCCACAGAGCGACTCGTACAGTCCTGGAGTCGGTTTGGTTGGACGAGACCTTCAAGCTCATCGAGCCTAACCATTACCGAACTCCACCAAGTCTGGTGCTAAACCATGATCCTCAGCACCACGTCTCTGCTTCTTTTAAACACCTCCAGGGCTGGGGATTCAGCCACCTCCCTGGGTAGCCTGTTCCAGTGTTTGAGAACTCTTTCAGTAAAGAAGCTTCTAATATCTGACTTAAACCTCCCCTGGTGCAACTTGAAGTTATTTCCTCTTCTATTATTTATTGCTAGAGAGAACAGACTGATCTCCACATGGTTCCAACCTCCTTTCAGGTAGTTGTAAAGTTGTAAAGGTCTCCCTTCCGCCTACTTCTTTCCAGGTTGAACAACCCCACCTCCCTCAGCTGTGCCACATGTCACCTCCAGACCCTTCATCAGCTTCATTTACCTTCTCTGGACATGCTCCAACACCTCCATGTCTATTTTGTAATGAGATGCCCAAAACTGAACCCAGTATTCAAGGTGTGGCCTCACTGGTGCTGAGTACAGGGGGACAATCACTTCCCTACTCTTGCTGGCCATACTATTCCTGCTACAGGCCAGGATGCTGATGGCCAAATGGTTGTCCCGTTGTATTTAATTTATCTTAAGAGATATTTGGGGTTTGTTTTTTTTCTCCTATATACCAGTCAACTGTGAGTTAAGCCTAGCACCTCAGTTCTACCCTGCTGGGGACAAATCTGCACTGTGTCTGGCTGTGAAAGGGAGCAGATTGCCAGGGAAAAGAAGAGTGTTAGGGCAGTAGAGCCCAACAGAGACCCAGGAGAGGCTTCACACAATGGCTGCTTCAGGCAGGATTCAGCAAAGGTGGGTCTGTGTGCAACAGCACAGCCAGCAGGAAAGAACTTCCCTAGCCAGCAGGAAAGAGATGTTACAGAAGTCTGTCATTCTGAAGGTGATCATAAACCCATATACCTGTCTGGATGTGTAACATTGCTTGCCTCACCTGGGTTCACAACAGTGTTTTTTAATCATCATGGTGTTTTGGGTACCACCTGTTGTGAGTTCTTTATTTGCAGGCTTCTTTTGCCAAAGCTTTGATGTGTAAGTTGCTTGGGAAAAATATATGTTAAATGGGTGTCACCATCCCCTTATAAGCAGATCATGTAGCTGAGTTGTTGCCACTGTGTACAAGTCTTTGGGTTAATATCTCACAATCCGGAGCAATTCTTACACTAAATATGTTTTTTAAATGTATCTAGTTTCTGCTTGCCTAACTATGGAATTAAAATAACAAAACCCTATAAAACATCGTAAAAAAAACAGACAAAAATAAAATGAAAGGCTTGTAAATCCATTAGGTAAGTTGAATGGCATAAAAGTTTGGTCCATGTACAGCCTGGTAAGAGGCTACTGGCAGCCCTATGTCTTCTGCATCAGGGCATGAGAACTTTTTCATAGAAGTTTGGGTGTAACTCATATTCCTCTGGAAATACTGTGAGTGTCATTTTCTGACAATAAGTTACTGGCACATTCCCATACACTTGCTTGTGGAATTGATTTTTGTTTCTGGTCTTGGATCCTGGATAGAGAGAGACTTCTCATAGGACTGGCATCAATGTTTTAACTCAAGGTAGAATGGATGTCATCTATTTCATGGAAATCGGTGGTGTGGTTCATTTGGTTAAATACAATAACAGGACTGAGGGAGGGGATGGAATGACTGAGAAGTGATGGGGTCATGAGTTTTCCAGCTCCTTCGATGTGTGGTGTGGAGGGCATCAGCACATTGGTGCAGATGTCACAGTTCACTGTGAAGCTCCTGTGTTAAATGTGCGCTTCAGACACTGGTTGTACTGATTGGATGGAGTTCTTTTCAAGGTGGTGTAGGTTAAGGACTAACTGTCCTACCACACAAATAAATTCCTCTAGAGGACTAGATAGTACAAAGTGGGATGAAACAGGATATTGTAATTTGTTACTCCCTTCCGTATTGTGCATCTCTCTATAAGGAATAGACCCCAGCTCACACTAGCAAGGACAACAATTTCTCACTCTGGAAAATATGTCAGCACCAGTTTTGTTATAATTAAATAGATGCTGATAGAGCTTAGACGAATTCAATTCTCAAATATTATATGTAAGTATTGATGGGCACACAGAACTAAAGTAATTGTTACTCAACATGATCCTCACGTTGACTAAGTAAATATAATTACACTGGCAAAGGCAGAAATTATCAGATGGTCAGGACTGTTGTGATTAATATTTCATTTTGTTGACATGGTTTCACTGTAATTCCAGAATGCCTGGGTACTGCAGCGGGACACTGCGTACTTAAAAACTTAAGTGAATTGTTCCTGGAGTCTTTCTGGCTTTGATACAGAAGTGGAAGTTTATACCAATGGTTTTTTAACTACTCTGACTGTACTGGTTTTAGGGTTATGCCTTTAAAATTTTTCACAGATCTTGAGCAGAAAGTAGTAAGAATGTAAATAAATCACTATTGGGTGGAAAAAGGAAAAATAATGATTATTCTAAATGATTCCATTGGAGGGATAGTTCCCTTAAGATTTTGTTCTCAAAACAAAGTTCAGTTCTGTTGCAGCAGTCTGCAGGGTGTTTCTTCACTTCTCTTGCTTTGCTGAGGGGATAACAGCTGCTGTACTGACCTTGACGCTGAGTTCTAACATCATCTCTCCTTTTCTCTCTTTCTTCCCTTTGAACAGGAAGTTGGGGGGGGGGGGGGATGGGGGAGGCAGAGAGCCAGCTTTCCTGGCTTTGGCCAGGAAGGTTTTGTGCTGTTTTTGTTAATTGTAAATATCTGTAAATATTGTAAATACTGTATATTTGTACATATTCATTGCATTCCACTGTAGTTTTGCTTGTAAATATAGCTCCATTTGCTTCCAAGCTGAGCTAGTCTGGTGAAGTTAATGTAGGGAGAGGAGTTTCAACCCACCACACTGACCTGGCTGTTACGTTCACTTCTGTATAGTTGGCTTGTGAGGAGTAGTTACATACTGCATTTTTATTTCATCTAAGATTTTGTGATTATATGTTGGAATCTTTAGAAATAGTGAAGACCAGATTTAAATATCTCTTTGTGAACATTATGCAGACTCAATGAGAGAAATCAGAGGTCCTTTTAAAACAACAGTTGCTGGGATTGTGATTTACATTTTTAATGGTTCTTAAGAGTAACAAAGGTAGTTGCTATCTAGGCTGACTAAAGAGTCATGATGTGGTATCATGAAAATACCTAGAAAAATGGGAATTAATTGTTACTGGGTTTAGAGGGTTCTCACGGGTGCACAATGAACAATGCTGCTGGATTGGTGTGACCTTGTGGTGCTATTGGGTGTGGTGAGCACAGAAGAGAGACCATCTTTGTAAGCCTCAGATAAGGAGATGAGGAATGGTGTAAGGAAAGGTAATAGACTGTGAAGTAAGCCGTTTTCTTGATGATAAGAAAAGACAGAGATCTAAACAATTAAGGTTCACAACTCTCTGAGCATGTGTGAACCTTGCGATCAGCTAGCTAACAGACTGATGAAGAGCATTGGAGTATTATTAGAAGGTGTCATGGAAGCACCCACAAATAGAGAGCAACAGCCATCTGAAATCTGCTCTTCCAACACAATCAAATTACAGATTCAGATGTCAGTTGGGAAAATACTGCTGTGTAACTAATTAAACTATTTGGAGAGATGAGCCAAAATGTGCACACGCTCACTCAGTATAGATACTCACCAAGGTGAGGGGAAAAGTAACTGGGGGCCTCACAAAAGTTAGGCAGGCAGAACCACTGATAAGAAGGAATGGGATGGGAGATAATTGTGTCCTTGAAGGTGGGGGTTCTACTTTATATCAACCTAATGAGTTCCTGGCCAGGTTTGATTACATTTGGAGAATGGGAGGACACCTATGGTAATGAGTTCCTGGGAGTAATTTGTATTAGCTATACCTATCCTCGGAAACCTAATGAATATGTGTGCTTTTTAACATAAATAATGGTTTGTGCCTGTGAAAGTTATGTGAGTTAGGCAGAGTGATCCCCCTTGCATCCGTTGCCATAATATAACATACCTCTTCATACCTCTTTGTGGGTTGTGGGGTTCTTTTCTGCAGGACATGGGGACGAGGACTCCTTAGGTTCCATTAGAGGAGAAAATCTGACTGCCAGGCTGCTTCTGTGTGGCGAGAACTCAACTCTCTCCATTTATACCCTGCGAGTTGTTATGCTGTGGTCAATTTCTTAATTAGTCAGAGGGCTGACTTCTAGACCCAGAGAGCCAGCTAATGTCTGGGAGATGTTAAGCTGATCTTTATCAGCTTCTAGCAAGCCTAGGCCATTTGCTTAGGGTCTGTCAGGACCCTGTGTTTGTGGGGGTATATATATACATACACACACACACACACGTATCTCCTGGGACTGGAACCCATTGATATAAATAAGCTAGCCAAAAAAAAAGTCTTTTAAAATTTTATTGGGAATAAAAGCAAGCAAACAGCACGCGCTGCGCTGAGGGGGACAAAATCACAGCAACCACTACAATAGCTTCTACAGTCTTACATAGCTACCTCATCTACATAACAAGCTTTGCTAAATAGAAGGCATGGATATGATAATGAGCTCTCGGAATGGGGTGCTTATGCGCATTCTACTTGGCAGAAGTCTTCTGGGGGGGTCGAGGAAGAAATCTTCCTCACAGTGTCTGCTGAATAACCTCCCACCTTAAGCATGCACCATTCCCAAGTTTTCTTATCTGAAATCCACATTCCAAGACAGAGCTGGGAAAAGCTGGTACAGCTTTATCTCTGGTCTGACACCTTCGGAGCTTGATTCTTCTGGCTTAAAAGTCTTTCTAAGAGCTTTTTGAAAACAGCTTCTTGCGATCTTTCAAAACAAGCTCCTTGAACTTTACTCCTAACTCACCCTTTAACACAAATCACTTACTATATGCATAACACCATCTATATTTCTGGTGTGACAGGTTCCAAACATCTGGGTGTGTTGGAAGCAGAGCACTGGAATGCAAGCCACATTTTGCTTTCACTTGGAGGGGTGGAAGGCTGTTAAAGTTTTAAAAGGCTACACTTAATTGTAAATAAGGTTTTTCTAGAGGTTTCTAACCCTGGGGTGGACAAAATGCCTGAGGGGGGTGGGCTGGACAGAATATTAGAGATAACTATTCCATTTCATTGGCTCTGCAAACTTCTCTATATCTGAAAGCACAGGTAGTTCTTTCTCTTTTCTTCCCTGTTGCATCTTGCTTGCTTGCAGCTTGCCTCTCCTTTGACCTTGTTCTTGCTGGAATAATCTCTTGTTTTGATTGTGAGTGTGAGATACAGGGCTGGAAGCAGGCGAAAGTAGGCTAACTGCATGCAGCCTCCTTTGGAGCCCTTTGTCTCCAGAGGGGGCGGGGGGGGGGGGGTGTGTGTGAAAGCTGAATTTGTATAAGGGAGCATTTCTGATGTTGTTGAATTGTGAATATATGTAAATATACCCTGTATATGTTTATTGCCTTTTATAATTCCATATTTAGTCCATTTTGTAAATATAACTTCATTTTGCTTTCCAAGATTCTGAGCTAGTGTGGCAAGTCTATTCCGAAGGTAAATCTCCGATTTGTTGAGGGGCAAATCCAACCCACAACAAAAGTGTCACTGGAATTGACTGCCCCAGGAATGGAAACACAGCCCTACCACTTGATCCAGACTGTACTGGAACAGGGTGGAGCTCCAGGGCATCTGCAGTGAGAAGTCTTCTGTATGCTGCAAAGCAATCTCATTCTGAGTGAGAATGAAGAGTGAATGATATATGATGGGTGTTGTTTGATGTTAATTGCTGCTGGGTGTGACTTAGGTGGTATAGAATGAAGGGTGGAGAATGTCACGGGTTGAGTTCAATCTGCTGCTGATACTCAATACCTTGCTGCCCTTCATGGCAACTTCACAATGAAAGTGCTGGCTGGAGCAAAGTATTATGGGTTGTAACATGGCAGACTTGCTGTTCCAGTTGCTGCTTTCCTTTTCTGGGTTTGGGCTGTTGGTGTTTTCTGCTGGGCTGGCTGCAAGTGGAGAGGTGGGAGAGGGGTATGTTGCTTCCTTCTGTGTGGTAGTTTGAGGCTGTGCCTTTTAAATTTATTACAGATTTCAAGCAGAAAAATAGAAAAATGTAAATAAATCACTATTGGGTATAAAAAGAAAAAAATAGCGATTATTCTAAACAATTCCATTGGAGGGATAGCTCCCATAAGATTTAGTTCCCAAAACAATCTCTTCTTGCTTTTTTGCTGGGAGGATTTCTAACACTTTTTGCCGACCTTGACTGTGTTGTTTGTCTGGTATTAATATATCTCTGCTTCTTTCTCTTTCTTCCCTTTGAGCAGGGGGAGGGGAGGAGGCAGGGAGCCAGCTTTCCCTGGTCTTTTGGCTGTTTTGTTAATTGTAAATACCTGTAAATATTGTAAATACTGTATATTGGTACATATTCATTGCATTCCGTTGTAGTTTTGCTTGTAAATATAGCTCCATTTGCTTCCAAACTGAACTAGTCTGGGAAAGTTAATGTGTGTTGGGGGGGGGAGCGGAATTTCAGCCCACCACATTCTGCTGCTACCTGTGCATTTCGCTGTGCTTTTTTGCAAATAGGCTAAGGTAATTATGCACCTTATCTCGCTGAACTCCCTTTATCTCAACTCAGAGGGGTTTTTGTGTTACTTTCCCTCCCGTCTGTGTGTAGCGAGCAAGGTTTGTGAGAGCAGGCTGTGTTAACCCAGGAGCCCTACTGTGGGGCTTGAAGGCAGAAGAAGAAAGGGTTGAGATAAGGAAAAGCAAGATGAGCAGAGGATTGAGTTAAGGCTTGAGGCTTGTTTAAGAGAGTTTTATATATGTGTTTTTTTCCTGTGGGATATTCACTGTGTTGATCAGTTTTCTTCCAGGGGTGGCTGGGGCCAGTGTGCTGGGGTCCTGTATGTATTCACAGTGGTGCTGAGGGGAATGGCGTAGAGCTGTGACATTGCTGGTGGATCAGTTTGCTCTGTTTTTATCCAGAGTAATACAGATCTCAAGAATACCACCTGGTAATCTGCCCCAAGGCCGGATAGTTGAGTGGTAGGATGCATGGGCGAATATGAGCAAATGCCTAGGCCAGTGGTCACGTCTGGTTGGTTTGGAATTTCACCCTGAGCAAGTGCAAAATCCTAACAAGCTGGTGAAATATTTGGAAAAAAGTCTGTCGGCAACTTCTGCTTTTCTGCAAATAGGCTAAGGTAATTGTGCACCTTATAATTTCATTAAACTCTATCTCAACCCAGAGGGGTTTTTTGTGTTCCTCTCCCATCTGTCTGTAGAGAGGGAGGTTTGTGAGAGCAGGCTGTGTTAACACGGGACAACTGGCAATGTTTCTGTGAGGGAAATCCCAGATCCATTGCTTCCATTTCTCTTGCGCCATGGCTTGTGAAGATACTCCCTTTCCAAATGTTATAGATGAATTCACGAGAAAATTTAACATTTTATTAGAAATAAAAGTGAGCAAACAGCACACTGGGCTGAGGGAGCAAAATGCAAGTGCTCTACCTCACAGCACCCCTACAATTGCTTCTTCTTCTTTATATAGCTACATCCTCTACATAAACAGGCTTATGCTAAATAAAAGACAGGGATATGATAATGAGTTCTCGGTTTGGGTGGGGTTTCCTTGCTCATGCGCATTCTGCTTGGTAGGGGTCTTCTCGGGGGTCTATAGATGAAGTAAGGAGGTCTTCCTCACAGTGTCCACTGAATAAAAAACCCCACTCTTAAGCATGTGCCATTCCTCAGTTTTTTTTATCTGGAGACAACACATTCCACACATTCCTGGATAGAACTGGGTACACAGCACTTATATCTAGTCCGGCTCCTTCTTGGTTTTTGGTATGTCTGGTCAAAAGCGCACACAGCTCAGCTCCCTTTGTTCGAGTTTTTCAAATACAGTCTCTTATACACTTACCCTCAAAACAAGCTCCCTTGAACGTTAATCTTAGCTCACCCAGTTTTATACCTTTAACACAAATCATTATTATATCCCTCACACCAAAAATGGTTGGTAGAAGCGTCACACACTCTGAGCACCCTCACTGTTGACCATTTTGTTTTTCCTCTATATGTGAGCAGTGTATTGGTTTGAAGGAGCTGAAGACTATTGCTTATAGAGCACTTGTATAATTTTAAAAAGTTCAGTGACCTGCCTGGGTGTGTTCCTGTGTGATCTACTCTAGGTGATCTTGCTCTGGTAGGGAGGATCAGACTGAATGATCTTTCAAAGTCTCTAACATTCTGTGATTCTGTGACATGTCAAGACAAGGAAAATAGATCACTCTAGTGGAATTATGCAGGTTAGCTATGAACAGATGCTGGAGGGTGGAGGTGAGAATCCCCTAATCCTGTAGGCATTGTGGCTAGATTGAATGTGTTACAGAAAATGAGAAAAAAAATGGTGGTAAATTTGCGTCCCAACAGTTTCTGCACCGGGTTAGCTAAGAACCATCAGAGTGAGCTTCCTCTGAGACTGCTGAACCAAATTACAGGAAAAATAACGCTGTGTTATAGTTTGAATATTATATGATAAATGAAAAGTTTTCCAGAAAATTCCAGAATATAGGAGGCTGGACAATCTCCAGAGGGATTGGACAGGATACTATGAAAAATATGTTTATTCCATCCCATTGGCCTGCAAAATGTTATACATTTGGAGTTACAGTGTGTTCCTCTGTCTGTCATGTTTTCCCTCTTTGCCTCTTCTGAACTTTGCCTTTACTTCTCTCGCGCCGACCGTTGTTTGAGTTTTATTGCGGTGGGGGAGGTAAGACAGCATGGCCTTCGGGCTGCAGTGTACAGGGAGGTTTGTACAGGGGGTTCTGGGCTATTGTCTAGTTGTGTATGTATTTGAATATGTCTATTACCTTTTATATTTAGCCTACTTTTATAAATAATAATGCCATTTCACTTCCAAATTCTGTGTAGTGTGGTAATTTACTCCTTGGGGTAAATTCTAAACTGTAATGGGGTGCAAAACCAAACCACAACACACTGATTTTTTTTTTTTTTAACCAAGATCTGCTTAAAAAGATACATTTGCACTTAACGGCTTGTGAGTTTGGAAAGAACCAATGTGGTGGTTTTAAGGCTATGCCTTTAATTTCTTTTCACAGAGTTCGAGCAGAAAAGTAAAAGAATGTAAATAAATCACGATTGGATGTAAGAGAGAAAAATAATGATTATTCTAAACACTTCCATTGGAGAGATTGAAATGCTTAAGATTCAGTACTCAAAGCAAAGTTCAGTGTGTCTGGTGTTTCTCTGCTGGGCAGTCTAGCAGGGCGCTTCTGCGTTTCTCTTCTGGCTTTGCTTCGGAGATAACACACCCTCATACTGACCTTGAAAGCTAAGTTCTAACAACCTCTCTGCTTCTTGTCTTTCTTCCTTTTGACAGGGGGGCTGGGAGAGGGCAGGGAAGGGGGAGGCAGAGGGACAGCTTTCCGGGCTTTGGCCAGGAGGGTTTTGTGCTGTTTCTGTTAATTGTACATATCTGTAAATGTTGTAAATACTGTCTATTTTGTATATATTCATTACCTTCCATTGTAGACTGTAGTTTTTGCTTGTAAAAACAGCTACATTTGCTTCCTAACTGAGCTAGTCTGGTGTTGTTAATGTGGGAGGGAAATTTCAACCCACCACACTACAACAACCAGCTTCTGTCCTTTGTCTCAAAAGGCCAATATTTGGGTAGAGTTAAATACGCTGAAATTGTGCCTTGACCCAGGAGGCAAAGAAAGAAGCTGAGGGGCGAAAACTACAACAGCCAAAGAATCAGTCCAGCTTAGCTGGATTTTGATTTTGTTTTTTGATGGTATATTTTGTTATTTTCCTTCATGCTCCAGCTTTGTAATGGAATGCATGCTTTTGTACTCTGCTAAGGTAAGTTTTTTTTTTCCCCCAAATATCAAAAGTTGGCCCATGGGGATCTATCAGGAGCTGGATTTCTTTCCTCTTGGGAGCAGCAAATAATCAGTGGTGTATAAGGATGAGCTCATACAAACTTGCCTACAGCTGTGTTTTGGAGTTCTCAGGAGGTCTGCTCTTTTCCATCAGTGTCAAAGATATGCTGTTGTTGCTTATTAAGAAGCTTCTCCCAGCAACATACATTTCTTAATTTTCCCCCCTTCATTTTCCATATATATTCTTTGTATACTTAAATTTAACAGCTTTTCTTCATTGTTGTAGCACCATAGAGATAATCCCTCCAGAGTACCAGAGAGTACAAGGGTCCAGATGGTCCCCAGAGGGAGGAACAGGACATTGTAAAGTTGTTATTCCATCTCATAATCCTGCATCTCCCTATATAAACTGGCTTCACAGCCAGTTCTTCCATATGTCTCCCTTCTAGCTCTCCAGGCATGTGGCCTGCTGGGGAACAGTGTGTGGGGGGAAGGCCTTGGCCTGGTTGAGACCTGGTCTTGGAAGGTTTTGGCCTAGTGAGACCTCTTAGGCACAGTTGGAGAACTGGGACGAGGTGATTCTGATTTGTGTCTATGGTTTCCTTTGTGCCTTTATGTTTTGTACTTCTGTTTATTTTTGTAAATATTTCTATTTAACATCCAATTCTGTGCAAGTGTTTGTATTTACTCCTTTGGGATAAAATACCTTTCTGTCCTCCACTTGAACCAGGACGTTCATAAAGTTTAATTGTTTTGTTTAGTTTTGCTTTTTGTGTGTTTGACAAGCAGCTACTACAGAGAGTATCTATTACTGGTTTATCAAGATTGGCCTGTCTGCCCCTGTGTGAGTACTGGGAAGATGGAAAGTTTTGTGGGTTTGTTCTCTTGCCTTTAGTGTTTCCAGTTCTTAAAATTAGAAGCCTGCCAGAAACATGTGGAGTGATATAATGTGTTGGTTTTATTTAGCTTCCTGAAAAGGTGCTGGTTTTGGTCTTTGATTTTTTTTCATTGTAAGAGGGAAACCCAGAGGAGTTTTTAGCCCTCTATTGTGGTGACATTCTCATCAGGCAGCCTGCTGGTTTTAGCTGGGATGGAGTTCATTTGTGCTGAAAAAAGTGTTGATAACGCAAGGATGTTTTCATTATCACTGAGCAGTGCTTGCACAGAGTCAAGGACTTTCCTGCTCCTCTCCCTGCTCCACCAGGGAGTAAGCTGGGATACACAAGAAGTTGGGAAGGGACACAGTTGGGGCAGCTGACTGCAAGGGACCAAAGGAATATTCCATACTGTATGAATGATGTCATGCTCAGTATATAAAGCTGGGAGAAGAAGAAGAAAGGGAGCGACATTCAGAGTTGATGACGTTTGGCTTTCCATGTCACCCTTGTGCCTGACAGAGCCTGGCTTTCCTGGAGATAACTGAACAACTATCTGCTGAGAGGAGCTGGTGAACTAATTCTTGTTTTGCTTTGCTTTTTTGTGTGGCTTTTGCTTTACCTGCTAAACCATCTTTATCTCAGCCCACAAGTTTTACCACTTTCACCCTTCTGATTCTCTCTCCCGTCCCTTCAGTGGGGATCATGTGAGGAGCTGAGTTGGGGTTAGTTGCCAGCTGGGGTTAAACCACAGGCAGGAATGGCTAAATGTTACATCCTCACTACTCTGCCAGTGTGTTTTGCAAGGCTTTGGTCATTGTTAGAAGCTTTTACTTGGGCAATTACTCATTTTTTCAGTTAAACTGAAGGATTTATATAGCATTATAACTAATGTTAACTGATCTGCAAGTTCTTTTTTTTAGCAGTATGTGATTAAGATTAATAGATGTATCATAAGTGGTGCTCTGGCACCCATCTTTGAATTGTTCCAAGAGTGGTTTTTACGTTGGCTTTTTCATGTGGCATGTTGGTAAAAAGTAAGGTGTTATGCTTTTTTCAAGGCTTTGCAGTGGAGATTTATGTTGGGCAGTGGTGTTACCACATTTTCTGAAGGATGGATCTTGGAGAGGCAAATAAACACTGTCCTAGTGGTATCGATAAGGGTAGTGGAGAAAAATCTTGTTTGCAAGGGAGAAACTGGCAAAGTGTAGGGAAAAAAAAATTATGACTTGCTGTCAAGTGGGTAGGAAAAAATATTCTTTTGCTGCCATGGTACAGAAGGATGTCTCTTGAATTGTCATTAAACATTGATCTGGCATCATGCAAACTGGTTAAAGAATGGGTATCTGAAAAAGACAAGGCACTGTCCAAGACATCCCTAGGGTTCCAGGTCTAGGCAGTGTCCTGCTGGGCTTCTTTTGGCCTGCGGTAGGGAAAGCTTCCGAAGCTCTTGTTGCTAAGAAGCTCTCTTTCATGCTTGGCAACACACTCTGCCCATGGATCTCTGCCTTTCTCGAGTGAGGCTTCCATGCATGCTCAGGGAGGAGTGTCTGAGGCATGGTCTGCCTTGGAGGTGGGTAGCTTGTGACCAGGTGTGTGGTTTTGTAATATAATTACATTATAATGAGGAAAATTCACCTAAAGTTCACCGTTTTTTCATCAATGCTGAGGTGTGATCCATCTTTTTGGACAGCATCTATATGGTTCATTGGCAACGGAGGGTGGTATGGTGCTCTCTGTACCATGCAGTCCCCCTTCCCGAAATGTTTGCATGTGTGTATCCACAGAGACCTCATCCCATTGTTGGGATCAGTAACTGCTCCTCAGGCAGGCTCCTGTAAACTCATGCCAAGATGGTAGCTTAAGTTTCAGGGTTCCTTATTGTCCCAGCTGCTGATGACAAGGTTGAGACAATCTTCTGACTGGCTCTTAACAGACCTGCATTCTCCAACAGCTGCTGACAGTGCCACTGCCAGTGTATCCATAATGGGGTTAAAGCTGACAGTGCCACTGCCAGTGTATCCATAATGGGGTTAAAGCTGACGATGCCACTGCCAGTGTATCCATAATGGGGTTAAAGCTGACGATGCCACTGCCAGTGTATCCATAATGGGGTTAAAGCTGACAGTGCCACTGCCAGTGTATCCATAATGTGGGTTAAGGTTGGATGGCCTTAAGAATCATAGAGAAGTCTTCCAGGAGGACTAGACAGTCTGGAAGGTGCATACCGGAAAGTGTGATCTTTTCTTATTTCATTCCCATAATGCCTGCATTGTCCCTGTCTAAAGGAACAGCACAGGCTGTTCAACTGCCTTTCTTCTCCCTCACTCTCTCCCTTCGTGGCACAGACCTTATCTCTGCCATGGAGAGGAGGTTTGTGGCCTGGCTTTGGCCTTGGCCAAGCTAATTTTTAGCTGTGTCACTCAGGAGGGATTGTTCTAATGCTTGTGTCATAACTATGATTTGCCATTTCTATACGTCTGTGCTAGTGTCTTTTGGTGTGTTTATCTTAACTCCTGGAGTTGCAAACATGCTTAGAAAGAAAAATTGATGCAAATTCAGCTAATCAATTAATGTGCATCTTTCTAGGCACAGAGGGTTGTCATGGCACAACATTGAAACTTCTGAATGTTTAACTGCAGTTTTGGATTGAAGAGTGAGCACTTCCTGCAGTTAATTTACCTGTGTGTTTACTTGTGTGTGTGGGGGGTGTTCTGTGTTTTATAAATATTATTTTGTTTTAATTTGCTTGCATAAGAGAAGTTCTTGTTTTCTTGCACTGCTGTGTATATCTAAAGAGCTTTTAAATTTCCTTTTATAGGAGGAAAATGGCCCAAACTGCCCCAGCAACATCCGTTGAGGAGGAGGACACCTCTTGTAGCAAACTGGTGGTTACGTTCCTGATGTCAGCACTTGAGTCAATGGTTAGTAGAGAAGTTAAGCAGCCAGCCCATTACTCTGTCTTGGCGTGTGCAGGATGGCACCTGCCTCCTGCTGGGGAGCTGGAAAGGTGTGATGTTCTATTTTTACCTTGCGTGCTGTCCAACCAGCTGTAATTTTGGCTCTTTGCTTATAGAAAATCATGCTAACAGATTCTTACCAGGAATTTTGTTTCTTGGTGTAGTTGGTTGGTAGTTTTAAAAATTATGTTTTCAACTAGGCATATTTATTCTTTGCAGCAGTGAGGCATGGTTAAAAGGCAGGAGTATGTTCTGGGCATTCTGATCTGTAATGTAGAGTGAATAAATGGTCTTGGAGCTCATGCCTTGTCCACAGCTGTTGAATAAACTTAACAAAACTTGATCAGAAAACACCTTTTTAAAGTTGCTATATCACCAGTCTTGTAGAAGTTAGTTAATTGTTGCATGGCAGGGTTTAAGGCTGACTAGGGCTGTGAGTGGAAACGGCCTGTGCTGTTTCCTTAAAGGAACTGTCAAAGATTTGGTTCTTTAAAATTGCTTTCTTAAATGATGAGCCAGAACAAGAATTTTCTTTTTAGTAATGAAACTTTGAGTGGGATGGTTATAAGGTAAGTGATTATAAGGCTTTTTCCCCAGTGGATATGTTCAGTTCCTAAAGGCTTTGTGTCCCTATTCCTCTCATACTGCAGTTGTTGGTGTCTTTATAGGTTGCAGCAAACTCTGATCTGAGTTTGTGGGAGAAATGGACTTTTACGATCATTTTCTCATGACCTCACTAATGTTCTTAGGATCTTTGCTCTCTCCTTGTGCCTCATGCTTCCTGCCTTTCTCCCTTGCCAGAAAGCTCCCCCTGCAGAACACATGCAGGTGTTCACCGGGAAGGCATAGTCCTTCTGCTCAGGAGGAATTCACCAGAACCTGAGCACAGCTGACAGTACAGGGCAGACTGCAGCAGCCTTCCTGCTTGCACCTACACCTTTCTGAACAGAACATGGTGTGTGAGAAGCTGCGAGTGAACAAAACTCCAGTATACTCTGTTGAAAGTTGGAATAAGACACCCAATATGATTCTGTTAACAGGGAAGTGATAACTTCACATGGGTTGATGTCATAAATAATTTTAATTAAAACCAGAGTCTAGACAAGGCTTTGATTTTACTTAATGCATCTGCAATGCATTTAAGATTCCTGCTGAGAAGCATTTTAGATGTATAAATTACCCTTTGCTAATGGCTGATGTTATGTTACTCACAGTACCTTCTGAAGGGTGGGTGCTGGCAACAGAAATAATCACTGGTTTACAGGATACCAGATAGATTTCTGTTAACTGTACTCTTAATTATGCTAATAAAATCTTTTTTTTTTTTCTTTCTTTCTTTAGTGTAAAGAACTTGCTAAGTCCAAAGCAGAAATTGCCTGTATTGCTGTATTTGAAGCAGAAGTATTCATAGTTGGAACTGAGAGCGGAAGAAACTTTATCAATTCTAGGAAAGAAATTCAGAAGGATTTTGTTAAATACTGTAAGTGTCAGTTTGGTGTTTTTGGTTTGTTTTTTTTTAATTTCACAGGCTACTTAATGTATGTTGCATAATGCTAAACTTTGGGGAGCAAAGATCTGTATATCAGGGCCATTTGATCTAATTACATTGACCATGGCAAAACCAGCTGTTTAAGAACATAAAAATCAGCAGTAACAGTGGTCTTGTTTGCAGTGTTTCTTCCAGCTATGCCTGGAAATGTTCATTTTTTCTTAAGACAATCTGACAGTAAGAGGTATTAGACTGTCCAACCTCACAGCACATTCTGCATTTCTTAGGGAATGTTAATTTCTCTTTGTATCCCATCCTCCAAGTCTTTTTTTTTCTGCTTGTGATGGCTGGACAGGACATTGAACAGGTAGTGGACTCCTCAAATGTTTCTGGTTCTTTAGATCACTTCATGCCTTCATGAAACAGATGCACATTTTGGACAAGGTAATATTTTTAAGTGGCTTTTTTATATCACTGTTATTTAGTAGATAGAAATTTGTATCTATACCATTAAGGCAGTTTGAGTCTGTGGGTGCCTGTAAGAACCACAAAGTTACAGACCTCCAGAGGGGCCAGAGTGTCCAGGAAGTAGACTGGAAAGATGTATTTCATACCCAGAAGTCCTGCATCCTTATACAACTGGCTGCAAAAGCAATTTTCTTCCCTTTTTTCCCCTCTCTGTCTCCTCCTGGGAAGGATGCCTAGGCTCTTACTTGTCTTTGCAGGGGAGCGAGGCCTGGTGTCGGCCTTGGCAATGCTGCCAATTAGGCATGGAGTGGTCTAATTGGGGCCCGGAGCTGCCAAGCTGAATTTGTGCTGTGTCACAATGGTGTGGTATGGAGGGTAGAGAGGCTTGTTAGAGAGGGGACATGAAGGCTTGGGTTTGTTAGCCTGGTGTAAAGGGAGGTTTGAGTGAAGATTTGACTTAATGAGCTTCTGTGTTGAGGCCAGACTATGGATTTCTGAGTATTTTGTATGCTTTGTGCTATTGTCTATAGTTGTGAATAGCCTTTCCATTTAAACTTTCCATCCTATCCAATCCTTTGTGTGAGCATTTTTCTTCTTTTGCCCCTTTTGGAGCAAAAAAGCAATTTGTCTCGCTCTAAACCATGACAACCATCATGACTTGGAATTACATCTACATTACTTTGGTACTCCTTTAAGTACATCTAAAGTGTGGGTTTTATTTAATGTCATTTTTTATAGTAAAACAGTGGAACTTTTCTGTTCATGAAACACAATCCATTAAGTATAGGATGGTAATTTTAGCAGTTAGGTTTCCAAGATTCAGGGTTTGTGGAAGCCTTGATAGGTGTTTATTTTGAAAGAGTTGTTGATGGACACTGCTTAAACAGCAGTGAAAGGTACCCTCTCCTAATAGTGATTTCTGCCTATACAACCAAAAGAAGCCTGCTTGGATGCATCACCTAAGAAGGTGATATTTACAAAGGTTGTAAGGAGGATATAATTTAGTGTGAATTTAAATTTACTCATTGTTTATGCACATGGATAAGTGCATTTGCTTCTAAGGCAAACAAGTTCTTAGGATTTTCTGGCAGGAATCCTTCCTGAGTGTCTCTAGTTTAAAGCGGAGGGAACTGGGTACTTGAAGTTACAGTAAGTTATTATTTTATTTTTGTCTTATCTGTATATATAACTGCCAGGTAGTAGAGAAGAGAATGCTGCAGATCTGAAGAAAACAAAGACACTGCCACCTGTAAATGGACTGACGGTGGATACTGAGGAAGAGGAAGCTCTTGTGAAGTCTGTGGATGACTTTTTCTGCTTTTGCTATGGTAGGTGCTTTTAAGTGTCCTAAATAGCTTTTCTGGATTTCTGAATTCTTATTCAAATTGGGAGGAAAGTACTGCATGACTTTGCCTTCCAACTAAACTGCTGTTAAGGTACACATAAGTGTAGGTTTTAGTAGCCAATGCTAAGATGTGCACACACATTGGGTAATTCATAGTTTTCTTCTTGATGTGTTTTGTGGGATGTGATTTGAGATTCTTGCAGAGCACAGCCCATTTGGCTTTCTTCCAAGGAAGCCTTGCTTTTTCAGTGGGTTCCAGTGCATGTTAATGAGAGTTTCCTACATAGATTTTCTTCTGCACCTTGCTTGCACTCCAGACCTTTCCAAAGTAAAAAGGTTTTATGGTGGACTTGCCCTTTTGCAATCCTGAGCACTCTTGACCTGAAAACAATCTCCTGTTTGGTTGTTTGTTGTTTGTTTGTTTTCTAGGCAAGGCTTTAGGCAAGTCAACGTTGGTACCTGTGCCATATGAGAAGATTGAGAGTGACCAGTCATTTCTGGTAGTTCAGGGCCTGCCCAGAGGAGTTGCATTGCAGCATCCATCCAAATATGATGTAGTAACACTGAGATGGATTCTGGACCACAAGTCACAGATCTCATTTGTCATCAAAAGGTTATTTGTTCTCTCTCGTGCTGCTCTGTCTGCTTTGGTGGACGTAAGTCCAAATAGTTTTCATTTTTAATGAAGTACCTTGCAGCTTGTTTCTCTTAAACATGAGTGCTCTCTCTTTAATGCAACACCACCAAGTAAGCAATGATGTCTTTGCTAATGCTATGCCCTTTTCTTTCCATATTTGCATGCAGGGCTGTTGTGGAGCTGAAGAAACAGCCAGGTAAGTTACTAACTCAGACTAAACAGATCAGAATTTTAGTTTAGGTAGCAATATAGATACAGAATTTGGACATGTGGATAAAGTGGCAAACTGTGCAGAAATTCCTAGACTCTGAGTTTCCTTACTTATGGAACTGTAACCTTTTCCTTTATGCTGTCTGCCAGGGGCAACTAATTAGAGATAAAATCGTGTTCTAAATGCATAACCTGTTTGTGTCTAGCTGTATTTTAGGACTAAGCTGGGTCCTTGTGAAAATATTCATTTTCTTCTAGGTGAAGGATTGGTTTCTTCCCAAGCTTTTCACTTAGCATGATAGAGTCATAGAATGGCTTAGTTTGGAAGGGACCTTAGAGTAGGGTCTCACAAGAGCAGAGTAAAGGGGCAGAATCAGCTCTCTTAACCTGCTGGGAGGTAAAGGCATGAATAATCCCATTAAAGGCAGTGGGATGACAGGTGTGCTTAGAGATAAACTGGTGGCTTTCCCTTTTGTTGGGTTGGGCCACAGTGCTCAGCAGTTTGCACAAGAGTTCAGTTTTTCTACTCAACCCAGTGCTTTGCTTTAGTTCTTTGTGCTTTACAACTTTAAACTTGCGCTTTGAGAGCCTTTTGTGGTTAACATTTAGCTCAAAGGACAAAAAGGGTTAACTTCAGCTTTGAGTGAACTCAGTCCCAGACTCTTTCCAGTGCTGCTTTCTAGGCTATTAAAGTAGTTTTTATTTTGTTGGAATGGTATGAAAACATTTTGGCAGTGCTGTGAAGGCTTATGGAGGGCTTATTTCCCTTCAAAGATACCACAAGCAGTTGAGGACCTTTGGTGTTGCTCCATCAGCAGCACAGTTTGATACATACTATATCTAACTTGGCTGTACATTAGTTTTTGAATGGAGACCAGCTAGGATCTTGGCAGGTGTTTTGCTTGGTTGGTTTTTGGAATCTGTTATTACCTTTGATATTTGATCCCTTTGTCACTTCTACAGCAGCTTTAGGAATGGCCCCAGTAGCAGTGAAGGAGGAGCTAAATGATCCTGCATACTATGAACATAATACTCCAGGTAATGATGCTAGCTTTTTATATGTGTTTTTGTCTCATGAAAGGGTTGATTGCTTGAGTGTTAATTTCTATGTACCTCATTACTTCTTCTGGGTCATTAGAGGTGCAGTTAGAGAGCTCTGTTAGGATACAACATTTCCCTGCTGCCTATCATTTAAGTTATTCTGGAGAATACCAAAAGAGCTGAAGTATAATTTCAGCATGGCTATATGTGTGTGTGGGCTGATGGAGAAATTCCTGTCTGTCCTGGGTTGAGTAAGAACAGAGCTAATTCTGTTCAGTGATTTTACTTTTCAGCTCAGTCTCTTCTAAGTAATTGCACATTTGCAGTTACCAGCATGCTGATATTTAGGGTAAGCACCAAAGACTGGGGATGCAGACCAAGGTCTCTACTAAATCTTGTGTACTGCATGGGAAGTGCAGAGTAAAAGGCTGCACCTGGAGGGAGGAGCAGACAGGACAGATCAGATGACCCTGAACTGACCAAGGAGAGATTCCATTCCATCTCCATCATACCTGGTATAAAGCTGAGGAGTCACCAGCGTCAAGTTCTCTTCTTCAGTATATGTTTGAGTAGACTCCTGTTCATTCTGCCTTTGATCCCAATCCATGTGTTCCTAAATCCAGTTTCAGAATCCTACTCCTGATTCTAGTTTCCATCTGCTTTTGAGTCCAGTCTGACACTTCTGCCACAGCATCAGTAGTCATGGTGACTCCTGGCCATCAGAGGGCTTGGGTTCAGTATTGGTTTTTTATCTTTTAATATTATTGTTACTATTTTCATTAAAGTAGTTTTAATTTTCCAATCATTAAGTCTCTCTCCCTTATTCCTTTAATCTTCCCTTTGTGAAGGGAGAGGGGCTGGTAGAGAGTGCCTGTCACTTGCTTAGTAGCTGGCTCAGCCCTAAGACTTCATAGTCTCTGTTCATTAGTCTAAGAAATGTAATCCTCTGCCATTATCCTCCCAGCATTTCTATTCTGTTGAGCTGGATGAGTGGAAATCTTATATATATTCGTCATTGTTCATACAGCCTTTCCTAAATTCAGCATTACAGAAAGTATGAAACAAACATTTTATGTGTGAGGTTTAGGAGTTCTTTGACAAATTCCATTATGGACGGGGAAAATGTGTTTGTGGTGAGAGACAATTTAACAGCCGTTCTCTTTGTTTCCCAGCAGCCCCTTCAGTAACATCAGAGACATCTAAAAGAATTGGTATTCTGAAAAATTATCCACTTAAAGCTTTTAGTTGTATCTTTCTCACATCTGCTTTGGGAATTGAATGTAGGGGTTTACTATTCAAAGCTTTGCTTCCTTGATTTGAAGTGAAAGTTTAGTGTATTGGAATTTAAACTTCAACAGAAACGAAAAATTTCAATTGCCTTAATTTTTGGGTGTCCAAATAGGTGTATAGAAGGGAATCTCATTTCTTTTGTTTCTAGATTCAAAAAGGAACATCAGATTGATTGTTTGTAATTGGTGCAGGTTGAGATTTTTTCCATGAATTTCAGTCTGTGTCATATCTGGTTATAAAGTTTAATAACCATCAAAGGGATGTGTGATCTTTTGGTGCAGATCACTGGTGGTTTTCACTGATTTTCCTTTCAGTAAGCTTGACAAGATGGTGAAAAAGGAAGTGGCAAAACTAATGTGTGCCTGGAATCCTCCAGATCAGCTGTTAGCTGATACAGGTGTCTGACATGTTAGTGAATTGAGGAGCATGGTGTGATTGAAATTGAGATGCAGAAAGCTGAGGTTATGTGCATCAAAATAAATAACTTTAAACTGAATGAAACCATGTCTGAGAAACTGGAGACAGTGCCAGAGAATGACATTTAGCCCTGTGAGAGGGCTGCTGTTTAGGAGCTGTATTTATCTACTGTTGTGTACCTAGGGGTGATAGTAGTTGGTAAATAAACCTTACTTCTGTGTTTACACCAGTTGGTTTAATATGACTTCAGTAGAAATGTCCTCTCTGGAAGTTTTCTTACAGAACTGTGTTACCATCTGCTTTGACTTTTTTCCATGTTTCTTGTAATTGAAACTATCTCAGGCATTTGGCACTGGACTAAATGGACCACTTACCAGTCTTTGTGGCTGTTCTTGTATTTCCCACTGTTCTCTTTCTTTCTTTCTTATTAACTTTTCTAGTGCTCTGAAGAAGGGTTCTAAGTGATCAGTTGAACTGATTGTTATTTTCATGTCTGCTAAAAGACCATGATCTTTCTCTCTGTTGTGCTTTGCATTTCATAGAATCACAGAATGTTAGGGGTTGGAAGGGACCTCTGGAGATGGAGTCCAACCCCTCTACGCATGCAGGATCACCCAGGGCAGGTCACACAGAAACATATACAGGCAGGATTTGAAAGTCTCTAAAGGAAGAAACTCTACAGCCTCTCTGGGTAGCCTGCTCCAGTGCTCTGTTTCTCCTCATGTTGAAGTGGCGCTTCCTGTGCTCCAGATTACACCCATTGCTCCTTGTCCTATTACTGGGCATGACAAAAAAGACACCGGCACCTTCATCTTGACACCATCCCTCATATTTATAGACATTAGTAAGGTCCTTTCTCATTTGCCAGCATCATACTATGTTTTCCATGAACTAGGTGATAAATTTGACATAGTTCAAATATATTGTAGTTAAGGTGACTCCGCAGATGCTGCTGAATGTCAACTACACAGGACATCATGTGAAGAGCCTTTGAAACAGAGATTCTTTCAGACTGTCTGCCAAAGTGATCTTTTGCAGCTTACAGAGATCTGAGAGAAGATACTCTTCAAAATGCACAAGGAGAGCATTACTCTGCCAGAAGAATTAAAATATGTTCCTACGTCCACTGCTACTCGGTTTTTAAAGAGTTTCCAATATAATTAACTTCACTTTTTTACACTTTAGTAGAATTAAATGCAAATTGCTCTTTCTCTCACACAATGTTGGTAAGCCTAATCCTATTGATGATGTTGGTGCAGACTTCCCTCTCATTTTTCACTGTTGGCCTTGCAGCCTGTTCTGGAAATCATTATAGTGCAAGAGCTCTTGAGTCTGTGTAAAGCAATACATCATCCGTGGGGGCACACAGCCTTTGTCTATATTTGCAGTAATCCTTGATAACAAAGGGAAAAAATGTTTTTGGTTGTATAAATCCTATTAAGCCAAGAATAAGGAATTTCCTACTGTCTTTAACACCAACTGCACTGCTGCACATGCAACCTAACAAGTATAATCCCCACCTCCTTACCTTGTCTGGAAATGCTTAAAGGCTTATGGTAAAAGATCTTTGGTTCTGTTTTTGTTGCACGCTGTGCAGAACATTTCAGTGAGCCAGGGAGTTTCTTTGACAAGTGCTAATTTAAATACAAAATCCTGGAGTGTTTGGTAAAATCTTTTCTGTGTCCATCATTCATCAGTCCTGATTTTTGTTCCCCACTTCAGGTCCCCCCCAGAACATATCCTCAGTAACAACTAAGGATCCTGAAGTCAAAGTCACCTTTAAGGGTTAGTTCTCCAATTCAGTGATTTTGGTCTATTGGACATTTTTTATGTCCCAAAAGTGCTTTTTAAACAATGTCTACATCACTGAAACAAATAGGGAAGCTTAAATTTAATTATTGAGTATTGGTGAACATGAGATAAAAACCTCCATATTCACCATTTCTCTGTCTCATCTAAATGGCAGTAAAGTCAGTGTCCATGATGTTTTCATGCAAGGATGTTGGTTAGGAGTCAGCTATATTTCTTGTATTTCATGTCCTGTAACTGCTTCAAAAATTTTTTTTGCAATGCCTCCTTCTGGAATGGCTAAGACCAAGGTGACCAACTTAGCAATTAGAAAATTAGGCAATGTGTTTTAAGACCAAGTTGACACTTGTGGTGTTACTTTCACCTTTATATAATCCAGCAGTAAAATAATTCTTGCATTATCTCAGTGGAAGAGGTGATAAGAGAAGAGTGATTAAGTTCTGTGTGTATGTAAAGGTTTTTACCACAAAATTAAAGTGCTTTGGAAAGGTTTTCTCTACCAGAGCAAGCAGCAGTTTTTCCCCCTCTGTCTCTTTGTATTAAATGAATTTCAGCTACATCCACCACTTTTATCTGGGTTTGAAACAGGGTTTAGCACCTTTAAGCTCTTCAAGATAAAACATAGGTAGTTTTAAGACTTCTTAATGAAAGGATACTTCCAATTAGATAAAAAACTAAACCTATGTCTACACAATTTATTTCCTGATTTCTTTTGCATGGTCATTTTATGATCATGAGATGTCCAGCTGTGTTTCAGAACACAGTATAGTTTTCTTTAGTTCCTTGTGCTGGCAGTACCAGCTTTTCTATATTGTTTGTGTAGCATCTCCTCTTCAGGTCACATTTTTGAGGAAACATCAGTTAAGTAAATTGTTTCTCTGTTGAAACTTGTTTTTTTTTTTTTCAATTCTTTGGTGAGATGTGGACAGTGCTGCTTTTGTCACTTGTTTGCAGTGGAATCATTGCCTGCCTCCTCCAAACTGCAGCATTCCCCTTACCTCTGAGCCAGGCACTTTGGAGCCACGCATGCTTCGTGGCCTATTTCAGTCTGCTGCTCCCAATAAGTTATTTTATTTTTGTCTTATTTGTATATACAACTGCCAGGTAGTAAAGAAGAGAAAGCTGCAGAACTGAAGACAACAAAGACACTGCCTCCTGTAGATGGACTGAAAGTAGATACTCAGGAAAAGGAAGCTCTCGTGAAGTCTGTGGATGACTTTTTTTGCTTTTGCTATGGTAGGTGCTTTGAAATGTCCTAAATAGCTTTTCTGGATTTCTGAATTCTTATTCGAATTGGGAGGAAAGTACTGCATGACTTTGCCTTCCAACTAAACTGCTGTTAAGGTTTAGTAGCCAATGCTAAGATGTGCACACACATTGGGTAGTTCATAGTTTTCTTCTTGATGTGTTTTGTGGGAAGTGATTTGAGATTCTTATATAGAGCACAGCCCATTTGGCTTTCTTCCAAGGAAGTCTCTGTTTTCCAGTGGGTTCCAGTGCATGTTAATGAGAGCCATACTTAGTTTCCTGCATAGATTTGCTTCTGCACCCTGCTTGCACTCCAGACCTTTCCAAAGTAAAAAGGTTTTATGGTGGACTTGCCCTTTTGCAAACCTGAGCACTCTTGACCTGAAAACAATCTCCTGTTTGGTTGTTTGTTGTTTGTTTGTTTTCTAGGCAAGGCTTTAGGCAAGTCAACGTTGGTACCTGTGCCATATGAGAAGATTGAGAGTGACCAGTCATTTCTGGTAGTGCAGGGCCTGTCCAGAGGAGTTGCATTGCAGCATCCATCCAAATATGATGTAGTAACACTGAGATGGATTCTGGACCACAAGTCACAGATCTCATTTGTCATCAAAAGGTTATTTGTTCTCTCTTGTGCTGTTCTGTCTGGTTTGGTGGACTTAAGTCCAAATAGTTTTCATTTTTAATGAAGTACCTTGCAGCTTGTTTCTCTTAAACATGAGTGCTCTCTCTTTGTTGTCACACCACCAAGTAAGCAATGATGTCTTTGCTAATGCTATGCCCTTTTCTTTCCATATTTGCATGCAGGGCTGTTGTGGAGCTGAAGAAACAGCCAGGTAAGTTACTGACTCAGACTAAACAGAAACAGGTCAGAATTTTAGTTTAGATACATAATTTTGATATGTGGATTAAATGGCAAACTGCAGAAATTCCTAGACTCTGAGTTTCCTTACTTATGGAACTGTAACCTTTTCCTTTATGCATTCTGCCAGGAGCAACTAATTGGAGATAAAATTTGTTCAATTGCATTTTTAATCCTTCTACTGAACTTAAATTTAATATGAATTGAATTGTGTCTTAGGGAAGGGAGAAGTGAACTGATGGAGGACTGCATTGCATTTTGGAAGGTGCCAAGGCTTTGCAGTGCTCTATGTTCTAATACCTAACTGAATTTTTGGCATTTGTAGTGCATTTTAAAAATTGATTTTATCTTCTGAAGCGGCTGAGTGTTGTAGTTCCTATGAAAGTCTCTATGTATTAAAAAATCTGAGCTAAGGAGATTTTTTAAAAACTCTGTAGATTCACTCCTAGCTTCAAAGAAATCCCTTCTCCTATTCCTTTCATTGGATCATAGTGCTTTACTTGCAAGATTTTTGTGTGTGAGGGTTTGTTTTATGAAGAGGATGAAGCAATCTCTATAGGTTTGTATTCCAAAAAGGTTTCACTTTAGCAGGAGAAACAGACAGGAGTTAATGCTGGATTAGTAAAATTAAAAATGTGTTGCCTGTGACTAGAGAGTAGGAAATTACAGAGATGCAAGGCAGGTTTTCATTGTGGTAAATGCCATTCTAAAAGCATAATCTATTTGTGTCTAGCTGTAATTTAGGACTAAGCTGGATCTTTGTGAAAATATCCATTTTCTTTTAGGTAAAGGATTTATTTATTTCCCAATCTTTTCACTTAGCATCATAGAATTGTAGAATAGCTTAGGTTGGAGGGGACCTTAGAGATCATCTACTCCAACCTCCCTGCCATGGGCAGGGACACCTCTCAACTAGACTTGCCTGCTCAGGGCTTCATCCAACCTGGCCTTGAACAACCCCAAGGAGGAGGTGTCCACAACCTTTCTAAGCAACCTATGCCAGAGTCTCACCACCCTTGTACTGAAGAACTTCTTCCTAAGATCCAGTCTAACCTATTCTCCCTCAGCTAGACACCCTTATGAAAACTCCCTCTTCAGCCTTCTTCTGGGATCCCTTCAGGTATTGGAAGGCAGCTCTCTAAAGTCCCCCCAGAGCCTTCTCTAGGCTGAACAAGCCCAGCTCCCTCAGTCTATCCTCATAGCAGAGGTGCTTCAGCCCTTGGATTATCTTTGTGTCCCTCCTGTGGACTCACTCCAACACCTCTGTGTCCTTCTTGTGCTGGGGAAACCAGAACTGGATGCATATTGGAGGTAGGATCTCACAAGAGCAGAGTAAAAGGGCAGAATGGGCTCTCTTGACCTGCTGGCCACATCATGAGATCAAGTAGAGAAAAGCATGGTGAAATGTACATTAGAAGGAATTTTATCTTGGTGTTGCTTTGCAGGTTAATAAAGCAGTTCCATGAGATCTGTCTCTCCTACCTGTGAACACAGCAAATGTGCACAAGTGCTTGTAAAAGGCGCTCAGGGCTTTGCTTCATGATGTCAGTGTTAGCTTTTCAATTTGTGCTGAAGGTAAATGGAGTACAGGAAACTCAATGATTGTCTTTTAACTTTCAGGACCTCCTCTGCCAGATCATGCAAACATACCTCCAAGTGCAAGGTGAAGTTAAAACAATGTTGTTGTTTGTTTTTTTTTTTGTATCAGCTGTGTCTTTTCATAGAGGTTATCTTTTCCTTAATGTGCTTTTTCTATTTAGATGACCTGCAAGTACCTTTTGCTTGCCTGGGATTATAAAAAGCATGAAGTTGAATTTTCTCTTTCTTTTGACCACTATTTGTGGGGAAACTGTTAGCAGATGGCAAAGTTTCCCCCTGGTTTAGGTAGCAGAGGGAGTGTTCTTAATTCACAGTCTGTCAGTCAGGGATGAGTTTGTCATGTTTTATGATATGGCAGCAGTGGGGAACAGATGTAATGTTGCTTCCTTCCCCCTCCTCAATTAAAACTAGAATTAATTTTTGTGTGATTATTAGTAAATGAAGAGATTATAACTGGAAGAACTAAAAAATTGGTTAATGTGAAAGCAGGGATCAGTTTTCTGTGCTTAGGAGTTTGCTTCTCATTAAATGATAAACCTGCTTTGAATATTGGGTATGCCCTGAAAATGTAGGGATAAGAGATTCCTGGCAATTCCCTTGAGATAAATCAGATAAGCCAAGATGCAGGGGGCTTTATTTTTGTGTTCCCATTTGACAACCTGTAAAGCTTGAGAAACGCTCCAGAACTGTGATATTTGGGTTTTTATAACACCAATGTGCTTGTTTATTTTTGTAGTTGTCCTCCTATTCCCCCTACTGAAGTGAAAACAAAATCAAAACAGAATGCTGGTACGTTCCACATTTTGCTCTTGTTTGCAAATAAAATGATCACTTTGTGTTTTGAGGGTTTTTTGAGGGCTGAATTCAAGCAAGAATAGGAAGCTCAAAGGACAGAAACAGGAAGAAGCCATCCTTTGTGAGAAGGAAAAACTTTTCTCTCCTTAAAATTATCATCAGCTGTAGATTTTATCAAATATTGAACCTTAGGCAAATGTTTCTGTTTCTGGGAGGAGGAAATTTGTAAAATTTGTAGACTAAAATAATTTATCTTTCTCAATAGTTTTAAGTGGAGAGAAAAAAAAAAAATCCTCTTTTTAATTTTGTTTTACTTGAAAATCATTTTGTTCCTATTACGGAGAGAAAAACTATGTTTATTTGTTAATATTAATAAAATGCAGGAAGGGACAGAATGTCCATCTTCTCCATCTTCTAGCTAAAATGGAAATAAATCAATAATACCAAACCATGTAATTTATCATTTTAAAAATGCCCAAGCATTCCTAAGTTCTCCTGCAAGTGGGAAACGATCCTGCAAGGCTGTGTGATCTGCAGCAGAGCAGTAAGTGTGTGCTGGGAGGTAAAGGCATGAATAATCCCATTAAAGGCAGTGGGATGACAGGTGTGCTTAGAGATAAGCTGGTGGCTATCCCTTTTGTTGGGTTGGGCCACAGTGCTCAGCATTTTGTACAAGAATTCAGTTTTTCTATTCAGCCCAGTGCTTTCCTCTAGTTCTCATTTTGTCAGAATTGTCAGAAAGCATTTTGGGCAGTGCTGTGAAGGCTTCTGGAGGGGATATGTCTCTTCAAGGGAGCCAGGAGCAGATTGAGGACCTTTGGTATTGCTCCAACAGTAGCACAGTTTGATGCAGACTGTATCTAACTTGGCTGTACAGAGCAGTGAGCAGCAGGAGGTATAGGAGAACCTTCAGCACAATGAGTGATAAAATGGGGGTTTTTTTTGCTATGCTAGTGGGCAAAAAGGGAGACCATTAATTATTTTAATTCTTCACATCCACAATAGCATTTGCAAGGATGTCAGTTTTGGAGGGAAGCATTTTATCCTGAATCCCTTCTGACAGTGACCAAACTGATATGTAAAAAGCCAGCAGGTCATTTTGTCATTGTTGGTTTAGCTCAACAATTGTGTAATGTCTCAGCACCTGAAAAATACTTCTTGCTTCTTTGATTGGTTGGGTGTTTTTTTTTTTTCTTTTTTCTTTCTTTTATGTTTTGAATGGAGACCAGCTAGGATCTTGGTAGGTGTTTTGCTTGGTTGGTTTTTGGAAGCTGATTATTATTACTTTTGATATTTGATCCCTTTGTCACTTCTATAGCAGCTTCTTTGGGAATGGCTAAAGTAGCAGTGAAGGAGGAGCCAAAGGATCCTGCATACTATCAATATAGTACTCCAGGTAATGATGCTGCCTTTTCATATCTGTTCATCTCATGAAAGGGTTGATTGCTTGAGTGTTACTCTCTATGTACCTGATTACTTATTCTTGGTCATTAGAGGTGCAATTACAGAGCTCTCTTAGGATACAACATTTCCCTGCTGGCTATCATTTAAGTTACTCTGGAGAATGCCAAAAGAGCTGAAGTATAATTTCAGCATGGCCATATGTGTGTGTGGGCTGAAGGAGAAATTCCTGTCTGTCTTTTGAACTATTTGGGTTTTTTTCTGAGGGTCCAGTATGCAGCCTCTAATTTCAGTAACCTCTTTAAATGGGAAATAAACTGTAATAACACTGCTGTCTACAGCACTGATGAATCTTTCATTTGAAGTTTCAGAAGCTCTTGTAGTGTATGAATCGCTTTGCTTATATGATTTTTATATTTATATATACTCCAAGCAGAACAACATTTGTAAGGTCCACGACTCAAGCTCTGTGCATGTTTGAAGTATCTGAGTTGCTTTGTCTCATCTCTGTATCCAGTTAATGCTACGAGTCAAGCTCATCTAGGAGTGGGGACAAAAAGATATAGTTTATTTCCTTAGGTTGCCATGAACAATAATTAAGATGTTGTGTTTATAAAGGGCAATATAAAATAACTAGAACCCTAAATTTATTATTTCAGCCTATTTGCATTTGTTGTTAGGTTAATTGAGCAATATAGAGGAACACAGGCAAGCTATCACATATCTCTGAAGGACAGCTGCGTGTTCAAAAATGAAGAGCAGAACTGCACATCTTTCATTTTGTAATATTATATTACTGAGATAACATTTCTGTGCATGTTCAGGCACACAGATTCCTGAGATGATTTTCTGATGTGCTTTAGTAACCAACTGCAGGACTGTAGAATCACTATTTTCATACTGGCATGTCTCAAGTGGTGCACAAACACTGTTTGGAGATCTTAACCCTACAGCAGAGCAAAATGTCACCACTCAAGTTCAGAATTGGAAAGGTGAATTCTCTTCTGTCAGGATTACTTTTTCTTCATTATTTGTACACTGCCTAGCCTGAAGGGACAGGAGGGTTTACAGTCACTAAAGACTGTAGTAAAAACAGATACTTTCTTTGAGACTATTTCATTGTTGTTCTTTCCAAAGCCAAGTCCTGCCACCTTTTTGCTTTTCAGCTCCTTGTGGCTTTCTATTTCGTGCATAAAAACAATATCAGAATTTGGCCAACAGCCCAAAGTGTAATCCAACACTATTTAAAGAATGTGTGCTGAAATAATTTCCTTACAATGTAGTGACCCATCATACTGCAGCCTGCTTGAGCTAAAAAATCCCATGCATACAATATGCTTCCATAGTAAAGTCAAGGCATTGTGGACTGGGGGGAAAGCAGCTCTGTGGAGAAGGACCTGGGAGTGCTGGTAGACAAGTTCACCATAAGCTCTTTTCAGTGGTGGCCAGTGACAGAACAAGGGGCAACAGGCACAAACTAGGACACAGGGAGTTCGACTTAAGGAGAAACTTCTTCACTTTGGGGTGCTGAAACACGAGACCAGGCTGCCCAGAGGGATTGTGGAGTTGTTCTGATAGGTGAAGAGCAATATATATCTCTTCCAGATAAAACGGTGCTCAGTGAATAACTTCTCTTTTTTCCTCTTTCAGTGCAGTCTTGCAAACTTCCACTGAAAACAAGACACAACTGAGTTATGTTGGTAGTAGTGATGAGAAGTAGTGGTACCACATCTAGTCGTGAGACCTTCCCCAGAGGAAAGCAGCCTCTCCTTTGTTTCTTCAAGTTGCTACTGCTCAAGCCAAAGGGTTGAACAAAGTGCAGAGAGCTATAAATTCAGGAGTTTTGTGTGGGCATGATGGTGCTATGCAGAGAAGTGAATCTTAGAAGAGTACAGTTATCCTGAGGTGTGTTCCTGAGGACTAACCCAAGTGAGCCCAAGCATTGCCCTTGTAGAGACAAAACAAAGAAGAGGGCTGGGGTCACAGTTCTTGCTGCAAATACCCTACAGCAAAAGCCAGGCTTATCGATTTTTGTGAAGAGAAACAACTTAACTGTGAGAGAACAGCAATGTGCCTGGGGCCTCCTGCAGAATATGATTTAGTGGTGGAATGTCATGGTTATTGTTTCTGTCTGGAGTGTTTGCTTTCTCTCACCAATCTGTAATGCTGACCACAGCGCTGCGTGCGAAATTCTCTCATTAATCACACAGAGGGAAAATTATACCTGTAGGTGGATGTTCTTTTCATCTCTTCTTACCTTGTGGTAGGCTGCAGCGTTTGGATGTCGCCATGAGTTAATACTGAATTACTAAATTTAGAAATAGTTTAGCAGTACACAGTGAGAAGACTGAGAAATGGGGACTTTAGCCATCACAAACTTCATGTGGGTGTTTTGACAGAGTATTAGGGACAGCTTTCCATCAGTGGGCCCTAGCGGTATGGCACTGGGTGTGGGTTTTTTTCCTGTGTCCTAGTCAAATGTGAAGATTGCGCAGTGTTAAGTGTTTTGGGTGGCACCAAAGGGTAGCTGTTCTGGAAGAAAGGTCCAGATTTTGACACAGTAAAAGGTCTGAGCCTCTGCAGGAGGCTAAATCTGCATGACTAAGTCATAGAATCAGAGAATGACAGAACATTAGGGGTTGGAAGGGACCTCAAAAGATCGTGGAATCCAAGCCCCCAGCCAGGGCAGGATCACCTAGAGCAGGTCACATAGGAACACATCCAGGTGGGTTTTGAATGCCTCCAGAGAAGAGACTCCACAAACTCTCTGGGCAGCCCATGCCAGTGTTTTGTAACCCTCACAGTGAAAAAGTTTTTCTTTCTGTTCACATGGAACCTTCTATGCTCCAGCTTGTACCCATTGCCCCTTGAAAAATAGAAGCTGTTGTTTTTAATTGCTGATACACTTACCAACCTGCCTCTAAACAACCACAAATTCTGGAAGGCTGTATGATCTTCTGCAAGTGAACACTGAAATAGTTAACACAGAATAAGTTATCTAAATCCTTCAGTTCCAGTTAGTCTTAGTATAACACCCTTGTATGGGTAGCTGTAAATACCTGTGCTGTAGAGTGATCTGCTCAGTGTGAGGCCATTTGTGCTGTAAGCAGTTCACTCTTTTCCATGTAACTGCAGGAGTGCCAAAGCATTAAGCAGGAGGATTTTAGGGGTGTTAATTTAATCTTTCAACTGTCACTTGGGTGCTGGTTTCTGCCACAGCCTTTGTAAAGCAGTCTCCATATAGCTATCAAAAGAGCTGTTGTGATGAAAAGCAAACAGCCTTGAAGTGTCGTAAATGATTTAATCTCTCTTTAATGTAAGTAGAAATTTTAAAGTCAAAAAGGACTGCCTAGGAATATAAATTTTAACAGGAAAAAAGATTTCACTGATTAAAAATTCATTGGGAAAAAAACCCAAAACATCAACATTGCATGTTTTAAAATTTATTAACACAAGAAAAGAATACCCTGCAGTTGTGCTGAGTCTGTCCTGGGCTGAGTAAGAGCAGAACTAATTCTGTTCAGTGATTTTACTTTTCAGCTCAGTCTCTTCTAAGTAACTGCATGTTCTGCAGTTACCAGCATGCTTGTGCAGACAGTGACTGCTTGTAGCAGTGATACTGCTGATATTTAGGGTAAACACCAAGGATTGGGGATGCAGACCAAAGTCACTGCTAAATCTTGTGTATTGCGTGAGAAGTGCAGAGTAAAAGGCCACACCTGGAGGGAGGAGCAGACAGGACAGATGACCCTGAACTGACTAAGGAGTGATTCTATTCCCTTCCATCTCTACCATACCTGGTATAAAGCTGCGGGGTCACCAGCGTCAAGTTCTTTCTTCCGGTGGTTGATGTCTGAGGACGACTCCTGTCCATTCTGCCTTTGATCCCAATCCATGTATTCCTGAATCCAGTTTCAGAATCCAACTCCTGATTCTAGTTCCCAGCTGCTTCTGAGTCCAGTCTGGCACTTCTGCCGCAGCATCAGTAGTCATGGTGACTCCTGGCCATCAGAGGGCTTGGGTTCAGTATTGGTTTTATATATTTTAATTTTATTGTTGCTATTTTCATTAAAGTAGTTTTAGTTTTCTTTTCCAATCGTTAAGTCTCTCGCCCTTATTCCTTTCATCTTCCCTCTGTGAAGGAGGAGAGGCTGGTAGAGAGTGCCTGTCACTTGTTTAGTGGCTGGCTCAGCCCTAACACTTCAGAATCTCTGTTCATTAGTCTAAGAAATGTAATCCTCTGCCATTATCCTCCCAGCATTTCTATTCTGTTGAGCTGGATGAGTGGAAAATTTATATATATTCTCCATTGTTCACACAGCTTTTCCTATTTCTATTCTGTTGAGCTGGATGAGTGGAAAATTCATATATATTCTTCGTTGTTCACACAGCTTTTTCTAAGTTCAGCATTACAGAAAGTATGAAACAAGCATTTTATGTGTGAAGTTTAGGAGTTATTTGACAAATTCCATTATTGTGGACTGGGAAAATGTGTTTGTGGTGAGACACAATTTGACAGCCATTGTTTCCTAGCAGCCCCTTCGGTAGCATCAGAGCTGGATAAAAGAACTGCTCTTGTGAAAAATTATCCAGGTAAAGCTTTTAGTTGTGTCCTGTTTTGAGCTGGGACAGAAAATATTTTACCCCAAAGGAGTAAATAAAAACACTCGTGCAGAAGTGGAGGTTAAATAGAAATAACAGTTTACAAAAATAAACAAAAGTATAAAAGGTATCAAGGCACAAAGGATATATGCACATACTCAGAATCTGCCTTGGCCCAGCTCTCCGGCTGGGCCCTGAAACAGGCTTCAACCAGCCAAGCCTCCCCTGACACTAAGCCCCTAGTAGGCCCTGGATTAGGTCTCACTGCCCCCCTGCCAAGGTAGGCCTCAGCTATGCAGCGAGAAAATCCCTTGCCAGCAAGGTCTTGCTCCCACACAGCCAAAAAGAGAAAGCAGCAGCTACAGGTCCAGAGCAGAGAGGCGACAGAGAGAGATCTGACCGAGAGATGCAGGATACAGAGGGGAATAACAAATTACAGTATCCTGTGTCCTCCCATTGTGGACTATCTAGTCCTCTGGAGGAATTTATCTCTGTGGTAGGGTGGTTAGTCCTTAACCTACAACAAGTTCTCTTTTTCTCACATCAGTTTTGGAAATGGAATGTATGAGGTTTGCTTTTCAGACTGGGAAAGTATGCTTGTGGTGAGACACGATTTAACAGCCATTCTCTTTGTTTCCTAGCAGCCCCTTCGGTAGCACCAGAGCCGGATAAAAGAACTGCTTTTGTAACAAATTATGCAGGTAGATCTTTTAGTTGTATTTTTCTGAAATGTGTTTTGGAAGTGGAATGTATGAGGTTTGCTTTTCATTCTGGGAAAATGTGTTTGTGGTGAGACACAATTTAGAAGCCATTCTTTTTGTTTCTTAGCAGCCCCATTAGGATCATCACAGCCAGCTAAAAGAGTTGCTCTTGTAAAAATTTACACAGGTAAAGCTTTTAGTTGTATTTTTCTCACGTATGGTTTGGAAATTGAATGTATGAGGTTTGCTATTCAAAGCTTTGCTTCCTTGATTTGAAGTGAAAGTTTAGGGTAATGGATCTTAAACTTCAACAAAAATGAATATTTCAATTGCCTTAATTTTCAGGTGTTCAAGTAGAGAGGCATATAGAAGGGAATCTCATTACTTTCATTTCTAGATTCAAAAAGGAACATCAGATTGATCATTAGTAATTGGTGCAGGTTGAGATGTTTTCCATGAAATTCAGTCTGTTTCATAACTGGTTATAAAGTTTAATAACTATCAAAGGGATGTGTGATCTTTTGGTGCAGATCACTGGTGGTTTTCACTGATTTTCCTTTCCAGTAAGCTTGACAAAATGGTGAAAAACGAAGTGGCAAAACTAATGTGTGCCTGGATTTAAAAGTCCCTAAAGAGGGAGACTCCACAACATCTCTGAGCAACCTGCTCCAGTGCTCTGTTTCTCCTCATGTTAAAATGTCACATCCAGTGCTCCATTTTATACACATTGTTCCTTGTCCTATTACTGGGCATGACAAAAAGGACACTGGCACTTTTATCTGGACACCACTCCTCATATTTATAGACATTAATAAAGTCCCTTCTCATTTGCCAGTTTCTTTGACAAGTGCTAATTTAAATGCAAAATCCTGGAGTGTTTGGTAAAATCTTTTCTGTGTCCGTCATTCATCAGTCCTGTTTTTTTTTATCCCCACTGCAGGTCCCCCCCAGAACACATCTCCTGAAATAAGTCGAGGTCCTGAAGTCGAGGTCACCATTGAGGGTTAGTTCTCCAGTTCTGTGATTTTGGTCCTTTGGGTGTTTTTATGTCCAAAAAGTGTTGTTTTAACAATGCCTATGTTACTTGTTACTGAAAAAACAGGATGATGTGGTAGTGTGGATTTTCTCCCTTCATATTCCCCTCAGCAAACCTCTTCAGGAGCAAGTAAGGATCCTGAGGTCGAGGTCACCTTTGAGGGTTAGTTCTCCCACTCAGTGCTTTTGTTCCATTGGGCATTTTTAATGTCCAAAAAGTGCTATTTTTACAGTCTATACATTACTTCATACTGAAAAAACCCCAGGATGATGTGCTAGTGTTGATTGCAGTTGTGATCTTTCACTGGTTGACGAACATACCTAGTCCAGATTCTTGATAAACCCAGAATACACTGAAGTATATTGGAAATACTGGTCTGGTTTTGAAATTGTGCACAACAGATTCACATCTTTCACTTATTTTTCAAGCATTGGTAATGGAGAATACTCAATATTTAATAACAAGTCATTATTTTAGATTTTTAAAAGAATTTTACAACAGTAAACATGAAGAATATGAATGGTTTGGAAGCACACTATAGTTATACAAAATTTCAGCTGAATGCTTGCTTCTGGGAAGAATTATACCATGACAGAAACTGCGTGTTACAGGTGGTATAAGGGAAGCTTCGATTTATTTTTTCAGTATCAATGAATGTGAGATAGGAACCTTTATATATATACCACCTCTCTTTCTCATCTAAATGGCAGTAAAGTCAGTGTCCATGCTGTTTTCATGCAAAGATGTTGGTTAGAAGTCAGCTATATTTCTTGTATTTCATGTCCTGTAACTGCTTTAAAATTGGTTTTTGCAATGTCTCCTTCTGGAATGGCTAAGACTAGGGCCACCAACTTAGCAATTGAGAAATTAGGCAATGCATTTTAAGACCGGGTTGACACTTGTGGTGTTACTTTTGTCTTTATATAATCCAGCAGTACAATAATTCTTGCATTATCTCAGTGGAAGAGGTGATAAGAGAAGAGTGATTAAGTTCTGTGTTTATGTAAAGGCCTTTACCACAAAAGTAAAATGCTTTGAAAGGTTTTCTCTACCAGAGCAAGTAGCAGTTTTTCCCCCGGTCTCTTTGTATTAAATGAATTTCAGCTACATCCACCACTTTTATCTGGGTTTGAAACAGGGTTTAGCACCTTTAAGCTCTTCAAGATAAAACATAGGTTTTGTTTTAAGACTTCTTAATGAAAGGATACTTCCAATTAGATAAAAAACATAACCTATGTCTACACAATTTATTTCCTGATTTCTTTTGCATGGTCATTTTATGATCATGAGATGTCCAGCTGTGTTTCAGAACACAGTATAGTTTTCCTCAGTACCTTGTGCTGGCTCTTTTAATAAATTTTTTATGCGCAAGCCGATAGCTTTCTAAAGTTACGCAGAAAAGTAATTAATTGTAAAATTTGATGCTTAATAAAGCAGTTCGATACCTATGCTAGAGCTTTGAAATCCAAAGCAGTTCCAACATTGCACATGGGTTCTATGGACATTAAAATTGTGATATTTTTATGTTTCTTTAAGATGATGATGAAGAATACTTACTTCCTAGCAAGAGAACAAAGAACACCGCTTCAGCTAATGGAGCTGCCAGTACTAGGAGAAGAACAAGTAGAGCAGTGAATTCTGGTAAGAGGAAAATTAAAGATTATTTTGCCTTTCTGTTTTATAAAAAGGTCTCAGACAGTTTCACACTGCAGGAATGAGACACAACAGTGCAAGTATGCAGTGAAGAGCCCAGAGCTCCTTGTAGATGTGTTGCAGAAGTATAATCATCCTTATAAGCTGCCTCAGTTGTTCCTCATTATTCCAAGTGACCATCTGGACAGACACTGCAAGTAATTGAGTGAAATAAAAAGAAATCTGGATTTTTGTCCCTTGACTTCTTGGACAAGAAGATTGCATTTACTGAGTGTATTGAGTGATGGCAAACCAGAGGTCATTTTATGATCATGAGATGTCCAGCTGTGTTTCAGAACAGACTGGATTACCAGGAAGAAGTTCTTTCCTATGAGGGTGGTAGAACACTGGAGCAGGTTGCCCAGGGAGGTGGTTGAGGCCCCTTCCCTGGAGATACTCAAGGGGAGGCTCGATGAGGCCCTGGGCAACCTGATCTAGTTGAGGATGTCTCTGCTGACTGCAGGGAGGTCAGACTAGACGACCTTTGGAGATGCCTTCTAGCCTGGACCATTCTGTGATTCTATAATACAATTTTCCATAGGAATTATGGAAGTACCATGTGCTGGCCCTCTTACAGAAATTGTTCCTGCACAGCTCAGTGGCTTTCTGAAGTTATTCAGAAAAATAATTAATTGTAAAATTTGATGCTTATAAAGTACAGTTCAATACTCACATTAGAGCTTTGAAATTCAAAGCCGTTTCAACATCGCACATGAGTTCTCTGGACTTTAAAACTGCAATATTTTTGTTTCTTTAAGATGATGATGATGATGATGGTGGTGATGATGATGATGACGATGATGATGATGATGATGATGAAGAATACTTGCCTCCTAGCAAGAGACGAAGGAACACCAGGTCAGCTAATGGAGCTGCCAGTACTGTGAGAAGGGCAACGAGAACACTGAATTCTGGTAAGAGAAAAATTAAAGATTATTTTCCCTTTCGGTTTTATAAAAATGTCTTAGTTTCACACTGCAGGAGTGAGACACAGCAGTGCAAGTATGCAGTGAAGAGCTCAGGGTTCTTTGTAGATGTATTGCAGAAGTATAATCATCATCATAGGCTACCTCAGTTGTTCCTCATTATTCCAAATGACCATCTGAACAGACACTGCAAGTAGTTGAATGAAATAAAAAGAAATCTGGATTTTTGTCCCTTGACTTCTTGGACAAGAAAATTGCATTTACTGAGTGTACTGAGTGATGACAAACCAGAGGTCATTTTATGATCATGAGATGTCCAGCTACATTTCAAAACACAATGTAGTTTTCCTTAGGAAGTCCAGAATTACCTTGTGCTGACTCTCTTACACAAATTGTTCCTGCACAGCCCAGTGGCTTTCTGAAGTTACTCAGAAAACTAATTAATTGTAAAATTTTATGCTTAATAAAGCACAGTTCAACCTTCATGTGTGAGGTTTGAAATTCAAAGCAGTTCCAACATTGCACATGAGTGCAATGGACTCCAAAACTGTAATATTTTAATTTCTTTAAGGTGATGATGAGGATGATGGTGGTGGTGGTAATTATGATGATGGTGGTGATGATGATGGTGGTGGTGATGATGACGCTGGTGATGATGATGATGGTGATGGTGATGAAGATGAAGAGTACGTGCCTCCTAGCAAGAGAACAAAGAACACTGAGTCAATTAATGAAGCTGCTAAGCCTGGGAGAAGAAGAAGAAACTTCAACTTTGGTAAGATAAAGATGATTTTCCTTTTCTGTTTTATAAAAAAGTATTAGACAGTTTCACACTGCAGGAGTGATACACAACAGTGCAAGAATGCAGTGAAGAGTCCAGAGCTCTTTGTCAATGTTATAGCAGAAGTATAACCATCATCATAGGCTACCTCAGTTGTTCCTCATTATTCCAGGTGATCATCTGAACAGATGCTGCAAGTACTTGAATGAAATAAAAAATAAGTCTGGGTTTTTTCCCATTGACTTCTTGGGCAATAAGATTGAGTTTACTGAGTGTACTGAGTGATGGCAAACCAGAGGTTAAGAGCTTGTTTGGCTGGTCTGTTTTTAGATTTGCTAATGAACCATGAAGCTTGAACAAGAGGAAATGGCCTGAAGTTGTGGCAGGGGAGGTTTAGGTTGGAGATTAGGAAAAATGTCTTTACTGAAAGAGTGGTCAGGCATTGGAACAGGCTGCCCAGGGAGGTGGTAGAGTCACTGTCCCTGGAGATGTTAAAGAAATGTGTGGACTTGACACTTTGGGATGTGGTTTAATGGCCATGGTGGTGTTAGGTTGAAGGTTGGACTTGATTTTATTGTTTCTAACCGAAACAATTCTGTGATTCTAAGATGTGCTGAGTGAAGGCACATTTGGGAAGGTAACCAAATGGCTCTGCTATACCAAGTAGTCTGCCTTGACCCCTGTGGACACTCAAAAATTTGGGATTTTTTTGGTAGTGTTCTTTCATGATGCCTTCTCTAGAGTTCACACTGCAGAAGTGCATCCACACACTGCAGTTATTCTGGCTTAAAGATACTTGCTGGGTGATTTGTTGCAGCCCCATACCTTTCCTTTACTTCTTCTTTTGTTTTGTTTTCTGGCCAGATACCCTACAAATGTGTGTACTTCTGTAAGGTTCTGCAGAATCAGGAACAGGTCCTTTCACACAGTATTTGAGATGTTTATTAGGAAGGCTGGGTTTTGACATCAGTTGAAAAATCCCCATGGAACTTCTTCTGACATCTGTTTTGTGTGAAACATGTCATTTGATGCTAATTTCAGTGAAAATGGATAAAACATTGTGGAGAGCTCTACTCTTACAAGGTTACTAATACTAATAGGCATGTAGCATAAGTTAGTTTTGGTTGGATCAGGAAGAACATAATGACAACATTAAGTTGAGGAGAAGACTGAGCAGGAAATACTGCAGAAGCTTGCTAGAATGTTTTGCTTAGTAGAAAACAACATCCAAGCTTGGCAGGCCTGCAGTGTTTGAAAAGAATAAACAGTGAGATTGAGTAAACATAAGAGAGCAAAGGTAATGAATTATTACCTTGATAAAAGGTAAAAGTAGGATACAAATGATAAAGCTTTGAGTTGTTTGCAATGCTGAAATACCAGTTAAAAACATTTCATGGCTCATCTGCTCACTTCTGAGTTGACTTTGTAGGTTAGCTCTCTGGGCTGTTCCCAAGGAACCTTTGCTCTTAACCACCTGCTGCACCGTTAGATTGCAGTGTTTTGCAGCACTGAATCACAGAATGTTAGAGGTTGGAAGGGATCTTGGAAGATTGTCCAGTCCAACCCCCCTGCCAGAGCAGGATCACCTAGGCCAGGTCACACAGAAAGCAGCTCATGTGTTATTCAGAGATCTTTATTCCTGGGCTTCCTAAATTGTATCAAGGTTATCACCCCTTCCATTCACAGTTAATGCTGACCTGCAGAAAGTGAGATTTCTCTATGGCATTGCAGGGTCTGGTTAAACAGCAAATGAATTTGAGAAGCTTTGGAGAAATAAACTTCATTTGCTGTAATGGGAAAAAGAGCAACCGTTGGTAGTTGCAGTGCTACTGTTTGGATGGTTCAGAAGACATTGCACGTTTGTCTAGTGAAGTCTAAGATAACTGGACAGCAGAAATGAGTGGTTTAATTTTATCATTCACAGCTGCAGAATGACAAAGGCACATGCACTCAGAGGCCTGCAAAGGAGATATAGATGCATGAGAGAGAAATCTCATCTGATAAGCACTTTCAGTATTTTACATAAGAGTGATGAGATCCAGATGTTTGATAGCTGTGAGTCGGAGAGACTTCCTGTATGTCTTGATGGAGTCTGAGATCAGGTACCCCAAGTGGCCTGAGAAACTGGGTGAATCATGATCTGTGCCCTTAGCGTTCGTGGAAACAGGAAAACAAAGTGGAAAACATAATAATTGTAACCAGGGGGAGGAACAAAACGTGTCTGCTAAAATGCTTGATAGAAATTGATAATCTTTGGGAAGGGAGGTTGGATTTCCAAAATATTTCTGAACCAACTATTTAAGGTTAAAAATATCTTTGCTGGCAGGATCTGATATTGTCAGTAAAAATCTTTTCGCTCAGCATTTTATTTTTTTGCTTTCTTAGAGATTTTATCAAAAGCTCAGGAGATTCAAATTGTGACTTGCAGTTGTGTCATGCCATTTTAGTGGGGGAAAAAAAAAGTCTCTTTAGCTGTAATCTCACTATGACAGTGATGGAAGGTGTATATAGGAGTTTCTTTTCCCTGTTATGACATCCTGCAGCATGCTTGGAGTAGCTGTGTGTTTGCCATTTTATTTCTCCATGGAGTACTGTGTGGTGTGTTGATGGGAATGGGATTGTGCTGGGTACCTGAGCATCGTTTTCCGTGCACTGTAGGTTGCCCCTACTGTAGTGGGTGTTATATGGAGCATGTCCCTGGGTGCAGAGAATGGGGTAAATTGAAGGGACTGGATGGAATGGGGAAGTTGTCAGCATTGTTGTTTAACTGGGACAGTGTTTCCCCTGTATCAGGAAACCACCACTTACCTTGGTGCTTAGACAGGAAAACTAAACTATTTTGCAGAGAGTGACTGCCAGGACAGTATCAGCTCAGCCTTGTGGTAGGTCTTCAGCTTTGAAGCATAAGCACAAACTGTGTGACAGAAGAATGTCTTCCACAGTGATTGGTCTGATTCAAAGGGTTAATAATTGTAACAAGCTGATTATAACTCCTGCCAGTTACCTGATAACCCCTCTGAATTTTGAAATATCTCTGTGGCCTTGCTTGACAATTTACTCAGCACATAAAGTAGCTAAGAAGCAGTGTGCTGATCAAGATGTGAGCCAGTTTATGGTTGATCTTTTTCTTTTCCAATTGCCTCTTCTCTGTAACCACCATTCCAAGTATACATGCCTGTGTTGTGGTGTATTTGATTAGTAATCCCTGAAGTGTTTCCATTGGAGAGAGAGGGGCATGAAAGTATCTGCCTGAGAAGATCCACGTGGAATATTTGGCCAGTACTTGTGAGGTTTGATGACTAAGAAAAATGAAGCCTTGACAGCTTAATGGCTCGTGTAGGAGCACTGGTGAGCATGCTAACAAGTGGAGGGAGACCAGGCTGGTTGGGAGCAGCTTCTTCTAAAATAGCAGCAACAACCAGTGTTCAGAATAGTATTATTTATATACTTTTATGTGGTTGATTTGTAATGTGCTGTGACATTCTTTCTAGAGGAGGTATTTGCTGACTGGCCCAGAGCTTGATGAACTGAGGGGGGGTCTCAACTCTGTGCCACTTTCCCCTGAGCTGCAATCTGGAACCACACAGGTGCCTTTCAGAACCCTTGTCCTGGGACTGTCCATGTGTGTTCACCAGCTCAGTTGAGTAAAGAGGGTTTTCCCTTTAGGCCAGTAAGTTCTCACTTTATTTTTCAGGCTCTTACTGGTAAAGCTGCTGTTAACCTCTTATTCTGTAGGTCAACAAAATATGCAGTTAATGGTTGTGCTGGAATCAGAGAGAGCTTCTGCTGGCTATACTTCTGCAGTTAAAGGGGGAAATAGTACAAGCTTGAAATGACACAGGGAGTTCAAGACATGTTTATCAGCTAAGCAGCTGTGCACTACAGGGTAGCAGTGAAAAGGGTAGCAGAAGCAGTTCTATAAATTTATCCACAAGGATTTTATTTCCACATATAAAGAGGTTAATTGATGCAGGTGATACACCAGGTAACTAGAATGAAGAATTTATACGTGGACACAAGGCAGCAAGCCAAAACATCCTTACCCCTCTAAACAAGATCTTCTTGCCCACATCTGAAGCACACTGTTCTATTGATACCCATGAAATTACATTTGAAAAAATGTGAGCTTAAACATGGCAACCAAAGCTGTGTACCTTGCTCTGAGAATGAATGTTCAACCCCCTTTTGATACAGACTCAAAATTCAGTCTCTTGTTTGAGACAAGAATTTCTTTGACAACTGGAAGTGTAATAGCTTGACTGGCCTCATTTTTATGACCTCTGTAAGCTATTAGATTCAAGTCTTCAAGTAAGTACACTTGCTTATTAAATCATTCTTAAAACGCCAGATAGCATCTGGTACCATCTACAAAAGAGTTGTGGCATTTTCCTAAAAGCATTGAGATGGTACAAAAAGCTGTGAAAATGTGTGCTCTCTGTCACAGGCAAGAACTTAGATGTTAAAATTCTGCCATTTAATCCAGCTCTCCATGGAATACATGGTTGGATTTGGATAACTTCTGTCTTGCAGCCTGCATCTTCTTTCAGAAACAGGATTTATGGGGATGTTTTGCAACATCAGGTCTTAGAGAAATATTGGATTAAAGTAGAGGTTGGCATGATGCCTCCTGACCCAGATACTTATACAAATTTGCACCAAAACAACTTCATGTACTTGCTATAAGCTTAATTAAGCTTTTCAGTGCCCAGATTTAGATAACTATCAACAGCAGCTGCAAAATGACTTTACCCTTGATGGTAGCAAGAGCTGCTGACTGAGCCATCAGAGAAACCATTTTTAGAAGTAACCTTTAACCTGCTTTATGTTTGTTTTTAAACTTGATTTAACATCTGCACAAGTCTTAGAGGTGATTTTATTCTCTCCTTTTTCTTACTGAATGTATCCATGTCTTTTAAGGTACAGCCTATACCATACTCTGCAGTAGAAGCAGACCAGCATATTTGAATTAGTGGTAGCAGAGATTTTACAAGATGTTCTCAGTTTCATTTCTACTCTGATGCATCCTCCTCTTTACTTTGCAGAGAAATGGAATGCAAGAATTACAAACTTGAGAAAACAAGTTCAAGAGGTGTTTGAAAGAAAATACGGTATGTGTGACACTCCTTTCCAAACAGGTGCCTCTAGTCATAAATGCCATAAATCACAGCTTTTTGGCTTGCATCTTGTTGTTGGCTCAGGGGAACAGCACTACTGACAGTACCAAAGGGTTAAGTAATATCAGAAGAGTTAAAACTAGGAATAGTTGCCTTATTGATGAGTAATTTCAAAATTGGGTGCTTGTGTTTAGCACTCAAATGTGAAACTTGATTTTTTTTTTTATTTTTTTTGGTTGTACTCAACTTCCTGGAGCTTTAGCATGCTCATATCTTGGATACCCACATCTGAGAGATTTGGCCTTTTTTTCTGGAATCACTTTGTGTCATTCAGTGAAACAATCTTTTAACATGGCTCTGGGGAGAGGTTGCTACTGAGGGATTGTTCTGATTATGTTTCTGATTATGATTGATTTGCAGTACAGTAACTATTATATGTTACTATATGTTATATACCCCCTTGGAGAGAAAAAGCAGCACACATATGTGAAACTTAGTCTCCTTGACATATTTTGTGCCCACATATCACAGACTAAAACATCAACAGGAGTTTCTAAATAAATGGTAGTGCTCTTTTGCTGTGAAAAGTGGAAGTGCTTTCAGGATGGACCTTGTGATTTGGAGTTATTGCATGATTTGAATGTGACTATCATCTGACGCTTAAACAGCCCACTGAGAGCGCTCACACCAAGTCAAAACAGTTCGTAATCTGATTCACAGGATTTTAATAGCTGTGTAGAAGAATATCATTCTTGGTGAATTGCTTTAATTTGGGGGTTGGTGTTTGCATGTAGCCAGCTTAAAAATCTCCTGTGAAGTCTGTTGAATACTGAGCTGCTATTCCTGATTTTCCATGGCAAGCCAGATTGTATTAAATTATCCTTTTTTCCCCTGTTGAGGACAGCATTTCATTGATTCACAAACTAGTTCCATATTATATTCCAATTCTTCCTATCTGTATGGGCATGCAATTTGCCATTTACTGAAATGAGTTATAGATGTCCATAATTCCCAGAATGCTTCTCAGATCTGTTGGCTTCTGGAGCTCCAGTCTTCTAGCGGTGTCATTGTCATCCATTACAATTGACATGTCTGAAAACAGATTTATTTTTCTGTTTAGATGTAAACTAAATGGGATTATTTTTTTTTTGATGGTGTCAAGAGTGTCTTTTTTACTTCATTAGGGATTCCTTGGATTGCTAAAATACACCAAAGCTTTTAAGAATTCATTCCGAAGGGATGTATGGCCCTCCTCTAAGGCATTAATAACTCTTGTTACCTAGATAGTAGTAATAAATAAATAATATTCAGAGCTAATGAACTGAAATGTTTGTAATTAAGTGTAGATAATTTCATCTTTCAAAGTGTGCTATTAAACAAAACCAAAACACAAAGCTTCACTGTAACAGGTGCAGGCTCTGTTATTGCGTGTTCACAGGGTAAAGGGAGAAGGGGAGAATCTGCATATGTATGCAGATCTGCAGCTTGCTTACTGTTAATTGGATTGATTTTGCTGTAAAACAAACCCACAAATGCTTGCATGTTTTAGTCTGCTGAGGAGTTACTGCCTGCCTGCTAATTTTAGTGCTCTGCAGAGCGGTATCCAACAAATCATTTGAGTAGAGCCACAAGCCACTCTAATGTTTTTTTTCTCCTTTTCTCTTAAAGCTGAAGCTATAAAAGCAAAAGGTCCAGTATCTATCCCATACACAACCTTCCAGTCACATGAAGAAGAATTGATTGTGGAAGGGCTGCCAGAAGGAGTTCCCTTCAGGCGACCGTCCACGTACGGCATTCCCCGCCTCGAGAGGATCCTTCTAGTAAAGGAGCAGATCCGGTTTGTCATTAAAAAGTAAGGAATTTTGCATTTTCATCCCTATATTACTCATTGTTTTCTGCTGGCTGCACTCTGCTTCGTTTTATCTTCAGGAACTTCCAAACTGATTTCTACTGCTGTATTCTTTTGCAGTACTGATGATTGCTTTTGAGCTGATGTTTGCCCTGATAAATTCAGCCTCTGAGATCGCCAGAGCACCACAGTGGTGGCTGAGATCTGAACAGATCTCCTCAATATTATGGGCTTCTTGTTTTGGGCAGATCTCTATGCACTATTTTAATCTCTGCAGCTGTAGTACATGTTGGAAGCCATTGACTTAGGGATATTTTATGCTGTTTGAGACCAAACTAGCTACTGGTTCCTGTGATTCAGTTAGGTGCCTGTCCTTAGTGTGTCTGGAGGTGGATCTGTTAGTGTTCATGAGGAGAGACTGTAGATGTACACTGAAACTTCTTGAGGGTTCAGTTGCCTGTTGTAGCTAGCCTGGCAGGGTGTCATCTGCCTTTAAGGTGAGGTCATGACAGGAGATGTTCTGGACTCCTTTCTTTCTTCTTCCCCTTTCTTTCTTTGGTGTCTTTTGTTGAATAGCCCTGCTACTACTTTCTGTAAAGGCAGATGGGATTGGGAGAGAGTCTGGACCAACCCTGAATTCAGGATATGCAGGGAGAGATGCTGGCATCTGTGTGCCAAGTGTTGGATCTCAGAGGGCTCTACACCTTTGAGATCCAGCACTGCGTCTACAGCTGTGGCAAACTGAGAGGCAGCTTTGATAGTGGGTGGATATTTACCTTTTATAGCTTGGTGCTTCACTTTAGACAGATGTGATGTTTCACACCACAGATGGGCATCTACAGTTTAAATGAGGCTTCTGTGAGTAACAGCTGATGTTTTACTGTTGTTCAAGTAGTATAGGGACTAACCCAGGAGTTTTCAAAGTGGATAGGAATCTGCTGATTGCAGTACTGGTGGTGGTATTGACAGCCCATGCCTCTGTGCATGCAGCATGCTGCCTTCGAATTAGATGCCAGTTTCTCAAACTTGAAAGATACAGATTCAGTTTTTGTCATCCTAATGCTTGCAGATAACCAGAAAAGAGGAAGTAGTATAGATGTACTTTTTGGATCTCATTTAAAATCATACACTGTGCATAGAATTTAGGTTTTATACAATTCTGACAGCTGCTTTCATCAAATTTCTCTTGGTTGTTGACAGTAATTAATTTATGCTGCTAATCAGTTTTGTTATGTGTGGTAACAAAAAAGCAGTTCAGTTTGGTGAGAAATGTCAGAACTTCAAGATATATTGTTGTTCCAATATGGGTAAAACTGGATGTATTTGGGAAAGAAAAATGTCTGCTTTGAAATGTTAATTTTTAAAGGTTAAATTCTTGCTTTGAATAATTTGTTTTCTGATGAAGCACATCTTAGGCCTCACAGATCATTTTCTTGTAATCTGTACGTCACCATGCCATGTTATGACTCAAGTAGATATGGGTATCAGGCATGAAAAATACTTTTTTCAGTATGGTTCCAACCAGCTCCTGAAATACTTAACTAGAATTTAATGTTGAATTGTGTTATATCCCGTTAGTCTTTTTCTCATCCTTCTAGTAGTAACTTGAGGCTGTAGCTGCAGGCTGTAACTTCTGGTTTGTCAAAGTGTATGGCACTGCTGAAACATGTATCTTAAATCTTTTAGTCAGGAGCTTTTGAGTTTGACACCACGAGATGCACCACAACAAGATGCATCACGACAAGATGCACCACAGGATAAACCAGTTGCAGGAGGTAGGTCTTCAAATGTATGAGTTGTGCAAATACAGAGTGATTTCCTGTTTGTCTGCCTTGGAGGTGGCTACCATTTGTTTTACTAATAACATCTTGCAAGGTGGTTTGAATTTTCTTCAGCTACAAAATGACAGAAATTTTCTGGTTATCCAAGCCAGTGTTGCTAACGCTCTGATCAACTGCTTGGATTCAGCTGACCAGAAGGCAGAACAATGAGCCAAGTGTTAAGTCTGCTGAGAAACAGAAAAGGCAGCAGTTTGCATAGCTGGTTGTTTACTGGGTAGGGAAATGTCTATTTTGTGGAGTAATTGCTTATATATAGTATGTGCTAAAATTAGATGAAGTGAAATGCAGTAATGAACATACTGGCTAGAGCAACATTTATTACTGTTAGAATCTGTCTTGCTCAGATGCTAGCACTCCATTTTCACATAGCAGTGCAAGGATGTTGCATTCTAACCACTTTTGCCCTCAGGAATACTTCTCAACAGATTCTGGCTCTTACATGTTTGGTCTTCATTGCATCCCCATCCAAAGGTAACAAAAATGACCATGGGAAAACAAAACTACAAGAACAGACTTCTATTACAATGGTACCCATTGAACTCCTATCCACTCAAGTTGGGAGAGTGGCAAAAAAAATACCGAGTTTAAATGAATTCTGCCTTTGCAATGGCACTTGGTGATAAGTTACTCTTCTGGACTGTTTTTTCTCTTCAGTATTCTACTGTCTCCTGGGCTTCAGAGTGGTTTTTCAGTTGTCCAGTTAAGCCAACTGTTGAAAGCTTGTGTGCATGAACAAATTGCTCCCAACCCCAAAATGCTAACTGGCAACCTCAGCCTTTTAGGAATACCAGAGAGATTCTTAGTTCAGACAGGAATGTGAGCACCGTTGTATTGTGCTCATGGTTTTCTGTTGTAGAAAGTATATCAAAGAGTGTACTTAAAGTAAACATTAAGGATCTAAATTGAGAATAAAAGTTCTGTCATAAGGATGTCAAGTTTACATGTACAGGAATGAAACTTTTCCTGCAGCAGAAGTTAACCAAGTGTCTTGAGTCTTAATAACCTGCTGCTCCTTTGAGCACCAGATTTGGCTACAAAAGTAATAGGTAGGCTAATGACTGAGTCTTAAACTTAACTGTTCTCTTACATGAGTTTTTAAATCAGCCCTTTTCTCTGTTGTTGTTGTAGTAGTATTTAATATGGTTATACTAATTATGACAACAAAGCAGGCATATTTTATGTCTTGTAAAGCCTGTGTAGCTAAAAATAACAAGTGGTAACCCATTTTTATGGCCCAGGGTTAGGAACAGTCCCTCTATGTTGCTTGTCTTCGCTAACTTGTAATGATGATGCAGGCATATAGACCTCTGAGAAGAGAACATCTGTGAAAGCTGTTGATAACATCTCAGGGAACACAGCTCAGAAGACAGCAGCTGTCTGAGCCTCTGTTGTCTCAGTTTGCTTTCTCAGTAGCTCATCATCTCTGCTGCTCCACATCTGCTGCCATCTCAGCAGAGAGAACTATGTAGCACCAGCCCCTCCTTTCAGCTCCTTGTGGCTCCTTAATTCATGTCTTAGGTAGTGTCAAGTAAGCATTTTGGAGCATTGGAACTAAGCTGCCTTACCAAGAAGAATGACAAAATCCCTAGAGTCATTTGATGTAGTTATTAAACCGCTATTTATAATGTATTGTCCACAAGCAGTGGGACAGATGGATGCTCAAGTTCAACATGAAAATACAACAAGGAGCAAACTGTTACATGCACCTACTGTAAAACTTGCTTTGGGGTTGTCAGTGTGCAGTGAAAATTCCTTGAAAGCAAGTTTTCATCCCATATGCATAACCACATTCTGCACTGAATATCAAGATAGTCTTTTAGAAAACAGAACTGGCAATAAATGAATCCCATCTCCAAATTGGATCTACTGGAGACTGGAGGAGGATGAATACATTGAAGTTCTTCATGGCACTACACTGTGAATTTTGTAGCAAGAGTCTCATCATGGTTCAATGGATTTTTTTTTTTTTTAGTACTGTTTTAATGTTCTGTCATTTTTTTTTAAATCAATTTTCTTAGTTCCAGATTGAATCCATGCTTCTTCCACACAGTATTTTCTGGGTTACCTGAAAATGCAGGATAGTTATGCATGCTTAAAAAATGAACAACTGAAAATAGAACCAAAATAATTAGGCAATGTTGATTTTGTTCTTGTCACTCTGAAATACAGTGAAAGAGGAGTGGCATGCCAGACTCACCAAATTGAGAAAGGCCGTAGATGAACTCTTCTCTAAAAAGCTTGGTGAGTACAGTATAATTATTTTCTTTTCTGGCTTTGTATTTCTTGAAGGTTGCTTTCATTATTTGCTTTGAATGTCTACATGAAGGAGACCTTTGATCAGTTTTTTCAAATATCTAGAATCCTGGCAGTGGAGTGAAAAAGAATTGTATTATTCTGCTGTTTATACAACAAAGGAAATTCATAGTTAAAAAATTATGTCTTCTACTTACAACTCTTCTAATTGCTCTCATTTCCTTCCTTTTTAGATTTTTTTTTCCCCTTTGATGGTGAATAAACCAAACATTTCTTTATTTATATCCATAATTAAAATTAGTGTTAGAACATTTCTGGGTAAATTTTTATGTTCTCTCCAATATAAAAGAAAAATTAAATTAAAAATCAGCTTCCTAAGAGTTAGACTAAAATGTTACATGATGCTCTATAACAAGTGAAAAACTTTGGATAAAATCACTTTGTTGTGCCCCAGGAAGGAACTGAGGAACCCAGTAATCTTCAGTCTAGCATTGTGACTGCCCAATAGCAACGTGGTACAATATGGTCAGTTTTTATGGTTTTGATATGCTGGGACTTGGACTCTGTTGGGTTTAGGTGACCTACATTGTCCCAGGTTCTAAGGTCATGATTGCTCAACTTGAAGAATTGGTATCTTAGCTCACTTGGAGTGAAGGTTGGTGGTCAAACTGTTGGGTTATTTGGGTTTATTTCGTTCCAACAGCTGAGGCCTTGGGGAGCACTGAGCCTAAACCTGTTCCATACCAGAAATTTGAGACCCATGCTACTGACTTCTATGTTGAAGGGCTGCCAGATAACATCCCCTTTAGAAGTCCTGCCTGGTATGGAATCCCTCGCCTTGAAAAAATAATTCAGGCGAGGGAGAGGATAAAATTTGTCGTCAAAAGGTAAGCGTTTGTTTTAATGCCTAAATATGTTTGAATTTGGGGTTTCCTAAGAAAAAGGGCAAACCAAGACCCTTTATGTAAGGAAGCACTTGGTTTCATTAAAGCCTGAAGCACTCAGTCTCTAGTTACAGATTAAATATTTCGCATAATTGAAGTGGGTATTTGCAATCCAGACAAGTCTTCCAAAATAGGTGTGAAGTACATAATAGGAACGCCCAAACCTCTCAGTTCATGTCTTATAAAGCAATGATATTTAATTTATCTCAAGAGTGGGCAGTGATGTGTTTTCTGGTTGCAGGCCAGAGCTGCTAGCTCCCAATACACCCGCAGGTACTCAGCACACGCCAGACACCTCAGGTAAGTAGGATGAGCGCGGTCTGCAAATGAAAATGGAAGGGTTTGGTGGGGGAACACCAAATCAATGCAACATTTTTCAACAAGTAACCCATCTGTGATGAGTATGCTGACATGCTCTTCATGAGACATGGAAAGAATAAGTGGATTGTTGTGAGCAATCATCTTGGCCTCTATCAGGAATGGTGTGGCCTGCAGAAGCAGGGAAGTGATGGGTCCCCTGGACTCAGCACTGGTCAGGCCACACCTCGAATACTGGGTTCAGCTTTGGGCCCCTCATTATAAAACACACATGGAGGTGCTGGAGTGTGTCCAGAGAAGGGAAATGATGCTGGTGAAGGCTCTAGAGAATAGGTCATCGAGGAGTGGCTGGGGGAGTGGGTGTGTTTAGTCTGGAAAAGAGGAGGCTGAAGGGGAGACCCCATTGCTCTCTACAATTCCCTTAAAGGAAGTTGGAATGAGGTGGGGGTCATTCTCTTCTCCCTAGTATCAGGTGATAGAAGGAGAGGAAACGGCCTGAAATTTTGTGCCAGCAAAGGTTTAGATTGGATAGTAGGAAAAATTTCTTCACTGCAAGAGTGGTCAGGCGTTGGAACAGGCTGCCCAGGGAGGTGGTGGAGTCACTGTTCCTTGAGGTGTTCAAGAAATGTGTGGACATGGCCCTTGGGGACATGGTTTAATGGCCATGGTGGTCATAGGTTGACAGTTGGACTCAATGATCTTAGAGATCTTTTCCAACTGAAACAGTTCTATGATTCCATGTGTGGCTTTCTGGATCATGCTGCAGTCAAGCTGTCTTGGAATGGCTAGAACAGATCACCTTCACAGCCTGTCAAAGCTGGAGTTACTGGCCTGACCTGAATCAAAGCTCTGGAGCGCTTTAGTATTTCACAGCTGACTCAGGGCTTTTCCCAGGCCTCTGTGGGTAGGGAATTCTAATGACTTCATGCAAGCATGAAGTGCCTTAACACAGGAGAAGAATCAAATTGGGTTTTATTTCTGACTGCTCTGAATTGGAGTGTATTGGCAGTTTCTTGCTCCAGAAGTGTAGAGTCCAGACCGTGTTAGGTTGTTTTTTAGAGTATGAATCTGCTTGTAGTAATAATACAAGAGACCCAGAGCTTCCTAGGTTCTTCTCCACACCCATTTCACTGGATAAACAAACCACAGCTTTAGGAAATTACTGTGTAGAGCTTACTTTAGGGAAAAAAAAAAAAAAGAGGAAAGAGGAAAGAATATAATGCAATAATCATGTAATCAGTAGTCATCTTACATTGCCACAATGGGTTGTGGGTTTTGTTTGGATTGTAGGGCAAGGCTCATATTTAGCAAGAGGGTAGCTCACTAGAAAAAGCTGTGCTTAATGTGGAGCAGAAGGAAAAGGCAGCGTCAAGGTTTTTTTCTTTGTTTTGTTGCCAAACCCCTGATTGTCATCAAATATGACAACATAAGTGAAAAATTTGACGATTAAGTAATAATAGCAGGTGTCAATGATAGCAGTAAAAAAGCAGCTAATAGAATCTCCTTCTGAAAGAACTGACATGCACTGCTCATTATTCTTAAAACTCAGACTGTTTGACTGTCCAGAGTCACATTTCTTTTTTGTACTAGTTCCTTCACTGTAATTTTTCACTAACCTACAGGCAAGTCTGGTATTACCAGTGCCCACAGAGCTTAGCAGGATCCAAGGTTTTATGTCAGACTGGCAAACACAGCAAATGTTCTCTTGGGCTTACAGCCCAGTGAAAATCATTCACTGCAATGAAAATCTGAAAATCACTGCAATGAAAACTGAAAATCATTCTCAGCAAAGGCTGAGGATTTTCTTACTGCAGATGCAAACTGCGTCTGTGAACAGCATTTAAATTTTTTTTAAGTAAATTAGTCTAATTCTTTTGCCAGTGAGACAGCAACATGTGAATACCTGTAAACACATGTGCAAGTGTTAAATACTTGTGAAACCTATCAAATAAGTAGGCCAGATTGTAAGGATTATTTATGCATTTGACTTGAAAATAAAAAAGCTAAAAATAAGCGAGGTTAGGTAATTTGTTAACCAAGAATACGATTCAGAAACATAGAATTTCTGTATGGCTTCCTTCATGCCTGTTTTCTATGACTCTCAATGCTTTTAGCTCAGTTGCAGTTACTTGAGTTATGATGAAAAGTAATGAATTATGATGTTGTTGTTTGTCAGGGAGGAAGTGTCTTTTGCTTTCTTCTCCAGATAAGCTACAAACTGCTCAGGCTAGCACTCCTGTAATTCACTTTTATTTACAGTGGGGGACAGGATCGGAGATTGGGTTTTATGCTAATCAAAATGATTAGCAAAGCAGTCTTTAAATCCTCATCTTCCATTCTAAAGAGTGCTATTCTTATGCACCATGATTCATTAATTCCAACTTTATAAGGGCCACAAGAATAATTCCTGCACCTAAAGGTTCTGAGGAAAAAGTTCTCCCACTTGGGCCAAGGTTTGAAATATGTAACTACACTTAAACAGATTTTCTGGCTTGTAGAGGGAATTCATCTATTATTTAAGCTTTAATTAATAATCATTGCCCACCATGTGTCCTTACCTAATCAGATGTGATTGTGCTGATAGTTCTGTGGTGAAAGAAACTTGTTCAAATGTGTCTTTTTATCTAGAACTGGGTGATACTCTGACACATACCTATTTTTGGTTTTCAGGGAAAGAAGATTGGAATATCAGGATCACAAGGCTAAGAAAGGAAGTAGAAGAGATATTTAATACAAAGTTTGGTAAGTTAAATGTGCAATGAACTGTTTTATAATGCTGCTGCATTTTAAAACTCCCCTGTAAAAAACAGGTTAAATTTTACTGTGCTTAAACATCAGAAGCCTACTGGGACAGTTATGGAAATCTTGACTCCTCTCACCTAATTTTTATTGACTCTTCCACATTACTGACATAAATGACTTTATAAAAACATGCTAGGCCATGTTTTTTCCAGTTTTATGACGAGAGGTGATGGTACGTGCACAAAAAGATGTGCATCGTTTTTGCTCAGAATGCTCAGAAGAAAATACTGCACAGTGCAGGTTTAGATGTTTCATAGATTTGTAGAATGGTTTGGGTTGGAAGGGACCTTAAATATCATGCCTCTGCCATGGGCAGGGACATCTTCCACTAGCCCAGGTTGCTCAAGGCCCTGTCCAATCTGGCCTTGAACCTCCCATGGAGGGGGCATCCACAAGCTCCCTGGGCAACCTGTTCCGGTGTCTTACCACCCTCACTGGAAAGAATTTCTTCCTAATATCCAGTATAAATCTGCCCTCCTCAAGCTTCAATCCATTCTCTTTTGTTTTATCAATACAAGCCCTTGTAGAATGTTCCTTCCCAGCTTTGTTTTATACCCCCTTCACATAGTGGAAGGCTGCTCTAAGTCTCCCCAGAGCCGCCTTTTCTCTAGGCTGAACAACCTCAGCTTGTCCCTCAGCTTGTCCCCACAGTGGGGAGGTGCTCCAGCCCTCTGATCATCCTCATGGCCTCTTTTAGACCTGCTCCATGTCCCTCTTATGCTGGAGGCACCAGAACTGGATGCAGTGCTCCAGGTCGGGTCTCACCAGAACAGATTAGAGGGGTGGAATCGCTTCCCTGTCCTGCTGCTCTCACTGCTTTTGATGCAGCTCAACATACCATTGCCTTCTGAGCTGCCTGTGACCATTGCTGGCTCATGTTGAATTTTTCATTAGCTGACACCCCGCAAGTCCTTCTCCTCAAGACTGCTCTTGAGCCACTCCTCATTCAGCCTGGATTTGTGCTTTGTCATCTCTAACAAGATGGACCATTTGCACTTATTCTACAGAAAATCATGGACAATCTGTTTAAATATTTCTCTTGGGTTGCTTGCTGATCATTGAGTAACAGAACTTCTGTAAGCCAAGTTTCTTAAAATCACTTGAGATGAAATCTCCTGCATTTGAGGGTGTAAATTGTCATTGAATCTTTATTTTCAGGTCAAGCTCTGGGGCTTTCAGAGGCAGTGAAGGTTCCCTATCCTATATTTGAATCAAATTCTGAATACTTGTACGTTGAAGGCTTGCCAGAAGGAATCCCCTTCCGGAGTCCCACATGGTTTGGAATTCCACGCCTTGAAAGAATTATCCGTGGGAAGTGCAAAATCAAATTTGTTGTTAAGAAGTATGTTTGTAACTCAGTTATTGGAGTTTGAACTTACTTGATTTTCTTCTCTTCCTTCATTTTCTTCACTTTAGGCTTTAAATGCTAACTAAATTCTGTTTCCTTAAAACAAAAAGAACATTTTGCATATATGTTTTATCTCATAAAGGGATATACCTCCCTTACTAAATTCATACAGATGTATAAATTTTGTGTTTCAAGCATTAAGGATCATGGGGGGGAAAATTACTTTGTACCTGGGAAAGCTTTTCCTTCCTTTTTTCTTCTCATTTTTTCCCCCTTCTTTCTATTTTTGCCTGAAATAAACCCAGAAAAAATTTCAGGGTAGAAAAATGTAGCTTTTTGTTTCCTAACTTTGTGTTTATGGTAGATGGAGAGTCACCCATTCTTCAAGCAGAGTTCTTTTGTAGAGCTGATGTTATGCAAATATGAACTCAATTCCAAGGAATCTGTACTGTTTTTGCTGTATTATTTTCCTGTGATTGTCTGATTTGTCTTCTGTTTGACTTTTAGGCCGGAGCTTGTCATTTCCTGTTTGCCTCCAGGACTAGCTAGTAAAATAAACACTGAAGGTAAACAGTTCAGTATTATTTGCTGCTATCAATTCATAGAATCATAGAATGGCTTCAGGTTGGAAGGGACCTCAGAGATCATCTACTCCAACCTCCCTTCCATGGGAAGGGACACCACTGAACTAGACCTGGCCTTGGACACCCCCAGGGTGAAGGCATCCACAACCTCCCTGGGCAGCCTATTTCTAGAGTCTCACCACCCTCATTCTGAAGAACTTCTTCCTGAGATCAAATCTAACCCTACTCTCCCTCAGCTTCAATCCATCCCCCTTATCCTATTGCTAGACACCCTTATGGAAAGTCCCTCTCCAGCCTTCCCTTCAGATACTGAAGGCAGCTCTAAGGTCCCCCCAGCTTCCTTAGCAGATTGAGAGATCCTTGTAGTTGAAAAAAATACACGTTTTGCTTTGCAAAAGGCATTATTTAACATGATCTTGCATAAGTAGCCTCTAAATCTGCTGTTGTTTGCAAATGTTACTCAAATTATGAATTTATCTAATTTATCTAACTTTTTTTTTTGCTTAAGTCTATTCCAAAACAGAAAACAGAATTTACCCAAATTTAACAACTTTTATTTTGCTCTTAATGGGCTAAACCATATTTAACTTACATCTGTGAGCTGAGGTAAATAACAATGATGCTTTCTAAGAAGAAAAACTTTTGTCTGTTAAAAATTCAGAAGTTAATAGTTTTGTTATTTAGATGATGAAAAATACCCAAGCTGTCCTCCACACTTTAAAGTAATGAAGTCTTCTGTTCTGAATTAGTGAAGTGAAAAATGAAGTGTGATACCTGCCCTTTTCAGGAGTACTAAGGCTACTTTTTAAGGCTGTGAGTGTGGCCTTATTGTTCAGGTTTTACTTAGTGCTTCGTACAGACAGAAGTGATTCCTCAGTCTGTTGGGATTTCCTGAATGCAGCTGTTTTCTCAGTAGCTGTGCAGGATATACATTGTACAGGGTTTGTGTTATACCTTGTGTTATCTTGACTTCCAGCAACGAGTCCGAAGAGCTCCGAAACGAGTCTGAAGAGCTCAGGAACAAGTCCGAAGAGTTCCGAAACGAGTCTGAAGAGTTCTGGGACAAGTCCAAAGAGTGCAGAAACAAGTCCAAAGAGTTCAGAGAACTCCAAAAGTCCTGCAAGCAATTCAAAGGTCCCAAAGATTGAAGTCACTGTTGAAGATGGTATGGAATAAATATCATTAAATATTCTTCTAATTCTATTCTATTCTTCTAATGTTTTCAGTTCTGCTCAGTTTTCATAGCCTCTAATTAACTTAACAGATGCATCTCATGTAGCAAAATCAGTTTAATTTCAGAGCTCCAGATACAATTTAATTTAGGAACAGTTTTATTTTTCATTTGTGAGTAATACTGGCTTCTGTGCAGATGATGGTTATGTGAAGTGTTGGAGTTTGACAGCTTGCTTGGGCCTTTTGTTTTAGTTGCATGGACCTGTGCCAAGCAGAGATGTGGAAACTGACGTAGGCCTGAGCAGAAAAATGGCAGACGTGTTCAGTTTTAGCAAATGCTTAAATACAACCCTAGAAGAACTTCTTCAGGGCTTCTTGTGTTGTGTTTTTTATTCTGTTCTTGATTGAGAAGTTTTCTTCAGCAATCAAGTCTGATGCATTGTTTGTTTTCATATAGTGGCTTGCTTCTGCTCTCTGCATTTATGTATGTGATGTCTTTTTACAGGCCCTAATACACCAGAAAAAACAGATGTTCAAAACAATTCTCCAACCAATGGGTCCCACCCAAGTTTAAATTCACAAGGAAGAGATTTTTCTTTTGGTAAGTGTTGTGGGAATTAACACACATGCACATACTGAAAATTCTGGTTGATTGCGTATCAAAGATATTTTGGATGTGTGGAGAATGCTGTGAAAATGCAGCACAGATACATTAGATCTGATTAATTTGTGTTCAGAATCAGTCCATTTAGACCTTTGCTGCCTGTTGCTTGGCAGTACTGAAGAGCCATGAAGACTTGCCTGGTGCACAGTACTGGCAGGGTGCACAAACCCAGCTGAGATCTGATATTGTGCACAAGCTTAATAAGCACTCCACAGACATGCACTACTGAGCATCACTGTGCAGAAATTCCCCAGTGGTATACAGGAACTAGGAAGGATTTGAAATAGCTTTACTAAAGCAAAATCCAAGCTGGTACAGACCTCTCCAGTTCTGGAAAATCAGTGAAAGAAAAGCCAGACAGGACTGGAGGCCATGTAGTGATGTTTGTGAGCATTGGACCAGAGCTTTGTAGCCATGGAGGACCAAACCTGTCTGTGCAAAGCTTGAGCACAGAAATCTTTGCATTGAAAACAGAGTCAATTTGCAACGCAGGTAAATTGCTGATAGTCAGGTGAGATGAATGACTGTATTCAGAGAAACTGAGCAGCTCCTTAGGAAGCCTTTTTGTTCAGCATTCTTACATTCTGAGTTTATTTGCTTGTATTTATATAGGAGTTTGTTATTATTTGCTTTATTGTATCTGTCCTCCATGCTTTCATTTTGGCCACATGGTCATAAAGTGTGAAACAAAGGAGTTCTTTCCTCCTACTGGGCCACTTTAGCATGAATGTAAGATACTAATTTTGTATGACTGCGCTTTTTTGGCTTGGGCACTACTTGTATTCAGAGTCATCCACAGTTTTCTTGGACTTGTTATTGTTAGACTTCAGCTTTATTTTAGAGAAGCCTGCAACTTCTTTAAACTGTTGAGTGAGTTCTTAGTTTTACAGACCAGCTAATGGACCACTGGCTGCAGCCACAAGTAAACTGGTTTAGGAGTTGTTGCTGATAGCTATCAGAAACTAAGTGTCTAGCTGGGTGGATTTACAATCTCACCCACTGAAGTTGAAGCTGTGATAGAGTTTGGAGCTCTCAAGAGGGAAGTTTATGTTTCAGGGCTGTGCCATTGAACATAGGAAATTCCTGCCACTTTTTCTGGGTGCTGGTTCAGATGAGTAAAGTTTATGTTGCCTGATACAGTAAATTTGGATCACTCTTGGATCAATTCCAATTACTTTCTCCTTTGCTTTATCTAGTAGCAGTGTCTTTAGGGCTATAGGAAGATGAGAATTCATGTGGCTATAGGTTTAGATTGCAGCAGAATGTTTTGGTGCAGTTTGCACAAAGAAAGCCGTTTCGCAGATTTTACTGTCAGAGTAAATTGGTTATCAAGCATAATTAATTATTAGTCATTTATTAAGATACTCTTCAAGGCCTGATTCACTGTGTGAGTGTTAATTTAATTATTCTCATTTCCTCCTGGCAGACTCATGGAACTCCAGGATAAATGACTTAAAGCAGAAAGTTGACAAAGTTTTCAGTGAAAAGTGTGGTAAGTTTATTGTTTCTTTTTTACTGAGATGTCTTCTTAGGAACATGCAGTTAGACCTATGAGAGATACGGTCACAGCTTTATTCCAAAGGCCCTGCAGTCCTTGTGTACTCTAGGCAATTTCTCTTTAGAGTTCATTCTCATGTGGGCTGCTTTCAATTCTGTGACACATTTCCACAAGTTATTTTATTTGGGTTTGGAAATGAAGAAGTTGTGGTCAGATTACTACTTGTTTTGTGACCCAGAGACATAGTGATTCCACATCCTGCCACGTTTGTTTTAGCTTTATTTGCTCTGCTTATGAATGGGGCTTTGTATGACCTATGCTTCTGAATGACTTGGTGTGTTATGGATGGTATCTGGAGAGGTATGTTCCATCCTTTTTCTAGGGCAGGGTCCTTGGAAGCTAATGACTTTTGAAAGTGATGGCAACTAGCTACTTGTCTGAATGCAGTGTTTGGAACAAGAGCACTAATCTCACCTGCCCTTGGTGCTGTTTTCTAGCAGAGACAGAATGCATTGCCTGTAACAAAGTGGACTCCAAATAGGATATTCCTTTGTGCAGAATAAGCCAGTAGCATGAGTTGGCTGCAAATTATTGATTTTTTTCAACTTCCAGTTGGGATCAGCTTTAACTGCAACAGAATGAGTGGTTTGAGACCATCTGTTAATTTTCTTCTGCCTACTCATAGCCGTCACCAAAAAAAAGGCAAAGCCTGCTGGTTCCACCTAATCTAGTATATATGTGCCAGCTCTTACACTATTTATACCTGAGGTTTTTCTTTTATTACATAGAATAGCTTAGATTGGAAGGGACTTCAGAGAACATCTCCTCCAGCCTGCCTGTCGTGGGCAGGGACACCTCTCAACTAGTCTTGGCTGCTCAAGGCCTCATCCAGCCTGGTTTTAAACACCCACAGGGAAGAGGCATCCACAACCTCCCTGGGCAACCTATTTCAGAGTCTGACCACCCTCATACTGAAGAACTTCTTCCTAAGATCAATCTAAACCTCCCTCAGCTTCAAACCATTCCCCTTGTCCTGTTGCTTAGACACCCTTATGAAAAGTCCCTCTCCAGCTTTCTTGTAGGATGCCTTCAGGTATTGGAAGGCAGCTATAAGCTCCCCCTGGGATCTTCCTTTCTCTAGGCTGAGCAAGCCCAGCTCCCTTATTCTATCCCCAGAGCCGAGGTGCTCCAGCCCTTGGATCATTTTTGTGGCCCTCCTCTGGACTCACTCCAACAGCTCTGTGTCCTTCTTACGATGGGAACACCAGAACTAGAGGCAGTATTGGAGGTGGGGGTCTCACAAGAGCAGAGTAAAGGCGCAGAATCATCACTCTTGCCTGCTGGCCACACTCCAGCCTAGGATGCAGCCTAGGATATGATCTGTGGCCCATCTGGCAGCTCATTTGCTGTTTTGCATTTCAGCGGAAGCATTGGGGGTGACTGAGCCAGTGAAGGTGCCCTATGGGTTGTTTGAATCCCACCCAGACGTTTTCTCTGTGGAAGGACTACCTGAGGGAGTGCCATTCCGACGGCCTTCTACCTTTGGAATTCCAAGGCTAGAGAAGATCCTGAGAAGCAAATCCAAGATAAAATTCATTATTAAAAAGTAAGACTCTCGTATGTACTTGATAATCTGTTCTGTAAGAGTTTCAATATAGACCAAAAAATGAAATAGTGTTGCTAAATTCCTCTGTTAAATACACATTGGGATAACATGAGTAAATGAGGAAATGCTCAGAAAGCTCTTGAAGAAGTGGAGCAAGGTACAGCAATCTCTTTGTTCTGAATAGATAATCACAGCCTGTTTGGGAGGAACAGCAAGTCCTGATTTCTTAGCACAGCCCTTTTCAATTATCTCAGCATTGGTTTAGTGTCTGCTGCATAGACTCCTTTTGGGTTACTCATAAATCTTGTTGGCAGTGTAGTAAGAGCTGAAAAGTGGAGATTCATATATTGGGTGGTTGCAAGAATTTGTCTTTCTTTTCTAGAATAGGTTTAGATACCCACTTGCCAGCTGCAGAAACAGTGGGAAGAGGAGTTATGGAATCTTCCAGCCACTTCATTCCTGGCTATCTATTTGGCTAAGAGGCTGTCACTTACTTCCTGTCTTTAATAAATTCAATTCATTTATTTTATTTCATTTTCTTTGGTGGTGTTGAATGTAATGTTACTATTTTACATGAAATATTCAATCTGTTTGCAGGCCTGAGAAGTTTAAGGCAGCTATTAAGGAACACACTGCTAGAGGCCCCCAAAGTGAGTTTTGCAACTGCTTAATGTTCTGGGTAACAATCTCTTGTGAGGATTAAATGCAAATTGCGAGAGCTGTGTGGTGTTAAGCAATTCCTGAAAGATTCTTTCCACTTTGTGGTTGGTTTTATTTATAAGATGGGAAAAGCACTTACCAGTTGCAGTTTACATTTATCTTTAGCAAAGGAGTATTATTATTTTGAAAGTTATTCACAATATTCATGCCTCTAATGTATTCTTTACTATCTTTTATCAAATGTTGTAAGTCATGTCTGATCCACAGTCCAGATCTAGAGATAAATTATTTGCACCTAATCCATATGTTATCTAAGTGACAAGTGCTCCACAAATAGGAATGCAGATAGCCAGCAGAAAATTGTGTCAGGCAGGTCTTGGATTAAATGTTTTGGTTCATATAAATGTCTGTTATTATGAGCTGGCAAAACTCTTGAGTTACTTGTACTATGCTAGCTTGTGCCACTGGGCAGTGAGGCTCCCATCTGTAAGTGAGGGATTTCTTTTGTGAATGGATCAGTAGGTGTTAATAAAGTAACTGCTAGGGCTAGGATTTTTGTGTTAATAAAAGTACCAAAATACATGTTCCACGTACTCTGTGGTTGGGGTTTTGGTGTTATTTTTGTTTGTTTGTTTTTATTCTATTTTTAATATTAGTTTTAGAAAACAAGCTAGGTAAAGATCAAAATTTTCTACCTCTTTCTCCTCTTGAATTGCAAAGACAGAGTTCTTTAAATAGATCTTACAGGAAGCTGCTTGTGAAAATGGAACTGAGTCTGCTATTATTTTCTTTACCTATAATACTATGCTAGTATTTTCTTTATCTATAGAACATTCAAGATTCTGAGCTCTCTACAAATGTTTTTTTTTGAAGAAATTTTTGTGATTTCAGGAAAAAGAAATTCATCTAGTGTGTCAAACACAGCAAGCACCGCCACAAACACAGTGGTGAGCAAACCTGATCCTTCTGAAGATGTGAACATCATTGAAGTAACTCTATCAGGTATGTATACAACTTGGTTTCACATCTTACTTGTGCTTATATTCTTCATGACATATGTTTAGTCCAATGAGGTTTCTTCCTGCTGCTTCACTGAGTTACAAATACAGTCAACAAAGAACATAACTTAGCATTCTGGTTTTACTGAGATATTAAATATTTTGTAAGACTCATAAATTCAGCACCATTTCTAGAATATTCTTGGTCCAGCCCCCTGTTAAGAGGCGCCCACATTTTCCCCTTTATTCTCATGCAATAAATTAAATACTGGCTTGAAGTTTACATGACAATTTCAAGAGATAAGTACTTGGACTGAACTGAATAGCCATGCAGGTCCAATTGCCTTGTCTCAACACTGATTACTGTTTCCTCAGGCATGTATTACAGAATCATGGAATGGTTTAGGTTGAAAAAGATCTCTGAGCTCATCAAGTCTAATCATTAGCTCAGCACTGCCAGGTCACCACTAAACCAAGTCGCACTAAACCATTTGGAAGCTTCTCACAGCTTTTCATACCAACCTCCTGTTTGGGTGTGTTTCTATAACTTAGCGGTGTTACCACTAAAACTAGGAGCAAAGGCAGACCCTGTGTCGAGGCACTCAGGTATCCCTGCTTTGAGCAAACATGCAATGATGAACAAGCTTCAGGGAAAAAAAAAACCTATCTGTAGAATTCTGATGCTGTTCTCACCATTTCTTCCAGATGATGAAAGTGAGCGACTGCGGAAAGCAGAAAGGGCCAGACACTTGAGAGAGGAAGTAAATGACCTTTTTAGCCGGAAATTTGGTAATTGCTTTTTGCTCCCCAGTTTTCCCTAGGTGTGAATGGTGTTCATATATCAAAAGTTACTGAAAAATCACAGTGAATTATCTATGCAGCCATTAAAATAACACATATGGGAGTGGTACATGAATGGTGAGCTTTGGCTTCAAAAAGAATCTTGTAGAAGCGGTGCGAGAGGTTTGGCGTTTAAAACAAAAATCCTCAGGGAATACAGATTCACAGCTTGCATTGACTTGGAAGGGACCCCCAAAGGTCATCTGCAGTAAGCAGGGACACCTTCAACTAGATCAGGCTGCCCAAGGCCACAGCAAGTTTGATCTTGAATGTCTTCAGGGATGGGGCCTTAACCACATCCCTGGGCAACCTGTTCCAATATTTCACCACTCTCATTGTAAAGAACTTCCTCCTTATATCCAAATGCATTGCTTTGTGTTCCCTCTCTGCTTACCTTTTTGCTCTCTCTTAACATGGATGAAATACTAATTGCTGACAATCCATGATTCTTCTTAGGCTTTCATAATCCTGACCTTTTAATACTTGGGACTAAAGTAATTTAAAAAATGAAGCTTCACCTTTTGCTGTATACAGTTTTCTGGTTTGGTTCTGTACTTGCACTGTACAGCAATAGCAACCGGAGTTTATCTGAAATTCCTTCACTAGTGCTTTGTTGAATTGCTTTTTGTTTTCCTTAATGTAGCCATTTCCTTAGAGATCCTGTTCTGTATCTTTTTTTTAAAGTAATAACAGAACCTGGGTTTTTTGAACTGTCAGAGCTGGAGTTTTAACTACCAGTCATGTAGCAGTGTTCATGAGTGTAATCCAAAACATCTGCCACTGCAACGGTTTCATTGTCCAGTGAATTTTCGTGGTAGATCTGATAGAAGGCTTGGGTTTGCATTTAGTTTCTTAATCATGTGAGGATTTTCAATATAATCCTACATATGTACCCAAATATCTGAAGGGTGGCTGTCAGGGTGATGGAGCCAGTCTTTTTTCAGTGATAGCCAGAGATAGGATGAGAGGCTATGGTCTTAAATTCAGTCACAGGAAATTCCATCTCAACATGAGAAAAAAAAAACATTTTTACCATGAAGGTGACTGCAGCCCTGGCACAAGCTGCCCAGAGAGGTTGTGGAGTCTCCTTCTGTAGAGATCTTCAAAACCTGCCTGGATGCATTCCTGTGTGACCCGTCCTAAGTGGTCCTGCTTCACAGGGGGGTTAGACTCGATCTCTGGATGGCCCTTCCAACTCCTTGCATTCTATGGTTCTCTGTAGTCTTTCAAATAAACTTGCCCTCTCTCTCCCTTAGCTGAAGCCATCGGTGTGGATTCTATGAAAATCCCCTACAGGAAAATCACTAATTACCCTGGCTGTGTGGCGGTGGAAGGGTTGCCTCCTGGGGTGGAATTTAAAGCTCCCAGTTACCTGGAAATGAGCTCAATGAGGAAGATTTTGGAATCACCAGAATCGATCAAGTTTACTATCGTTCGGTATGTAGCTGCCATTGATGAGTTTGAAAGAACAGAAGTTGCAGGGCACCTTTAAATAGTGGAAGATGCTGGCTCTTTGGGATAACAACAATGTATCAGGTCAAATGAAGCCCAGACATTAATGGAATGAATGAAGAGGGTAACTCTTTGGAGGGCATGCCCCATTTAGTGTGACAAAGGGCATATTAGAGCAATCTGTCTTTTAAGTTGAAATCTAATCATATTATATACCAGAGTCCTGAATTGTTCTGGGCCTTGCTCACTCATTTCTAAGATCAAATTTTAAGACAAGGTCAGAGCTTGTTGACTTTTACGACTTTTGTAGTAATATTAATATTGTTAAAATATTTCACTTGTGTTCAGGTAAGCTCTTTGATAAATGTTTTTTCCCTTCAAAATGACTTTGCCTTACAGTATTTAAAAACTACAATATTGTCTGCTTACAATATGAGTGAAGTTTATTTGTATATACAAAATCTGTTTGTATGCCTGAAGCAGGGTAGTTGAAAGTGGAATCATAGCAAGTAGAAGATCAGGAACTGAAAATAAAATGTTAGCAGCTTATATAACTTCTCAAGTCATAGTTGGCTTCAGAGGAGTCTAGAAGCTTCAGGTTATCTTTAGAGAGACAGAAATTTCTTGAATATATTTTACTGAAGGATCTGAACTGTCAACCCTGAGTCATGTTGTGGTGTTCCAACTGAAAGAACTCTTGCTTGATACTTTTAACTGAGCTCTGAAGAAGAGGTGACTCCCTTGTCTGTGGTGACCAAAGGAAGGATTTAGATCTTTCTGTGTATGCTGCTTTTCAAAATGCTAGCAAACAAACGACAGTGCCCAAGAGTTGCTATGGCAGCTCCTTCTGTTTAGTTCAATTTCCTGACTTCTGTTACCAAAGGTTAGGTGAGGTTGCCTTGGGAGGGAAATCTCATGCAGTGCACTTTTGAATCCGTGAAATCTTATTTTATTAAATATATTTATTTTTTCTACAGGCCAATTCCAGGACTTGTGATTAACAATCGTAAGTATTGGTGAGACACTGATACCAAGATTCGTTTTCTACATTTTGGCTCAGTGGCAGAGGCTGCACAGTGGTTAAATTCTTTGCCTAACTCCTGTCTGTGTTACCCTCAGTAAGATTTCTCGACTAAATGTGCAGGTGCAATGAACTTGAGAGCACTGAGATAAATTTACAGAATGGCATCAGATTAGCATTAACTTTAATATGAAAATACAAGATACTGATTGTGTGTTTTTTCAGCTGCAGAGTCCCAAAGAGGTTTAGGACCCTGAGTGAGTGACAGATTTACATGGCAGGGCCTATACATTTTATGTTCAGATCCATCGCAGTAGAGGTTACTAATTAAGAACATTCCAGTAGCTGCACAGCTGTATTCCAGTGAAAAATGCTGCTTTCTGCTGAAACTGGAACAGTTCAGAGAGGCAGAGTACAGCTACCTGAAAGGGAGAGTAGGTTTAGACTGGGTCTTAGGAAGAAGGTCTTCAGTATGAGGGTGGTGAGACTGGAATAGGCTGCCCAGGGAGGTTGTGGCTGCCTCCTCCCTGCGGGTGTTCAAGGCCAGGTCAAATGAGGCCTTGAGAAGCCAAGTCTAGTTGAGAGGTGTCCCTGCCCATGGCTGGTTGGAGTAGATGATAAGAGCAACACAGCTGACCTTCTTCCATCATTGGAGGAGCAGACTGTCCACTGGAGATTCATTTATTATCCATGTATTAATTCTGATCAAAATGATCTGATATTGACAGATAGCAAGGTGAAAGATTGAAAGGCTCTGAGCTTACTATTCTCTGAGCCTAATGTTTGTAGATACGATGCTTTCTCCTGAGGAAGAACTTAAAAGGACATTTTTGGTGCTTGCAGGTAAGATAGGGAATGTGGTGGTTTTTTTTTTTCTGTAATAAAAAATACTGAAGAGCAGCTCAATGACAAATGTTGGTAACCTGCTCATGCAACAAGTTTCAGGACTTGCAGATTCAAGAAGCAAAGTTGCCCTTTTGTTACATGTGGACCATTTTCATTGTGAAGTTCAACAGTGATCATGTCTAATTTTAGAGCTGATGGAAAAAGTTGAAGAAGCAGAAGCACCCCCAGCACCAGTACCAGCACCAGTACCAGTACCAGCACCGGTACCAGCACCAGTACCAGCAGGTGAGGCAGTGTGGTGCATGTCCTTGCAGGAGGGTTAGGGTGTAGAGTTCTGGATCTCACTGGCAGATGATATTAGTAGTCATGCCCTGAGTCTGCAGTGCTCAGGATGAACCATTTTATTTTGAGAGATGGTGTGTGACAGTGACTTTTATAGCTATTAAATATTAATAAATTAATAGAAAGAGCCATTGCTTCCTTCAAGCTGTGTCATTGGCATATTCCATGATTTGATTTTTGCAGATGATGAGTGAGCTGAGAAGAAGAATTAGAAGGGGCAATATATAAAGCCAATTCAGTATCCAGTTATTAATGATCCCTACTCAAAAGTACGTGTGTGTCTGCACCAGATAGATGTTCAGTCAACTGCAGCTTGCTTGTGTAACATTTAAGAACCTAGAATGGGATCTTAATGGAAGCTGTGCCCTCTGCACAGCTCTTTAACCCCTGCTAGACTGTCTAGACTGCACACACCTACCTTAGTCTGAAGGGAGAACTTAGCTTTGTGCTATGGATAGCTCAAGTGAACGTAGTTGAGCAACTTCCTTTTGACTCAGTATAGTTTCTGAACGTTCACAGACCTTTAAAAATGTCTGTCCTGAGTTGGTGCAATGTGGGAAAGACTTTTGAATTGCCTGAATGAACTGTTAGTCAGAGAAGCTGGGAAACTAAGAGAGAACACTCAGGAAACATTTTAAGAGTGAGGGACACATTATGGTAGAAATCATTACAAAGGAAACTACTGGCTCCTCTGTTTACATTTGGAGATGGTGGGAGGAGGGGGAAACAGCTGCTGATGTTCAGTGAATTGCTGTAGTCCATCTGTCCTTACCTCATCTGCAGTGTCAGAAGTTAAATGACTTTCCCAGCACCTGCCCATCCACAATCCATCAAGACAGATAATGGATAATCATCATGGAATTAAAATACACTTTCACCCTCTGTTCTGCACTCTTCCCCAAGATACTCATACACATCACTGAAGACAATACTAACCAGAAGGGTTTTCTTTCTTTAAAAATACAGTTTTATATGTGAGCAGCTTGAGTAAAGCTGTTTCACACTTGGTATATTCTGTGCAAGTGCACATTATGTTCTGCTGGGTCTCATGATATGTGTGCTGCAGTGAACCATGCTTGGAAGAGAACAGTTTAGGTAGTGCAATGTAATACATGTTTGGGTATTTTTTTATGTTTTGCTGCAGACTCTGTAGAGAGTTGCACACATTTATCTCAGGCAAAGATATTTGTGCCTTAATAGAAAAAAATAAACACTTTCTCAGAGAAAACTTAATTTCCCTCATTTTTCTAAGTTGCTTATCTGATTCATAGATTGATAAAATGGTTTAGGTTGAAAGGGACCTTAAAGATCATCCAGTTCCAACCCCCCTGCCATAGGCAGGGACACTTTCCACCAGCCCAGGTTGCTCAAGGCCTCATCCAACCTGACCTTGAACTACGTCCATGAGCAACCTATTCCAGTGTCTCACCAGCCTCACTGTCAAGAATTTCTTCCTCATCTCCAGTCTAAATCTGCCCTCCTCGAGCTTCAATCCATTCCCTCTCACCCTATCACTACAAGCCCTTCTAAAAAATCCCTTCCCAGCTTTCTTGTAGACACCCTTCAGGTACTGGAAGGCTGCTCTAAGACTTCCCTGTATTTGTATTAATTTAACTGTTGGGTTTTTTTGTTTTTCTTCATTTAAGAGTCAGCTGAACCAAGCCAAACAGAAGTATCTGTAGAAGGTAAGTGTTTGTCATCAGTTACTGTCAACAAATATTTGTAAGTAGCTTTGAACAAACTTACATATGTTTTGTTTTATGAAGGAGACAGTCAGTCAAAACAAAAAGGCCTTTTATTGGTTCCCAGGATATTTTTTCATCTGTATTAATGTCATGCAGCATCATGTGAAAAATACCCTGCAGCAAAAGTTATTATTCAAGTAATTTTACAAAGGAGTTTTATGAATCGTTGTTGTTGGCTGGTGAGTCATCACTATATATAGGCTTGGAGTGATTGCTCACATCCTGAGCCATGCAGCTAGTTATTCAGCTCAGTAGTTTCCACAATTTATGCAAGTGAATGATTGCCATCATCAGGAAATTTGAATGCCATGTTGGCCTGAATATACTGTTTTGAGGAGGGAAAGTACTGTTGTTCTTCCAGAACTTGAGCTCTGAAAAAGATCCAGCTTTCCTCTTGTCCAAGAATCTCCCTGAGCTGTATCTTTTTCAAATGGTGATACACGTGAGACTGAGGAGGGTGTGGATCTTCTACCCTCCCTGTGCTTCTGCATATGGTCTTTGAGGCTTAGAAACACTGACTTGATCTGAGAACTGGCATACTGGTGTCTGCTGGGTGCTCTGGTCTTGTAAGTGCTGCCTCTGCTGAAGTCCCAGCTTGTCACCATGGGCCTGGGTGACAGTGGCTGGCATAGGGGATCTGAGGTGCTGTGGCAGTTTGATGGGGTGCTACCTTTGTGCCAGGTACTCTCAGAGGGGCTCTATGATGTGTCAGTAGCAGCAGTGTAGCCAACAGCACTGGGTGGAGGCTGCCATGCATCAGCACTTGCCATCTTGGCACTCTCAGCTTGAGTTCATTGCCTAATCCTGCTCAGGTTCCCCCAAAAGAGAAAGCAGCAAGTCTCAGCACTCCCATTCTCCTGTATGCTCTTCCATGGAAATGCCCTTTCCAATCTCCAGTGCTTCAGTTGCCCTGCTATGTGACTGAACTCTTGAGACAAGCCAAGATGCTCAGCCAGAACTGCTGTTAGAAGCTCAGTGACAGATTCACTCCAAGAGTTATGAGTAGGTCTTACTCCAAGTATGGATCAGTCTGGTTGCAGCAATCAAGACAAAAAGAAGGCAAACTTTAGAAGAGCTGAGCTGCAGATTTCAGGCTCACAGTTACCCAAAGCTGGAATATCAGATGTCTTTATAATGCTAAAAATAAGTGGGATCACAGAAATTATTAGATGGTGGAGAGAAACCATTCCTGAACACCTTCATGTGGAGGAAATCTAGCTATGAGCTTTCAAGAGTGGTGGTTGTGAAAGAAGCAGACAAGCATGGTTTTGAATTTGTCATCCAAACCTGGATTCAGACCCTGCAACCAGAGAAGTCATCTTGAGAAAAGGCTTGCAGTTGCTAAAGAACTCAAAATCACTTCAGTGCTAGGCTGGAAGGTATAAAATGATGTAGTGATGTATTACCCCAGTCCCAAACAACTTCAGTGGAAAACCAATTTCTTTCCAACATTATCTTGTCTATTTATAAAAAGAACAAAATCAGGCTCTGGGTCATACAGGCTGTGTTACACAGGCAGGAGACTTCTTTGATTTACCTCTGAGTGCCCCTGTGAAAAAGGAAAAAGCAAAGATTTTTGTAATGAAGTCTCCTGGAAATGAAAAGAATTCTATCAAAAGATGATGAATGCTTCTACCAACAAGATAACATTTCTTTCTTTTTTTTTTTTCCTTTATGATCCTATGATGCCTCTTCCTATGTGATATTGTGCACTGAAGAAGAAAAATCAGCTAGGGTCAAAATTTGCTTTGGACAGACTGAAATACAATAATGCAAAAGTCTGTGTTGAGAAGAGATGGACAAAAAATGTGAGCAATAGTGCAGTGAAGAGTTTGTGCAGTGAATGTTAATTCAGTCCCTAACCCAGAAGGCACGACTCGAGCACAAGTAGGTTCCCATGTTGTTAGCTGGCTTTTGAAGACAGCATCTTAAAGGTGAAGCAGTGTTTGTGCCTGAGATGTCTGAAGTCATGAGCTTACCTGTGAGTGCTGGAAAAGCTTCAGCCAGCATCACATAACTGATGAGGTGTTGGAGGAGGGAATGGTGCTGGGGGTTGACAGAGAGGAGGGAGAAGGACTGAAGAGCAGGCTGCAGAGCAAAACAGTGATTTACCTGACATGTTTGCACTGATTATGTGCTTTTTCCCTTTTGGATTAAGTACCTGTCCAGCCCGTTGAGTACTTCAGCTACATAAGAAGCATTTGAAAGTTTCATACACATCTAATACCAACATTTATTTCTGCTCTTTAAAAAAACAGTTCTCTAAGATCCCAGGTTGCTTTACATTGAAGTGAATCTGGCAGTTTTCACAGAATCAGATTGTTGTGGATACGTTTTCATTTATCATTAATAGCTTAAAAGGATAAATTAATGTTTTGCATATTTTCATAATTGTTAAGTACAACAATGACAAAATTGGTTGGGAAGTTCCTTTTTTTTTTTTTTCATTCATCATTGCTTTTTCAGCAGATGTTACAGAAACAAAAGAAAGTTTTCAATCAAAGAAAGAACCAGACCCAACGTGGTAGATGTCATCAGTATGAGGTAAAAAAATTTAGTGTTTCTTGAAGTCAACACCTGTCAAGGAATAATATCTTTATGGTTTTGGGTGGGGAGAAGACTTGATTGATACAAAGCTGGATATGATTGTTTAGTGTGCTTGAGATCTAGCCTGTTTAGCGTTAGTAAGAAATAGATGTGGTATTCACCTCAGAGAAGAACACATCTGTGTACTGTTCCAGTTCTGAGGGCATGGACAGCAGTCAGCAAAAGCCAACTCTGGGTCTTCATTTCTGCTGGCCAGAGCAGCTGAGAGAGATAATGTGGTTTGCCCCTCACATGAAGCAGTGACTGGAGGAGCCTGGAGCCTGTGGCTTTCACTCCTAGCACCATCCAGCTCTTTGGATACAAGGAGAGCCTTGGCCGTGGCCCCATCTGTGCAGCATAAACACAGCCTTGTGCACAGGGGGCTGCTGTTGGCATCAGGATGAGGGACTGAAGGGATGCACCCAGCACAGCTGTCTGTGCCCTGAGAACTGGGGGTACAGCAGTAGTCTTCCTAATAAACTGGTGAAGTTTGCTATGGAAATAATTGTCATTAAACTGAATGTGGCAGAAGAAAATATGCTGAAAAAAGCCTTTTAATTTGTCATGGGAAGCACTTCACCCAGGGGAGGTATAAAAATCCATGTCACTTGTCCATTAAAGGTCATAGAAATTTTGTCTGAGCAGTGGCTGCACAATGTGGTGCTGCAGTGCTTCAGCTTCTTGGATGCTTTATGCCACCCACTGAATTTAAGCTAAAGCAAGTATTTGATCTAGCTGCCTTCCAGTACCTGAAGGGATCCTTACAGGAAGGCTGGAAGGGGACTCTTCATAAGGGTGTCTAGCAATAGGACAAGGGGGAATGGCTTGAAGCTGAGGGGGAGTGGGTTTAGACTGGATCTCAGGAAGAGGTTCTTCAGTATGAGGGTGATGAGGCTCTGGAGTAGGTTGCCCAGGGAGGTTGTGGATGGGGGTGCTCATGGCCAGGTTGGAAGAGGCCTTGAGCAGCCAAGTCTAGTTGAGAGGCATCCCTGCCCAGGGCAGGGATGGTGGAAAAGTTGATCTCTGAGGTCCCTTCCAACCTAATCCATTCTATGATTAAATTCTTACAGAGACCACTGAAGCCACACATTTAATCTCATAGTTCTTGAGAGCAATATTCAGCTTCTGCATGCTCTATGAATCTGGGCTTGAAGAACTCAAAAAAGCAACACAAACTGCTTGTATTTGTAATAAGATCCAGAGCTGCAGTGAAACTAACTGGCTTTTGTCATTTTTCTTATCTAGTCAGAAGCTTCCAGTTCTGAGAAGAGCCTGCCAGGACTCACCTGAGCTGTGTAATATAACTGTATAAGAGAAATACCTTCTATACAAATTGGTTTTGTACTTTTAGATTGAAATATCTACTTTTTCAGCAGTTCTGTGAATTGACTTAAAGGCTGGCTGTAGATTTGAAATGGCTGGTTTTACCTTGGAATATATTATAGACACAAAATGTGATGCAGCAGTGCTGGGAAGATGACAGAGATTAAGATCAACATGGACTTAACAGAGCCTGTCTACGTTTCCCAAAACAAACAGCTGGATTTCACCACACCTGGATGCACCTCAGCTTCTGTAATAAAGACAAATTCCTGCCAGAAGTTCAGTTTTAGTTTTACCTGGGGGTGGGGGAAGGAGGAAAGGAGGGGAGGAAAGAAATTAATTCTGTGGTTTTACTCTTTTAAATGATTGGTTAGACAGTATTGTCTGTACATTTGAACTGATTTTTTTTTCCTATGATACCTCTCACAATTCATGTTTTTTCCATAAATAAAAGATAAACTGCTTCACTTGACCGTTAGTATGCATTGATGAGATGGACTGTGAATGGTTTCAGAGTGTGGATTAGGAACCAGTTTAAATTAAGCCCTGTTACAGTTTGCTCCATCAAGTCCAAGTAGTGTTTCATCAGATTATCAGATGGTTTTGTATAGGATGGGTCTGGTCTTGCAGTCCTAATGTAGGCAAAATTTGCATGGGCCTGAGTGAGAGCTTTTGTCCTACAGGCTGTGGGGGATTCCCTGCTGTTCATCTAGAACTAGTTATGGAAGCATATTGCTAGTAGGTCCTACCAGGTCAGAAGTTAAGTCTCCCATAGTCCTGGTTATGCCCCACATCATTTAAAAGACTCATTTACACATTTAAGTTTCACAAACCATAAGAGATGCAAAGGCCTGGGTATGATAATCTCTATAGCAGAGATGCAGGTGATAGGAAAGGTTTCTCTTTTATTGGCATGGCTCCATCATGCACAAATGCTAAACCTTATTTCCTGTTAAGAAATAAAGGCCTTTCTGATGGTTTTCATGACTGTCCATGCAGGATACATTCACATATTTTACAACAAACCAAGTTCTGGCAGTCATTTTGTAGGCAGGTAGAGCAAGCCAGTGAAGGAGGTAAATTCCAGTCATGGCTTTCAGACAGAACTCCAGCTCTGGGTCGGTGAGGTGGTTGCAATTCAAGGAAAAATGTGAAGCCTTAAGTTCAATCAGATACAGTGTCTGTTCCCTAGGAGCAACCTGAAGTTCAGCAGATGAGTTCAGAGCAACACATGCTCCATCATCTGGAAGCAAGGGTGAGCTGTAGGACATGGGCTTGTCTTTTCACAGTTGTTCCTTACAGATGCAAGTGTTCCCACTTAAAGAGTGGGATCTTGTGCTGCTGATGTCAGTAGGAGTAGGGTTAGCTCTATCTTAAGTCATTTTGGAAAGGCTCATCCCAGTTGCACCTTCCAGCTCTCCAGATGGGAGCTGCCAGAGGTGGTTGGTGCAGCACTGCCATCCCTCAGCAAGCTGCCCCTGCCTCAGTCCCATGGGGAGCAGCCTGCTGGGCACCGTGTTGATGCTCAGCAGTGTGGGTACTGTCCCACATTGTAACCACTGAGGTATTTCCCTGCTGATGAAGAGGCAGGCTCAGTTAATGCACCTTCATAAAGAGGTTGCTGTCAGGGCAATGGCCATGCTAGAAATGTTTAGAATGGGGAAGTGAGCTCATGCAGCTTTCCCTGGGGTTTTCTGCTGGTTCTCAGCTTCCCCTTTTGAAAAGTGGAAGGATGGTCCAATACTTCTTCACTGGCAGCTATCTTTAGGAAGTACTTTCTGCCAGCTGCCTGCCCAGCAAGGCTACACATATACCACTGATGGAGCTCTTAGGGCTCCGTGCAGATGAGGGCGAGGCAGAGTAGCGACAGAACTGTGGAGATGAGTAACTGCAGGCTGCTGCCTTGTCATGTGTGTGACAGCAGAGTGGAGTCATCCTGCAGCAATGTGTGCAGGAGCTGAGAAAGGAAAAAAAAAAAAAGAAGTGAAAACTGGTGCAGTGGTTTTACTGGAAGGACTTAGAGTCCTTATGTAATGCTGAGAGTCACAGGAGTGGTTTGTGTTGTGTCTGCCCTGTTGCTGGGCTTGCACTAGTGCTGATGGATGTCTCAGTGTTCAACACTGACGTCTCTTTTTGGTCTTGAGGCTGTCCAGTAGAGAAATTAAACTGACAAAATAATTGCACCAATATTCGTTGCAACTTCCAAATATCAATTTTATATTTAAAAAAAATATATATATATCTATATATAGAGAGAGTCCTAACAGATGTCAGAGGTTTAGGTGTTGACCATGTATGAAAACCTGACTCATTTCCAAACAAGTACTACATGAGCTGTGTCACTCTTTGGGTATTGAATGACAATGCCCCAAAAACCCTTGTACTAATGAACAAGTAAATAAATAAAATTGCAACCACTTACCAGAGCTCTGAAGGTTTATTTTTTTTCTGTTCCAGCAGAGAAGCTTCGTGTTGATGAAGCAGCAGACAAGTCTTTATTCCCCAGGTTTTGTTGAACTTCAGAGGCCCATCCTGTGCCTTGGGCTGGCTCCCTTCTCTTAGATAGGAGGTTTGGACCCACATAGTGTATGACCCAGGGTGCCCATGGTGGAGCCTGGTGTTCCTGGGGCTCAGCACCACAGCATTTCTCAGTGGTAACCATCAGGTGTCAGATGAGGTCCAGCACCTCTGTTGTGCAGCAGCTGGTCAGTATTTTTGCCTTGGGATTTGAAGTTTTCCACGTACAAAACTTGAACCCTTTCTCCTTTGTGTCTTTCTACATCTGCCCTGTCAGTAGTGACAGTGCTAAGGAAGAGGACAGACTCCTGGTCATTTTGCAGCAGCTCATGGAGCACATAGTTCTGTTCACACAGCGACGCAAACAAGGTCTCCCTTGGCTCTGGGTTGAATTAAGCTTAAATGTAAACTAGTAAAACATCAAAAAAGACATTTTGGAGCAAAATGAGGGTGGCATTCCTTTCTTCAGCTGTTAATTTCCAGGAGGTTCTGGTACTGCTTTTGGGTGAGGCACTACAGAGAAGAGGACATTCCGTTCACCTAAGAAACTCTGAATCTCCAGCTCTTCATCTTCAATAACCTCGATGGAAATCTGTCACCTGAAGTCCCATGCCTGCTGCTTCTCACTCCAAAGCAGGGGATCATTGCTGCACAATTCAGGTACCAGTTTTCCATCTGGAGGCCAGCAGTTCTCTGTCTCGCAAAGATCAGGTCCTGCATTCAGATGCCAGCCTCATGTCTCAAAACATAAATCCGATCAGGAATCCTTAAACTCCTCCTGTGTTTCAGATGGGTCATTAATCCTCCCACAGTGTCGTTCTGAAATGATGGTAGGTGACATGTAGTAACTCTGGGAGACAGCTGGTGGAAACACTAAGCAGTGGATGACACTGAGCTGTGTCTCACTGTGAGCTCACCCATTGCCAGCAGAGAGACAGCCAAGCTCTGTTTCATTTCTCACATCACAGGATGAGGAAAGAGGAAACAGGAAGAAATGTGAATTAGGAGGTTTCCAGTAATGCTCTGTCTGTGAAGCAGTTCTCAGTTGAGTACAGACAAGTGTAATTATGCAATTGGTTTGTGGTGGTTTGTATAAGAAGCAAAATCTGGATGAGAGGGAATGGATTGAAGCTTGAGGAGGGCAGATTTAGACTGGAGATTAGGAAGAAATTCTTTACAGTGAGGGTGGGGAGAGACTGGAACAGGTTGCCCAGGGAGGTTGTGGATGTCCCCTCCATGGGGGTGTTCAAGGCCAGGCTGGATGAGGCCTTGAGCAACCTAGGCTGGTGGGAGGTGTCCCTGCCCATGGCAGAGGGTTGGAACTGGATGATCTTTAAGATCCTCTTCCAGCCCAAAGCATTCTGTGAATCTCTGAATCTGGCTATTGACAGAGCAGAACCCAAAACAGCCCTGGAGGGACATTTTTAATGTTTCTGTTCATATCACACAGGGAAATCCCCACATTCAAAGGACCAATCTCAGCAGCTGCAAAGCACTGTTCTTGAGATTCAGGGGAAAGCTATGGTTAGTATTTGATTTTTTTTCATGTGGCCAGAGTAAGCTTTTGCCTTTACAGCTCATGAGGGCATCAGATCCTGTGCCATGGCTTGGTGTTGATGTTCAGTGGAAAGAACCCATCCTGGCTGCACTGGTGGTTTGGGGATGCTGCGTGCCAGGAACAGAGACAGAGGTGCTGCCTCACTGACCAAAACATCTGTGTGAGGGTGGCTCTGGGCTTGCTCTGCCAACCAGCTCACAGAAGGTGTTGGCTTGCCAGGGACACCAGCTGCCCCTGAGCATGGGCTCCTGGAGGGCATGCAGCAGAGGGAATTTGGGATGAGGCTGAGGGCTCATGGCTGAGTGGCTGGCTGGAGCCAGGCTCTTCCCAAGCATCCCATGGAGAGCAGGCCCCAGCACTGTCTCCCTTTGTCATCGAGGGTGCCCTTGCTGGGGATGAAAGTGCTCCTGGGTGCTTCTTTTCTGGTGAACAGTGTGGGATTGATCCATGCTGCCCTCCCAGCCCTTCTGCTCAGGGCTGGGTGAGGAGGAGGAAGAGAATGCTGGTGCCACTTCAGAGGGCTTTGCAAGGAACCCTCATGCTCTCCCAGAGGGAGGCAGGGATCTGTCTCCAGCCTACCCTGGGGTTTCCCCAAGGCTAGGGTCCCCTGTGACCAGTGCTCCCAGGCAGCCCAGTGCCCAGGTAAGGCAGCAAGCAGAGCTGCAGTGCTGGGGCTGGCTCAGGTCCTTGGGGGCTGCTCAAGGGAGCCTTTTGGGGAAGCTATAGGTAACTGAAAGGAAACTGTGATGCAAGGGCAGGAGTTCTTGCATCCACACTCTGTGACTGCCCCATCCTGCCTGTGCCATGTCCCCAGCCTCCCTACCTGCCCTGGGAGCATGGGACAGTCTCCCATTGATGCCCTGGGCTTGGGCAGTGTGTGATGTGCCTTACCAAGCCCATCCAGCTCCACTTGAGAGGGTAAAGACTCCTCAGGTTGCCACTGCCAACCACATTGCCACTGCCAAGGACTTGTCTGTCCTTGAGCCTCTGCAGAATGAGTGCTGCAGCACCCAGTGCCATCATGGGCCAGTGTCAGGGGTGAGAGGGATCACTTGGTGCAGCTGACCTGGACCTTCACTGTTCTCTGATTTCAAAGGTACCTCCGGGGCATCCCCAAGGCCTCATTGCTACCCCCCTTCTCCCCAGTCCTAGAGCTGATCTGGAGACTCCCCTGGGGAAGCAGGGACTCAATACAAACCACAGCAGTGCAGAATTAGGGGTGTGCCTGCAGCAGGACTTCCTCTTCCCCGAGCCTTTAACAGCAGAGCGGGGCCGTGAGAGGCAGAGGGGAGCAGAGGCTGCCCAGACACCTGGGCAGGGGCAGGAGCAGGGGCAAGGGCAGGAGCAGGAGCAGGGGCAGGGGCAGGGGCAGGAGCAGGAGCAGGAGCAGGGGCAGGGGCAGGAGCAGCAGCAGGGGCAGGGGCAGGAGCAGCAGCAGGAGCAGGAGCAGGAGCAGGGGCAGGGGCAGGAGCAGCAGCAGGGGCAGGGGCAGGAGCAGGGGCAGGAGCAGGGGCAGGGGCAGGAGCAGCAGCAGGGGCAGGGGCAGGAGCAGGGGCAGGAGCAGGATCAGGAGCAGGAGCAGGGGCAGGGGCAGGAGCAGCAGCAGCAGCAGGGGCAGGGGCAGGAACAGGGGCAAGGGCAGAAGCAGGAGCAGGTGGAGGAGCAGGGGCAGAGGCAGAGGCAGGGGCAGGGGCAGGAGCAGGGGCAAGGGCAGGGGCAGGAGCAGGGGCAAGGGCAGGGGCAGGAGCAGGAGCAGGGGCAGGAGTAGGGGCAGGGGCAGGAGCAGGAGCAGGAGCAGGGGGAGGAGCAGGGGCAGGAGCAGGAGCAGGAGCAGGAGCAGGGGGAGGAGCAGGGGCAGGAGCAGGAGCAGGGGCCAGACCAGGCCACCACAACTGGGAGCAGCTATGGGGGATGCCTTCATCCGGCACATCGAGCTGCTGGGCTACGAGAAAAGGTTCTTCCCCAGCCAGCACTATGTGAGTACATCCTGACCTTTGGACATGCTGAGCAGTGAGGGCTGGACAGCAAATCTCTTTAGATAAATGTGAGGGAGGGTCTAAGGGGATCCATTCTAGGGGGAGTCATGGCTGGTGGCATGAGCTGGAGACAGCCAGAGGTTAAAATGTTCTGAACACACAAGATTTTGGGCACCACCTCTACAAATTGTTAGTTACTTTGCATGCTTAGAGCTTTTCCCTCTTTGACTCCCACCTGTCTGGATGTTTCTGTCCCCTTTTTGTCCCTTCTGAGCTTCCTAATGGTGCCAAGCTTGCTGCCCAGGCAGAGCTCCTCACGTTGAGGTGGTGGAAGAAAACCACAATTTCTCTGAAACTGAAACATCCCTGGGGCTGCCTGAGAGCTTGGGATGCAGTGAGGTGTGGGGTCCAGATGCAGCACCTCTGCTCTGTCCCTCAGGTCTACATGTTCCTGGTGAAGTGGAATGACCTCTCGGAAAAGCTCATCTACCGCCGCTTTACGGAGATATACGAATTCCATGTGAGTCTTTAACTGAACAAAGGGAGGTGTGGACTAGAGGGAAGGAAGACGTTTTTTACACTGAGGGTAGTGAGACACTAGCCCACGTTGCCCAGAGAAGTGGTAGATGCCCCATCCCTGGAAGCATTCCAGGCCAGGTTGTTTGGAGCTCTGAGCAACCTGCTCTAGATGCAGCTGCCCCTGCTGACTGCAGTGGGGTTGGACTGGATGAGCCCTAGAGGTCCCCTCTGACCCAAACCAGTCTGTGATTGCATGATCCTCATGGCTGTGCCTGGCTCTGCTCCACAGAAAGAGCTGAAGGAGATGTTCCCCATCGAATCCGGGGATATCAACATGGAGAAGCGGATCATCCCACACTTGCCAGGTGAGGGACAGCTGCTGGGGCTGGGGGGTGAGACAGAAATTGCAGCTGGTTGGGAAATTCCCCAGCAGGCTGAGCTGGGCAGACTGAGCTCAGCAGGCTGCCTCCAGTACAGATGCTTGAGGCATTTTCTGTTCCTGCCCACTGGGCTTGAAACCCAAGTTCCAGAAAGGTCTGAGCAGCTGCAGCAGCTTCTCCCAACACTCACCAGCCCCACAGGCCCTCCCTAAATGCTGGGCACCCCAGAGACACATCCCACAGCATCAGCTCTGACTCCTGGCTGGTGCAAAGAGTTTGGCTTTAGGGAGCCTGAGCTGAGCTGAGCCCTCTTTGGGGACACCATCACAGGGGTTGGTCTCAGTGCCCTTATGGCAACACAGTTGTTTTGTAAGAGGAAGAGATGCAACATGCAACATGTCTTCAGTGACAGGATATCAGCTCCTGATCCAAACAGCTGACAGTTTGTTCCCAGGCAAGGTGCAGGTCAGCAAAATTCCCCTTTTTATTGAACTTCCTGCTTTAAAGGAGGCAGGAAAGAGCATGAGAAATAGCTGTGGGTTGTGGCAAGCATCTCTTGAGGAGCACTAAACCTTCAGCAGGCAGCAGTGTGGGTGCCAGGTCTGGGGTTCCCCCCTCAGGGCTGGACTAACCCTGCCATGCTGGGAGCCTTCCATGCACTGCCACCACCGTGCTGGGGCTGCTGGAAGTGGTGTTCTCCTCTTTGGGGAACTGAAAGCACTGGGGACAAGGCAGACATAAGGCTTCTGCAGGAGGTGTGGGGCTGTCACCAGCTGCACACAGAAGCAGCTTCACAAGGGGATCAACACTGCTGAAAGCTGGGGCTGCCACGGGTGTTCTGGAGCCCCAGAGTCAAGAGTGGCTGCTGCAGGACATGTCTTATGGGACAGATGGATGTGGACACCTCCCTGGCCACAGGCTGGTCCCCTGAGCCCCTTCTTGTGCCCCAGTGCAGCTGCTGTATTTGTGGCCCAGCAGCTGAGCTTAGTCTGAGTGTGGATGTGGGAGGTCTGCTGTAGCTGAGATGGAGCTTGCAAGGTTTGATGAGCCGTGGAGGACGAGTCCAGCTGCACACATCTCTCCCTCATGCTGCCCGTGGCACTCGGGCTGGGCACTGCACCCCACTCACCTCCCCAGACAGCCTGCCAGAACAAGGAACCCATGGCCCTAGCACTTCTGCCAAACAGCCATGGCCCTGCAGCCAACTTCTGCCCAGCTTTGTCAGCACCATACATAACCCCCCGTGTGTGTGCCAAGGCTGGCACTGCAGCAGCGATGGAGAAGATGGTGCCACCCTCCCTCAGAGCTTTGCCTTGTGGGCACCACACAGCACCCTGGGGACAAGCTCACTTGGTTTTAGGGCAAAATGAATGATTCAGAGCAACCTGCTTAGGAAAGTCATCAAAAGAGGGCTGCCTGTCTGCTCATTCTGGGTCCCTTCCCTCTGCCCTAGCCCCGAAGTGGTTCGATGGGCAGCGCTCCACTGAGAGCAGGCAGGGCACGCTGGCTGAGTACTGCTATGCCCTGGTCAACCTGCCCCACAAGATCTCCCGCTGCCAGCACGTCGTCAGCTTCTTCAGGGTCCGTCATGACGACATGAACCCCGTCACAGACAGCCAGTGAGTCCAGCTGCCTGCCCTCTGGGGCGAGCCCTGCACCCTCAGCCCCAGCTGCTGGCAGCAGCCAGCCAGCAGGGCACCAAAAGAAATGGTTGGCACTGAGATGCCTGTGCTCTGACCTTCTAGGATCAGGAAACCTGAGGTCTTCATCCTGCCGAGGGATGCCAAGAAAACCCTCACTGGTAAGAGGCCTCAGAGGGGTGCAAGTGGCTGCCCTCAGCAGCAGCAGAACCTGGCAGGGGTAGGGGCAGGGAAAAGGGCAGGGGCAGGGAAAAGGGCAGGGGCAGGGGCAGAGGCAGGGAAAAGGGCAGGGGCAGGGAAAAGGGCAGGGGCAGGGACAGGGAAAAGGGCAGGGGCAGGGGCAGAGGCAGGGAAAAGGGCAGGGGCAGGGAAAAGGGCAGGGGCAGGGGCAGCCATCCCACAGCAGATGCCCTGACTGAGAGTAGAGGCTCTTTGCCAGAGCTGTAGCTGGGAGGTAACCACAGCCTTGCAGGGAATGAGTCTCTGTCCTGAGATCCAGCTGGTTTGGAACCAGTAGAGGCTGGGAGAGCACGCTGGGATGTCCTTGGGCTTCTTCTGGTCTGCCTGAAATAAGGTATCAGTGCTGGGAGCTGGAGATGGAACGTGTCTCACCTCTCCCATGCAGATATCACAGGGCCCATTGTCCTGCAAACCTACCGAGCCATCGCTGACTATGAGAAGAGCTCCACATCTGAGATGGCTCTGCAAGCTGGGGACATGGTGGATGTGGTGGAGAAGAGTGAGAGTGGTAGGTGTGCATCCCTCCAGAGAGCCCCTGAGGGCCAGACCCCTCCTGGCTACTGTTTCAGCAGGGATGGGAACTGCCCTTGCATCTTGCACTCAAGCGTAGCACGTGAGTTAGTTGTGCTGGTGCATGGCTTACACAGGGGCTCCTGGTGGAGAGGAGAGGCTCAGAGCAAATGCAGCCAGCAGCACTGAACCTCTTGGCACTTCCCACCTCCTTGGGACGTGTTTCACATGCACATGAAGCCACATGACAGTTGGCTTTGGCTGGGAAGGGTGTGGGGCAATCCTCGAAAACTCTGCAACCTCCTCGCATGCCTCAGCCTGTGAGGTTTCCTGCCCAGAAGGAAGCAAGATGAGCTGGCCAAGTTCCCTGGTTGCACCATATGAAGAGAGACAGACTGGTCCTGACACTGTCCCTTCCACCCAGCCTGTGTGGGTGCCTGCAGCTACCCTGAATGGGACAAACCCTGTGCTGGTGCTTCCACAGTGCCACCACAACACCTCTGCCTGTGTGTGACGGTGTTAAAGACTGTGCCTTTAATTTTTCTTCTCACAAAGTTCGAGCAGAGAAAGTGAAAGAATGTAAATAAATCACTATTGGGTGTAAGAAAGCAAAATAATGATGATTCTAAACACTTCCATTGGAGAGAGAGAAATATTTAAGAGCCAGTACTCAAAACAAGCTACAGGACAGTCGGGCAGTCAAGCAGTCTTGCAGTCTGTTTTCTCTCAGTCTGTCTGCCTGCTTCTTTTCTGGCTGAAGATAACACACTGACCTTGACAAGCTAAGTCTAACAGCCTCTCTGCTTCTTGGCTCTCTGCCTTCTGCCAGGGGGGCCTGGGGGGAGTCCTTCTGGCTGGGAGGCAGGCGGGAGGAAGGAAGCACAGCCCCTGGAGGGGGGCCAGGGGGGCTTGGTTGTGTTTTCCTGTTGATTGTACATATTTGTCAATGTTGTGAGTAGTGTCTATTTGTGCATATTCATTGCATTTCCTCATAGACTGTAGTTTTGCTTGTAAATACAGCTTGCATTTGCTTCCAGACTGAGCTAGCCTGGGTATTGTCAGTGTGGGAGGGGGATTTCAGCTCTCACACTGTTACACCATGGCTGCTTTCCTTGCAGGCTGGTGGTTCTGCCAGTTGAAGAATAAAAGAGGCTGGGTGCCAGCTGCCTATCTGGAGCCAATGGACGGTCCTGAGGAGTCTGAGGAGCAGGAGCCCAACTATGCAGGTAAAATGCTGAGGTACCACAGTGCTGCAGCTCCCACTGGCACAGTTCATTGCAAGGCCCCAGTCTGGAAGTCCACAATGAGCAAGACTGTTGGCCAGGGAGATGTTGCTGTAGGAGCTGCCAGGAGGGATGAATCTTATGGTTCAGTGCCTCAGTGTCAGCCTCAGGAGCTTCCCATGACACACAGCTCAGCACTAGGTGCTGGCTTTGGCTGATCACAGATGCACATCTTCATCCAGGGGCTGTCCTGAGCTAGCTGGGTGAGTGTTGGGTTGCTGGGGAAGCAAAGGAGTGTGGTGCATCCTCCAAACCACGGCACAGGCTTTCCCTGGCACTTGGCTTCCACTCTCTCCTTGCCAGCCCCCTGTATCACCCTGCCATGACAGCAGGACCTTACTGCACAGAGCAGAGGGAGGATCCTCCAGACCCAGACTGATTGCTCTCTGGCCTTCATCTTGTGGTTTCCAAAACACTGCAACAGGCTCTATTAGCACAACACTTCCTTCTTCCTCTTTTAATCACCTGCATTCTAAAAAAGCTCTGCAGCAGAGAGCTGTGCTGCCACTGCTTGCACTCTCCTCCCTGAAAAGGTGCTGGAGGGCCTGGGATGAGGCACTGACAAATTTGGGGAAGTCTGAATCCAAATTTGGAGAACTGAAGCACCACAGGTCTTGCCTAAAATGTAGGATAGATGCTCTGGTGCCTCCTCTCCTCAGCAGCTGGAGAGGCTGAGCCCTGTCCCTGGGGAGGTAGCACACACCCTCTCTCCTGGTTTTGTGTGCAGGTGAGCAGTACATTGTCCAGAAAGGCTACACAGCTGTGGAGGAGGATGAGCTGACCCTCAAGGAGGGCGATGTTATTGAAGTCATCCACAAGCTCCTTGATGGCTGGTGGGTCATCAGGTGAGAGAAGCCAAGAGCAAAGCCAGCAAGCAGGGTGCAGGCAGAGGGAAGGATGAGCCAGCAGATGTGGGCTGGTTGGTGCCACTGCCCAGCACTGCCTTTTGTAGGGCCATTTCTAGTAGCCTGTGGCTTTGCCAACTGTTAAATGTTCCCTCATCTGGGGGCTTCAGAAATATCCAAGAGGGAGGCAGATGGGGGAAAAACATATTTTGTCCCCAAGAATTCTGGCACATTTTGCTTTGCACAAGCTCAGCTTCCAGCCCAGCCCTGGCCTGCCCTGCAAACCTGGGCTTTCCCAAGGGGAACCCCAGCTGCACTTGTGCTCTGGAGAGTCACAGACTGCACATTCACAGCAGGACCTGGCATGGCTGCATGCCCTGGGGATCCTCCTGCTCCAGCCTGTGCCCAGGCCAGTGGCACTGGCAGGATCTCCTGGTGTTTGCTGGTGTGCTGGGCTGGAGGGGGAGATGGACCAGTGACCAGGGAGTGTTTCTTGAGCACTCAGCAGCAGAGTGTCTGGCAGGAGGGCCTGAGTTATGCTTCAGGAGCCCAATGAAACCCTTAGGGCAGATAATATGAGTTGGTGAAAGCCTGAAAGCTGTGAGCCATTCCTCTGTCTGCTACCTCTTTGCCACGCTTTCAGGGAGAGCCACAAGGCAGGGGAACAGTAAAAGCCTCCCCTGAGAAAATAACCCAGCCAGCACCAGCTGGGGACAAGTGTGAGGAGACTGGGGTTTCAGAGCCACAACTGCAAGTGATGTTGCTTTGTGCTGCCCTGCAGGAACAATGAAACCACGGGTTACTACCCCTCCATGTACCTGCAGAAAGCTGGGGAGTCAAACACCTCTGTGAAGATTGAGCTGAGGAACCGGAGCGCTCCTCCACGGAGGTAGGAACAGCCCTGGGAGAGGGGAGGAGGACTGAAGTTGTTCTTAGAGGAGGGTGAAACGGAACCAGATGATGCTTTGTGGTGTCCCTTGTTCGCCCTGGCAATGAGAAACTGCCTGGGAGGCAGAGCCTGAGGGGCTGCAGCAAAAGATTACTTACCCAGGGGGGTGGTGGAGTCATCGCCCCTAGAGGTGTTTGAGGAAGTATGGTCATGGCACTTCAGGCCATGGTTTAATGGCCTGGGTGGTGTTAGGTTGAGAGTTGGACTCGCTGACCTTAAAGGGCTTTTCCAACCCAAACAATGCTATAATTCTACGAAAAAATAGCTCTGGGCTCCCCCATTCCACAGGCAGAGGCACCCCAGCATTTCTGATGCAGGGCTGCATGACCCTTGCTGCAGCAGGTCCTCCAGCCAGGAAGCTTTCTCCTTGTCCTTCTGCAAAGTTTCTTCTCTGGGCTAATTAAATTTAATTTCCAAATTGGCCTTTTTCTTATTTCCTAAGTGCATTCACGGAATCTCTGAGAAGCCAGGAGAGATTTGACTAACCACAGCTGCCAAATGGCCTAATCTGATGGGAGGATTCCAGCTAATGGAAGGGATTTTATTTTGATTAAAAAGATAAAAAGCAATAACAACTCATTAATTCCCATGCAAAGAAAACTGCTAGGAAGAGAGCTTGCTGCTGCCTTTTCTTCCCTATGAGAAAACACAGTAGCCTTGCTAGAAAATCCCTCCAAATCCAGCTCTGCTGGAGCATGGATTGAGTGCCAGACAGGGTCAAATGGCCCAAATCCACATAGCTGAGCACAGTGATGCTTACTGATGCCCTTGAGAGGGTTGAGGTGACCTATTTCAAGGACAGTCACTTGCCCCCATGGTAGATGTCCTTGTGGCACAGGTGATGGCAGCCAAGCTGAGCCCTGTTGCAAAAGTGGTGATCTGCTGTTTTGGGAAAGATCTCTGTGATGAAATGGGGCCAAGGAAGGGCTGAAGGCAGGTGAGCATTCTGGCTTGAGAGGAGCAGAAGGATGATGCTATGGGATGGACATCAGAAACCACCTTGCTGATGCCCTCATAGTGAAGACTAAGCAGTGGCCTCAGCCTGCCTGCCTGGGGACAGTCCCTGGTGCTTCCCCTGTGGCAGCTGTCACCACACAGTCCCCAGCTGCTCAGCCTTTCACTTCTCTCAGCAGTTTCTCTGCTGTGGGTCCAACACTGCACATCCAGAAGCACACTGACATGTGCCTCACTCTGCTCCCCTGGCCCAGGGGGTTGAGCTTTGGGCATTGAGGATCCATGCCAAACCCCACACCAGCACCTTAGTTTGCAGCCAGTAGAGATGCCATATGTGTATATCCATCCACCCATCCAAAGGCAAAGCTAAGATCAGCTCCAGGGCTTGCTTAGGCCGTGGGGAAAGCTTCTCTGATCCACCTTGCTATCACCATTGTCACCTTCCAGACTTGTGCTCATGCTTTAACCTTCAGTATTCGCTTCCAAAGCACCTCTCCAGCTGCCTCCTCAGACACTGTGTGCACTGTGCCCCTCCTAGGGCTGCCTTTGAGGGTGCCTTCCACTGGGCAAAACCAAAATGTCTGTGTTTGGGTGAGGCAGAGGAGGAAGAGCAGAGGGGAAATCCTTTTGTGGAGTGAGAGCAGCTGGCAGAGCAACTGACAGTTTTGTTTCTGACTCCTTGCAGATCCACCATCCGAAATGTGAAGAGCATCCACAAGCAAGGGCGGAAGCAGATCAGCCAGGAGACCTACAGGAGGAACAGCAAGAAGTACATCCAGAGCAGGAGGAACCTGAAGGGAAAATTCCAGAATGAGGCCAATGTCATCAGTAAGTCCCAGCAGGACCTTTGCCCTGGACATGGGCTGAATATCCTGCCTATGCCCTCCAGGTCTGGTTGCTGGAGCTGTGGTGCAAGCAAACAAGCCTGGGAATCCCTCTGTCACTCTGAAAGGTCTGGGTGAAGAGAAGGAAAAGACTCTTCCCCAAATCCCTCTGCACTTCACCTCCTTACAAGGCAGCACAGCCTCTGGTTCTGCACCATCAGAGGTGGGAGATGATGCAGTCAGTAGGACAACACATGTAGGTCCCATGTGGCCTGTCCACACTTCTGCTATGGGGAAAGTAAGCACAAGGAGGTGTTTTGTTTTGGGTTTTTTTCCCCAATATTTCTTACCTCTGGTCTGACAGAGAAGGAGCAGCACGTGGTGGCATTTCTGCCCTCAGTAGATCCTGGAGAAGGTCAGCCCACATTTAAGAGCCATGCTTTCCCCCTGTGCACCTAACCTTACCCATGCTGCTGGTGCTGTTACCATCAGCATGCACGTTAGCTGTCAGCAAAGCACCCAGAGGGAGGCAGAGCATAAAGAAGGAGGCTGCTGTTGAGGTAGATTCTTTAGATCTGGGAATCCCTGTGCAGGGACCTTCACAACAAACAGGAGCTCCTTGCACCTCCTTGCTCCCTCCTGAGCAGAGCTCCTAGCCAGGAACAGGTGGGATCATCCCACCCTCCAGGACTTCCAGGAAGACCTTCACACACAGCTGGGACAGCAGGAGAGGCAGGAGCTGTGGTGGCCGCTACCGAGGAAGCTTTTGAACATGAAGGTGGAGAGCTCTGACTCATCTCTGCTTTACCCACAGTTGAGAAAAACGAGCAAGAGGAGAACAAGCCCAGGGCTCAGCCTGCTGTTCCTCCCCGTCCCAGCAAAGACCTCATCCTGAACCGCTGCACCGAGAGCACCCGGAGAAAGATCCTGTGACCCCCAGCCCCCGACACCAGCCTGCTGGTGGTTTATCTCTGCCAGCTCCTGCACAGCCAGGGCTCAGAGCCGCACTGGGGGATCCAGACAGCTCTGGCAGCATCCCAGGGAGCTGCTGGCTGGATCAGTGCAGCCCAGCACCCCTCTTCATCCACAAGCATGGTGAGCCTAAGATGTCTCAAAGATGCCTCGCTCCACCAGCTCTGGGACACTGAGGCTTCCACAGTCACTGGGGATCACTCACCACTGGACATTCTTTCATCCTCTATTTGTGTTTTGAATGATTTTGTGTTTTTCACTAATAAAGAAGGCATTTTATAGATAGATGTCAACGCCTGCCCCGACAGCTGTCCAGTGGAGACCTCAGGGAGCAGCACTGTAATTGACAAAAATGACCACTCCAATTTTATGTGGTTAAATTTAAAGTTTTATTTGGTAAGTGAGCAAAAACAGCGCTGGGCAGCCGGGGGAATCTCCTGTTCCTCCACGGCTCACATCTGACAGTATCATATAGACTCCTTTTATAGGGTAGGAGTTCAGCATCATCTCAGTCTCTTTGCATTGTTTCAGTTCCTTATCTCTTGTTCTGCATACTCGGAGCCAGTTTATCATTCTGCATATGCGTAGATATCCAGCAAGGAGTCGTGGATCCGGCTTAGGAATGTTAGAATACAGGACTTTGACAGATACACAAAGCTGCCTATGATACACAAGGCTGTCTGTTGTAGTTTAGTTACAAGTCTTGGCAAATAAGCAAAGCAACCTACATTCCACTATTAAGCTATTATAAAAGATAATTATTAATCTAACATCATTTAAACTTAACATCATATGATTAACAGATAATTCCATTTCTATTTATTACAAAGACTTCGGATTAGATACGTATTTTATGGGTAAGAAATATGTAGAAAACAATTATTGTTGTGATAGAGTAGGTGGTTCATTACATTTTAAAGTCAAGGAATTTGAAACTCTCCACTAGCTACGGCACAGCAGATTTGTCCAGGCCAGTGAAACTCTTCTCCTTGCCATGAGGAGGGAAGCAATGTATATGATAGACATTATGTAACAGCTACATATTTAGTATCCACTCCTTAAATCTTGTTTTTCATATTTCAGTGGCTTTTTAGACATCCCAGCTCAGCTGCTTTCATTATTGCTGTGATTTGAACTTGAGCTTTTTGTCTGTCTGATACAGGAACTAGTTGAAGTGCCGAACAACCCAAATTCAGAGACCTGATGTCTGAACCCCACAGTTAAACACTCATTGCCCCAGATTTCCTGCTCCTTTAACACTGGCTGCAGGATTTAGCAGATAGGATGAGGAACTCTATGTCAGAGGACTAACAGAATCTACAAATCCAATCTGCCCACTCTGGAGGCTCCCTAGCTGTATTCACAGCCCGTATCAACCTCCCAGGGCATTCAGTTTCTCCTGCTGTGAGTCAGGTCTACAGCTTCCCCACAGCTCTACCCTGGCCTGGGCATTGTCTCATCAGCAGAAGTGTGAATAGAGTAGACAAGGTGTGAAACGTTCTTCCCCTGCCCTGATGACAGCAATAGTCACCTATTGTCCCTGCCCCCACAGGTATTTACTGGTGTGGGGAGAAGCCCTCTGGTATTTGGAAAGGTGATAAGGAGGCTGTTTCACATTTTGGCTGGAACAGATTGTCTAGGAAAGGGTAAGCAGAGAACAGTCAGGGTCCTCACATATGATTAACAAATAATTTCATTTTTATTTATTACAGCGTGGTGTCAGGAAAGGCTTTTCTCCCAAGCACACCAAGGCAGGGCACTGGGCAAGGGTCTCTTGTGAAAGATGCCAATAGGGAGGAAAACGGGATTTGGGTCTTGTTTTCAGTCTGGGTTTAAGCTTTGGTCTGGGACTGGTTCTAGGTCCAGGTTAGGGTCTGGATTTGGGTCTGGGTCTGAATCTAGGTTTAGGTTTGGGTCTGCGTTTAAACTTGAGTCTGTATTTGGGTTTGTGTCAGCTGCTGTGTCCAGGTTAGGGCCTGAATTTGAGTCTAGGACTAGGTTTGGGTCTGGGTTTGTATTTGAGTCTGGGTTTGTATTTGAGGCAGGGTCCAGGTGGGGCCCACGCTCTGCAGGCCGCCATTGCCCCTTTAAGAGGCGCGCATCCCGCCGCACCCCGGCTCATGCGTGCAGCGGTGTTGAGCCGGCGGCGGGGTCACAGGTGAGAGGTCGGCAAGATGGCGGCGGCGGAGGCCTGAGGGGCGCGGGGGGCGACAGCTGGAGATGTGGGCAGCCCTGAGGGGAGCGCGGCGTCTGCCGCCCGCCCTCCATAGGGGTCTGGCCAAGCCGGCGCACCCGCAGAGCGTCCGCCAGCTGAAGGAGGCCGAGGAGGCAGCTCCGATCTTCCAGTACGTGGGGAAGGCGGCCAAGCGGAAGGACCGTGTCTTCGTGTGGGGCTTCAGCTACTCGGGCGCCCTGGGCATCCCCAGCTTCGTGAAGCCGGACGCGGGCTGGAAGAAGCCGCGGCGCATCCAGCCCACGCCTTACCGACTGGAAACGGAGGAGAAGGTGGGCCCGGGGCGGGGGTGGTGGCTCTGCTTTGCCCCGGCAGGGTGAGCTCAGCGCTGCTTCTCAGACACCCTCTGCGCATCTCCTCTGTCCGGCCCGCTGCCTCTCGGCAGGTTCTGCTTTCAGCTCTGGAAGGCGTTGAGCAGTCAGGGTTTTCAAAGACTTCGCCATGGTTGTTTTTTCAAATGGATATAGCAGCATTAGGGAGATTTTGGGTAGCAAACAAGTTGGAGAATGTCTGTGTTCTTTTGTCAGGAGTCATAAGAGAATGGAAGTGGCAACGTTTATCAGAGAAATAGGGACTGGTTTTCAGTGGCTTTCTTGGCTGCTCTCACCTTGCCAAAATTGGAACCTTGTGCTGAAAAGCCTTTTATTACCCTTTTGTCTTTATGGTCCTCTTACACTCTGATGTCCAATTCAGAGGGAGTCAGAGCAAAAGGAGTAAAAAAAGGGAGTGTTATTCTCTCAATATCTCTATTTTTGCTGGGTGTTTTTTAATGGACTGCTGATCAGCAAATAGATCTTCCTGCTGTGCTTGAATAGGTCCGAAATAATGCAAAATTAAAGATGTATGTACATGGAAACAGAGCTCTAAGCCAGAAATGTTGGACTTGGCTTCACGCTGTTGTGCTTATCACTGAGAGTGTTTCTGATCATTTTTGCAAAATCCATACACACCCTGAGTTTAAGTCATATTTGGATATGAAGGATGAATACTGCTGACCAAATGGCATGGGGTGAAGCTTGCTTTGTGATTGAACAGTGTGGGGTTTGTTTGTCTTCAAAGATATCCTCTGCTGCCTGCGGTTATGGATTCACGTTGCTGGCCTCCAGTACCACAGACATCACCAAAGTGTGGGGCATGGGGCTCAACAAGGATTCCCAGCTTGGATTCCAGAGAAGCAGAAGAGATCGAAGTAAGATGATGTGGGAAGCTCAATGTTAGAAGGCATGAAAAATGTCCAGGGGGTTTTGATACTGTCCAGGAGGCTTTGATGCAGAGTGTGAGGCTGTGCTTTGCTTTTGTTTTGGTTTGTTTTTTTTCCCCCCTTTTCCTAAGAGAGGCCTATTTATTTATTATTTATCCAATTTTTATTTTGAAACTTAGGTGTGTTTTTGTGTGGTTTGTAAGGGCAAGGTGTGCACCCACTCTATGCCCTGCACATGCTTGGATGGAACTAAAATCTAAGTATTTATTGTGCAGCTCTGTGTGTGTGTGTTGGTTAAGGTGTTGCTTTGAATCTCTGTAGTTTGATAGTAGACAGTGTGGTGGACTAGTTAATGAAACAATTTGGGCAAGAGGTTTCACTGCCTTCTGTTACCTTTGCACCTATAATTTCCTTTTTCACTGAGATCTTTCTGTATAGTCAGTGGATTTTTTTTTAATGTGTTTTTTTATTTTAATTCCCAATTACTTTTGAGGAAAACTCATGTTATTCATTTGTTCTTTCTTGTACCAGGCTCTCAAACACATTTAAGGTGATGATTTCTGTGCAGAATCATAGAATGTTTTGGGTTGGAAGGGACCCTCAAAGGTCATCTTGTCCAACCCCCCCTGCCCCCTGCAGTGAGTAGGGACATATCCAACTGGATCAGGTTGCTCAGGGGCCTATCAAGTTTGACCTTGAATGTCTCCAGAACATTCCACCTAAGACAGATCTGAAAGCCACCAATTTACTTCCCTTGCAGAATGGTTATCTCTGATTGAAAACATTTCTCTATGAACATTAACCACGTTAAAAGCCATTTTTTTTCTCTTTATAATCTGTAAGAGCATAATTTATTAAGGTATGGTGCATCTGATATGAGCAAAAGATCAAATGTTGCAGAGAAGCAGAAGAAAATTTCATCTCCTGTCTGCAGAGAATGGTGCAGTTTCTGGTGGTGCTGCTGCTGGGCACTGCTGCTAGCACGCTGGATAGATCTCCAGAAATGTGGAGCTGCAAAATGAAGGCTCCCCAGAGGCTTCCACTCATGTCTGCTTTTAAAGGCTTCATCTCTCATTCTTAGTTCTGTACATGCTAATGTCCCAGCAGTGTCTTGCCATTTTCTTGTTTTTCTTCTGACCTGCAGTTTGTTTGTGCCAGAGAATCCATGGGTAGGTTGAACAGATTTGTCGTTCAAGAGTGTTTGGGAGGATCTGTTGAAAGTGCAGTGCAGATCAGTGAGATTGCTGCTGCTCCATCTCTACCTTCCCACAGACCAGCTTTGTATTTCATGCTGAAGCTTCAGCTGGTTTTAAGCCAAACTACTATTTTACTCTCACCCTTCTCTTCCTTAGCTACCCCATTGCCTCTTTGCTCCAGAATCCCTTAAATACCAGTGGTGAGCACCACACCTTCCAGCCCCTTGTGTCGCTTTGCTGGAAGGAGCAGAGAGAAAAGAAAAGGTTCTTTGCTTCCACATCTCCTTAGATAGATACAAACTTTGCTGCCTTTCGGTTCCTGCTGTGTTGCACAGCAAACTCCCACTGTTTGCAAGCAGCCAGTCCTTGCATCAAGCAGTGTCTTGCTGTTAAAGGATATGTGGGGATTTGCTGCCTTTTTTTTTTTTTTAACTGCAGGCAGTGAGAACTAGTTGCAGCACTGCTACATGTGAGCAGAATACTGCTTTGGGTCTTCTGGGCTTTGATTTCACTTCTTGCAGTGGCTTTCTTTGATATCAGAGCTTTTTATCTCCCCTTAACCTTTTCCCTGGTAGTGATTTGTGTTTTGCTGTTCTTTTCTTTTTTTCCCCTCCCAGCTGACTGTCCCTGATTACATATTCTTCAAGTTACTATGTCTTCTTCTAGTGCAGCCTGTCATTTTCCTCCCTAAACCTTAGATCTCTTATCCCCTGTGGAGCCAGGCTAGCTAATGTTTCTTGCATTCCTTTTTTTCTGGAAGGCCCTTTAATCTACTGTTCTTTAAATATGAAGCCCTAAGACTTTTTTTCCTTCACATTTTGTGCTGTCTTTCTGTGATTGCTGCTATTGTACCTTATTTGCAGTATCCTCAGTTGCACAGAGTACTTAGTTTGGGCTTGGTGTTAAGCTCCCTAGTAATCCAGCCTTAGTCACCAAGGTGGTTGAACATGTGGCTGAGAGCCTCAGGTTTTCAATTCTGGCCTTCTGGAGCCTTAATACCATTCAGCCCTACGTATGGTGGGGTTTTGATTAGGCAGGGATCCCCAGTGGCTTCAGGCATCCCAGTGGCTTTTAACTCCATGCCTCTGATGAATCTCAGTCAGCCCTTTGCTGGTTTTGTATCTTGGCCTTCTGAGATACGTCTGCTTTTCTAACCAAAGGGAAGTGAGTGTGCGTGCACAACAGATTGGCAAATATGTGATAAATTTGCTTTGTGGAAGCTACTGACTTTGTAAACTTGTCTGCCTTCCTTCAGCTAAGGGCTATGAGTATGTCTTGGAGCCATCTCCAATTCCATTACCACTGGAGAAGCCGCAGCAGACTCGAGTCTTGCAGGTGTCCTGTGGGAGAGCACATTCCCTGATCCTGACAGACAGGGAAGGAGGTATGGTATCACCTGTGCTGGTGACAAGGGACAGCTGACTGTGCATTTATTCAGAGCTCCAGACAAGATTGTCTTCTGCCCTCTAGAGCCAGACCCCAGTGGGCTGTCTGCGCTGTGGTTGTGACTCAGGGAGCCGTGTGCCTTTCTGGGATTGTTCCCTGGAGGGCCAGCCCTGAGCTGATTCCTGTGTGTTGAGCTCTGCTGGCTCAGGCTGTAAACACTTTGGAAGCTTTTTCACTACAGGTGCTGCAAAATGTGGTTTGTTTATCTAGCCCCAGGCCTTGCTGAAGTGTAGCCTGCTTGTCTTGTTCAGTCAGACGTGTTCTGTTCTGGATGGCTGTGCCAATACTCCTGTGCTACTTTCCCCTTGAAGCCCCAGAGTGCTTCGTTTGTGAAAGCAATTAATTAATGGCCTTTGTGCAGAAGACCCTGGTTGTGAATTGGCTCTCCATGTCTCTGGGAATTCCACTGGTGCGGTGGCTTCAGTGCTGCACTGAGCAATCCAGTGCTGCTTATCAGTGGGTGAGCTGGTTGGCTGTTGATTTAAGGCTCCTGTGGGAGTGCTGATGTGCTCCTGAGTCTCCTTGGCAACAGTGGGATGAACCAGGCAATTACTGAGAAGCAGCCAGTCAGCTCCAGGTACTGCTGCTCTGCCTGCAACATATCCCCAGGATGCTGTTGGCGAAAATGGATTCAGTCACTTGAATTTAAGTGGATTTGGTCTGAAGAAAGCTTATGCCAATTTTTGCAGTGCTACATTCTACCTTTCAGGCTGAGGCCTACATGACAGTGTTTTGTGTAGCTGAAAGGAGGCTTTCAGGGGATTGGACAGTCACAAACCCAGTGCATTTTATCATTGTTTTCCAGTTTTCACAATGGGGAACAATTCTTATGGACAGTGTGGCCGGAACATTGTTGAAGATGAAATTTACAGGTGAGAATCCAGAGATCCTGCACTTCTTTAATGCTAAAAACATAACTGTGTGAAAGCAACCCTACAGAAAAGCCTGGAGGTGGGAGAAATCTGGTAGGATAAGGATATCATTTAGGATGAAGGAGGCTGAGAACAGGCTTTTATGCTGCAGGTGTCCTATAAATGGCTTGGCTTTATACCCAGGCTGGGCACTAGCACTTCTCAGACCACACTGACAAAAGACAGAATGATGTCAGCATGTGGCAATTTCACAGGACATGGTGAGAAAACCCAGCCTTCATAAATTGCTTGAGGTAATTGGTGTTAGTAGTTGGTCTTTTTCCCTTTCACCTCTTGGAGTGCAAGTGCTATTTCTGAGAGTGTCAGAAATGCCATTTAGTGATGAAAGAGGCACCCTTTTGTTGAGTCTCTTGGCTGTAACTGCCTTTGAATCTGCAGTGCTTTTCCTTCATAGGCTTTTTGTGAGCCACACACCAAAGCATATTCTCAAAATGCTTCGTAAGATAGTAGTGATGTAAGTGGATAGGGGAAATATATTGAATTGCTGATTCCCTGACAAGGCCTAGAAGTGATCTTGTTCATTGCTCTCTCTGTGAGCCAGAAGATGTGGCCTGTAGAGTTTAAGAAAACAGCTGCAATTTAGCTAGCTTTTCTTTGCCTTGATTCTGGAAGTTAAGTCGTTGGATTGTTCAGAATTCCTGACTTTGTGAAAGAATGACATGGATGTAACACTACATCATGCTCTGGGATACCTGGTTAATCTCCAGCGAGGTGTAGTGTTTCTGTAGGTGCTGCAGTGCTGTCTAGTGCTTCTAGACTAAGGAATGTGTTTGAGGGTTGCTCCCACACCCAGTTCCCAGGAGAGGTTGTGTTTTAAAAGTGACAGCTCTTCAATAAGAGAATGCAAATTACTTTCCCTCTGTGTGCAGTAATTTTGCAGTGCTCTTTGAATATGTAAGAGAACATACGAAAGGATCTCTGCTGTGATAGCAAAGTGGCTTTCAGCAAAGGCAGGTCAACCTTCACATTTTTCAGTTCAGTCCACTGACCTCCTCTGTGTTGCCTTTTCTCTTCTTGGTGGTGTCCAGTGAAAGCTATGTAATTCATCAGCTGAAGGAGTTTGACAGCAGTGTTGTCCAGGTAAGAGGATCACCTGAAGTGAATTCTAAGGGTGGGTTGAAAACTGGCTGAGCAGGTGAGCTCAGAGGGTGGTTAGCCCTGGCATGAGGCCTAGCTGACTGCCAGTAGTTAGTGCTGTATCCCATACTGGCTCTGATCTGCTTAACATTTTCACTGGTGAATGGATGATGGAGCTGAGTGAACCCTCAGCAGGTTTGCAGATGGCATAAACCTGGAGGAGTGGCTGATAGACCAAGTGATGGTGATGCCATCCAGAGGCTGGAGAGATGGGCTGATGAAGTTCAGCAAGGGCAAGGATGCAGTGCTGCACCTGGGGAGGAACAGCCTCAGACACCACTGAAGTTTGGGGGCTGACCTGCTGGGAAGCAGCTCTGCAGAAAAGGCCTGGGGGTCCTGGTGGACACCAAGCTGACCATGAGCTAGCAGCATGACCTTGCTGTAGAGAAGGCAAATGGAATCCTGGGTTGCATTAGGAAGAGTGTTGCCAGCAGGTCCAAGGAGGTGGTCCTTTCCTTCTGCTCAGCACTGGTGATGCCACACTCAACATATTGGGCTCTCTAGTACCAGAGAGACTTGGACATACTGCCACCAAGTCTGCAGGTGGCTGCAGTACTTCCAGGCACAATTCTCTGCTATCTGAGGGCAAACACTGCTCCTGTTTCCTGCAGTATCCTAGAAAGCAGGGTCATTCATTGAGGTCCATGTGATGAGAGTGTGCCATGGTACAGCTTAATGATGTTTTGAATTAGGTTTGTAGACTTCTGTTTGGATTTTTCATGCTTTTTATGTGTTTTTTTTTTTTTTCAAGGGGCTTCAGTAATTGGTACCTGTTGTACTTTGATGACAGCAGTGATGTGCTTAATGTTCTTGATAGTCACTCTTTTAACTTGTGGATTAAATCCCTTTTCATCTTTGGCTAATTTTTAATGCCTCCTTTTGAAGATCTTGGCTTTAATTCATGCCAAGCCTGTGGCAGACATGATTGCTAGTTCAACAGAAATGTCAGTTTGAGAACAGATGTGTTCCTAGAGCTTTTGCATGGCAAGGAATCAATAGGAGTCTACAGCTGGCATTGAGAGCCATGTGGCAGCACTCTGTGAAGGGTGTTGCTTATTTACTCTTTGCTGGTTTATTGTGTTGCACTGCTGAGTTGAGCTTTCTGTTAACTAGGCCTTGTTTTGGTCCTGAGAACAAATCAACTGCAGCATCACTTTCCACAAATAAAACTCTGCTGTTGTCTGTGCTGTCTTGTGCTGTTCTCAGCCTTCCCTGTCTGTAGGGCAGTCTGGCTGGGAGAGACAAGTCAAAATCTGAGTTGCTGGGCATTGTTGAGGTTCTTTGCTGGGTTTGTCTGCTGATAATACTTTGTGTTTGATCCTGAACAACCTTTCCTGACCAGCTGTGGCTTTGTATTTGTGTGCAGGTTGTGTGTGGGCAGGACCACAGTCTGTTCAGAACCAAGAAAGGCACAGTCTATGCATGTGGATGGGGAGCTGATGGACAAACAGGTAGGAGCTCAGCTCAGCTTGCATTTTAGTGAATTGATGGCTATAACAAGCTGTCCTGACTCAAAGCTTGTGATATGTGTTGTCATGCATGTCTGGACAGAAAGGACCTGGTGCAGATGTTCAGTTACACTTTGTGTAACCAAACTGAGACAAAACAGATCACTTTAAAGCAGCTTGGGGATGCCCTGCTGACACTCCAAGCAGGCCATCTGAGGAGAATGTGTCTAATGTTTAAGAGCTTGCAGAGGGATGTGGAGGTGGCATGAGAAGGTGAGCTCCCTGGTTCTGTGCAGGCTTTGCCTTCCTGCTTCTCTGGTTTCAGGGTCTGTTTTCCTTCTTTCACTGCTTTTGAACTGACAGAGACCTTTGGCAGCTATTGCTGTCACAGCATGGGATCCTTGGCCAGGCCCTTCTTCTGGTGGCTCCTGCTGTCAAAGAACTTCTTCACTGGTATCCTCCAGGTGTGATTGTATAAAGTTGTTTTGTACTCCAGAGAGGTACCTTTGGCTGGCAGAAGTGGTGTCTGTGGTTGCTTGTTCATTGGAGCTGGTGGTTAAGAGATGTGGATGGGAAGACTGAGTTATAACATGACAAAATGCTCCTGTGTAGGTGTTAAAAGTATATCTGGGAAAAAAAATTCCATCATCTTTCTACTTTTTTTTTCCTTTCAGGTCTAGGACACTACAACATCACCAGTGTTCCTACTAAGCTACAGGGTGACATTGCTGGAGTAAACATCATCCAGGTCTCTTCCTATGGGGACTGCTGTCTGGCTGTCTCAGAAGAAGGAGATGTCTTTGGCTGGGGAAATTCAGAGTACTTGCAGTTGGCATGTGTCACAGAAACCACACAGGTCAGTTGGCCTGGGGGCCTGTTTTAACATGTTCCAGCTCAGCTGCTGCACACAGTTAAAAATTACCCACTCCTCCCTGCTCTGGGTTCTTCTGACAGCAGTGTAAATCAATACAAACTAACACCACCAGCAGGCTGTTTCTACCCATGCTTACAAAACCAATCTGTCTGAAATGCTTGTATAGCTTTGGGGCAGTGTGTTTGCCAGCTGTTGATAGGCAAAGACTTGTGACCTCACCTCAGTTTTAGTGTGTTATAAAGGAAGACTTACACCCCATGTGCTCCTTCCATGGACTTTGCACCAAACTGAGGTGCAGCTTGAGTGCTTGTGCTGATTCCAGGACAGGAATTAGTCATTTGGCTGATAGAGAGTGGTCCTGCTTTCAGCATGGTGCTGATCCAGATTGGAAGTCCCTTCCAATCAGCCTACATGTTTAGTGAATTCTTCACCTGAGTCTTAAACAAACCCTAGTGTCTCACAGACAGAAGTTTTTCTGGGGCAAAAATACAGTGCTGACTTGACATCAGGTATTGTAGTACTGAGGTAAGTGGGCAGATGGTCTCCTCTTGCACTTAGCTTAGGAGATGGAGACAGGGAATTAATTAATACCTAAGCTGCTCTTGGCAGAGGGCTAAGAGCAGAGAGTTGCATTGTTATGGCTTTAGTAAAATAATCACAGAATCATAGAATTGTTTGGCTTGGACCAGACTTCTAAGATTGAGTCAAACCATTAGCCCAGCACTGCCAGGTCACCACTAAACCATGTCCCTGTTCCCTGTGTATCCTTAATGTGGGGTAATTACTGAGACCCTTAAGGCCTGGTGACAATGACTGGGCTAAGCAGTGTGGTAGTTTCCTGGGTGGGTGCCTGAGGGTGGTCAGAGGGAGACAGCTTTGTTGCCATGCATGGAAGCTTTCCAGTGGGCACCTTCTCCCACTCTGTCCACTTTCAGCCTTATTTAAGGTAGTTTCTTAAATCTTAGGGCTTGTGTTCATTCTGTCATTTGGACATGAAAGGTTGGTTGTGTCAGGATTGTCTATGTAAGGTATAACCAGAACTAGAGGACAAGTGACAAATGTCTGTCTAGTTTGCAGTTTACCTTATCTCTAACAGCTCTCCTGCAACCTCACACAGGTGAATGTGCCCAGGCACCTGCCATTCAAGATTGGGAAGATAAAGGAGGCTGCCTGTGGAGGGACAGGCAACATGGTGCTGACAGGTGAGTTTGCCTTTACAACTGTCATGCAGCAGGTGGATTGTGACATCCACCTCTAACATCCCACATGGAGCAGGCATCTTGTGCACTGGGAACAGGAGGAGGAGGGAAGCTGGGAGCCTGAGAAACCTCTGGTTTAAGAATGCACATGGGGAGTTGTCACTGGCCACAGAGCATTGCTTCCAGTGTGTGCCTCTGCAAACTAGAACAAGAGCCTGCTTGCTGCTTGTGGCTCTGATCTTGTTTGCTGATTACACAGGCCATGGGAGGCCTACAGTGAAGATGGAAGGAGTAAAGCAACATCTGAGAGAAAAAAGAATCCTTCAGACTCAATATAAATCTGGCATGTAAATAAATCTTGATAAACTAGGCTGGACAAATAGGGAGTTCTGAGAGCAGTGCAACTCTGCAGCAGGTTTCTTGGTGACTGCTGCTTTGGATTGCCAGTGGCCAAGGGAACACAGCTTGAAAGCCACTGAGTAAAGGAATGAAGGAGAGGGCTGTACAGCTCCTGTGGAGGATCATCTCATACACACAGTATGGGGGTTGGGATGACAAGAGACTTGAGCTAGTCTGAAGGGAGCAGAGCTAGTAGAAAGAGTAACTTCCACTGTCTTGTGCCATCCAACTGCTGTCTTTCCCAGGCACCTGATAGAAGGCACAATGCCAGGCCAGGGTGACCAGCCTCCTGCTGGTGTGGCCATGCCTCAGAGGGAAAAGCTGTGACAATAAAACACTCAACTTCTGCCCCATCAGTCAGTAAGCTCAAGTATTCTATCCAGCCCACACTGTGCTGGCATTGTTCTGCTTGGTCTGCTTGCTAGCCAAAAGACTGCTCTGGGAGAAAGGAAAAATATCCCTTTGGATCTGATTAACTTTGGGTCACGGCACGAATTTCACAAGCACAGGCTTTCTTACAGAGTGTGTTCTTATTGAAATGCAGAAGAAGGAAGTGTTTTTGTCTGGGGATATGGAATTCTTGGGAAAGGACCAAACCTAATAGAGACAGCAGTGCCAGAGATGATCCCACCCAGCCTTTTTGGCCGCTCGGACTTCAATCCGGACGTCCGTGTTGCTCACGTTCGCTGTGGACTCAGCCACTTTGCTGCCCTTACAAGTAAGTTTCTGGTCCTGCTGCTGTGGAGAAGATTTTTTTTTTTTTTTTTTTGATTTCCTGGTACAGAATAAGTCATTGTTACACTTTGAAAGCATCCGGAATTGGTGTGACAAATGAACAAACTACACCAGCCTAAGCTGGAGCGAGATGTCAGGGTTTCTTGGCTCTGCTGACCAGCTTGAGTTAGCAATCCGAGGTGGGAGGGCCCACACCACACAACTGCAGTGGTGCTCTGGTCTGTTCAAGCTGCACTCCATGCCTTTCAAGGAAGTTCTGAATTTCAGAGGGGTTTCACAATGGGCAGCAGAGGGCAGCAGTGCAGAAAACCCAGGGGCTGGGGACTGAAAGACAGAGGTTGCTGATCGACCAAGCACCTTGGCACCTCCCAGTCCTCCTTGGGGAAGTGCTCTGCATGACGCTGTCAGTCTGGTTGCAGGGTGCTTCACCTGGTAATCAGGAAATGTTAGAGATCATCTTTTGGTTGTCTCTGCTGTGGGGCTGATCTGAACACTTGAGATTTACATGTTTTACTGAGGAGCCTAAAACTCTCCAGCTCTGTTGAAGACAAGTTGTTTGTTTTGGTTTTTGTTTTTTTGTTTTTTTTTCTTCCCCAAGCTGTCATTTGAAGGCCACTTCTGTCAGGCAGCTGAGTTAACCAGTCCCCAGGTGACAGCTTGGGACAGATTCACTGCTTTGCTTGCAGGCTTTGCTGTGCTGATCGTTGATGTGGGTCAGCTGTAATTGTCTGACTTCCAGTGCAGTCATTCACTTCACCAATGATTCCCTGGAATCTCTTCTGCTGAACTCTTTCTTCAAACAGAATTCCAAAGCAAGAGCTCTAAGGGAGGGATGCAAAGATTTGCGCCTGGAACTTGCTGCTTGTCCTGCTCATTAGGCATCATTTTCCCCAAGCAAAGTACATTTATTGTCCTTGGAACTAAACTTGGTGGCTTTCATACTGCATGTCTAACCCTTTGTACTCCCAGAAGCACTGCAGCCACACTTGCCAGCATCACAAATAAAATTCTTCCTTTTTAATGGCCCATTTTATTCTTTTTCTTATTTTTTTTCACTGTATAGACAGAGGAGAACTCTTTGTATGGGGCAAGAATCTAAGAGGGTGCCTGGGAACTGGAAGGATGGAAGATCACTATTTCCCATGGAGGGTAAGGATGGTGTTATTAAAGCCAAGAGGGTATTCTTTACTCTTTGTTATCCTGAGGGCAAGAAGCATCATTTGCTTTGTAGTTTTGCTGAGTGCTTTTCAAAGAGCTGCAAGCCTAAGATGACTGTGGAACTGCTTTGATTTCCAGAGGTCCTTGTATAGCCCACTAAGAGGTGGAGGTATCCAGGAAAATTTTTACTCTGCTATTTCAGTATCAATTTCAGATCTCAAAGAAACATCTGGTGCTGTGCCATCACACCTGAGCAGTTCTTGTCTCCCTCCTGTCTAGTCTTACACCTGCTGCCCCTTACTGCTTCTTCCCTCCCCTTCTCACCTGCAGTTCTCCTCTGTACCTGCTGCAGAGAACACCAGCAGTACTGGTCACCTGGCACCCAACAGATTTGCACTGCACATTGAAATGTTTTGCTTGTGGTGGTTGGGCTGTAGGGGCAGCAGGTCCACATAGCTGTGGGCTTCCTTCCCCTGCTCCTCTTCCAAGTCAAGCAGTTGTGGTGGTGGGTCACTGGGCTGCTTGTGTAGTTACAGTAGGAGATCCTTACCCACTGAACTGTTTTCATAGCTGTTTTGCAGCACTTCCAGTTCCACTCCCTTCCCTTGGATAGCTCTGAGAGCCAGACTCTGTGGGTGTAGAAGAGTCTTTGGCTCTGGAGTTCAGCACTCAGCCTAGCAGATGTTCCCAGTCTCCATGAAGGCCAAGCAGGAGAGGAGGGAGGCAATCAAAGTGGACCACCCTGGAGTCCCTTTCTGTGTGTGTGAACTTGCAGTGGATGTATTTCTTTAGCATGCTTTCTCTTCCTTTTAAAAATCAACAGAAAAAGACCAGGCCTGGAGCATTTGCCTAAAATCACACTGCTGTGGCTGAGAGGAGTTTCTGAATTCCTCAAGTGTGGCTTCTCCAGGTTTCCCTAACACCACCACAGCAACATACCAAAGCAAGGGCAGTTACCAGGATACTGTGTGTGACCTCCTACCCTAGAGTTAGTTATCTCCTCCCCTTTAGCTCTGAGGGAAACCTTCCATCTGTAGCCTCTGCTTTCCTGGAGCTTGAAGTCATCTTCAAGTGAATGAGCTGTGACCACTAGAGAGTGAGCTGGGTCTGCTTAGCATCAAAGCAAAAGCTGCCTTGGGCTGAGTTGAGCTTCTGCCTTGGGCTGAGTTGAGCTTCTGCCTTGGGCTGAGTTGAGCTTCTGCCTTGGGCTGAGTTGAGCTTCTGCCTGTTTCTGGTCCTTGCTGGTGAGAGAAGAGGCAAAGCCTCCTGGTGCTTGGGCAGCTCCTCCTCTGCTGCCTGGATTATGCTCTGTGTGCTGCTGAACAGATGGGCTGAGGCTGCTTCCTCAGTCTGATGGTCTGTCCTTCCAAAGGTTTCTGTGCCTCTCTGGAGGGAGGAGGAGAACATTTCACAGCTCCCTGCACCAGTGTGCCTGGTGCTGACTCTTGCTTCCTCTGGGTTTTCAGCATGGCACTTCCCTTGGTGCAAGTCCCTGTAAAACCAGCTGGTGTGCCAAGCAGCAGGAGGATGGATGAGCAATGGGAAATACAGGGGCCAAGTTCCAGCCTGAGCAGTAATCTCCTCTTGTGTGTCTGTTGCAGGTGACTGTGCCTGGTGAGGTGGTGGATGTTGCCTGTGGAGTTGATCACATGGTGAGCATGGTGAAGTCTTTCACCTAGTTACTGTTGCTGGGACTTGGTGATGAGCTTCTTGGAAAGGAAGACTCCTGTGAAGCCAAGCAAGAAGTGACTGTCAGCAGAGATGGCCATGGCAGTGCCTGGGGGTGGTGTCAGCTCCAGCCTGGCTGCAGGAAGTGTGTTCACTGAGGGGAGTGGAAGTGCAAGGAGTGCTCTGGTTGGTTCATGATGAGCTCCCAGAGAGTCTGTGGCCCAGCCCTCACCTGGTGAGTCTCTCTGCCTGAGGATGAAGAGTATCCCCCTCAGGGAAGATGTGCTACAGATCTCATCTTGTGCCAAGGACACTTATTTAGGAATGCTTTCACTGTCACCAGCTCTGAGGTGTCAGTGTGGGGCTGACACCAAGTTATTCCTCAAGGGAAAGGTCTTTTTTTGTTAGATAATTGTTTTTAATATGGAAGAAGTCATGCTGTCTGGTGTCCAGCACAGCTGTCCTCAGTGTCCACCACCAGTTGCACTCTGCCCAGGCTGCTGCTGAGCAGAAGCTGGATGCACAGCCAGTGGCCTGGGGGCAGTGGTGTGCCCAGGCTGTGGCTGGCTTCTGTGTGGACTCTTAAGGACTGAACATGTTCCTTAAACTGTAAGAGTGAGAAGGTGTTTGCAGGGAGAGAGTGCTGTTAGATGAGCCAGTGTGGAAAGGCAGATGCAGGGCTGGCTGTGCTGCTGTGCAGGGGTGGCTGATGGGGACAGGAGCCAGCCCCAGCCTATTAGTGAGGTAGACTGGTAATGAACTCCCTCAGCTACCTGCAGGCTGGGTGCTCAGGCAGTGGACATGAGCAGCACTCAACTGCTCCCTGAGTGCTTCTGCCTTCCTGTGCTGGTCACAAACCCCTGCCTAGGATTTTCTGGGGTCTCCCTGCGCTCTGTCTTCAGGGGTGTGGTGGCTCTTAGCTGCTGAGAGGCCTTTTAAATGAGCCAGGCTTTTCAGTAGCACCCAGCAGGGCAGGGGGTCTTCATGGGCAAGAAGCACAACCCTCTTCCTTGGTACCAAAGAAGTTGTGGTGTGTTCAGAACACAGCAAGCTGTGCAGCAGCTCTCTGTGCCTGTAGCAGGCACACATCTCACACCAAAGTGTGGGAAACTCTCCTGGGCAATAATACTCCAGACATCAGGCACAGCTGTATCATTTCTTTGTGTGGGATACTTCTGCTGTGTATGTTACTTTGGGAAGTTCCAAGTTCATACCTTTCTAATAAAGTGATGAAAAAGTCTTTGTTGGTAGTAATGGAATATTCTTGAGCTTGACTTTCACACCTGAGCTGCTCTGTCCTGCACTCTGCATTTAAACTGAGGCATTGCAGCTTGCAGTGATGTGACAGGAAAGCTCTTCTGTCAGCTGGGACACCTCTGCACCTGCAGCAGTGTAAGCAGGCAGCATCTCCATGGGCCCAGGGGACACCAGGTATGTGCATTTTGGCTCCACTAGCTGAAGTTTTATATCACAGCTGTGTGATTACCAAAACTTGAGGTGGGGAGTAAGCTCTACCTGGCTGAACTAAGCCTTGAAGAGCTTGAAGAAGTCATTGTCCCAGTTGACTCAAGGCTTGTCAGGCCACACCTGGAGCACTGCCTGCAGTTTTGGTCCCTGCTGTATAAAAAGAGGCAGAGAGGCTGGAAAGTGTCCAGAGAAGGGCCATGAGAATGATCAGAGCACTATAAGCCCTCTGCAGTGTGAGGAAAGGCTGAGAGAGCTGGGTGGGTTCAGCTTTGTGTAGAGAAGGCTTAGAGACCTTGTTGCCATGGACCAGTACATGAAGGGTGGCTACCAGGATGATGGGGACTCCCTTTTTCAGGGAGTCCCATGGAAAGGACAAGCGGTGATGGGGACAAGTTACTGCTGGGGAGGTTCTCATTGGACTCCAGAAGAAAATGCTTCCCCAAAAGAACAGACAGAATCCTCCCAAGGGGAGTGGTGGATTCCCCTCCATTGGTCAGTTTTAAGACTCAGCTTGAGAGGGTGCTGGGCCAGCTCGTTTCAATTACACTGTCACCTGGAAAGGTTCATAGATTCATAGAGTGGTTTAGCTTGGAAGGGACCTTGAAGATCATCTACTTCTAAATCCCCTGCCATGGGCAGGGACACCTCCCACCAGCCCAGGTTGCTCAAGGCCTCATCCAACCTGGCCTTGAACACCTCCAGGGAAAGGGCAGCCATGACTTCCCTGGGCAAACCTGTTCCAGTCTCACCACCCTCACTGTAAAGAATTTCTTTCTAATCTCCAGTCTAAATCTGCCCTCTTCAGGCTTCAATCCATTCCCTCTCATTCCTTGTAAAAAGTCCCTTCCTGGCTTTCTTGTAGGGCCCCCCCCTCAGGTACTGGAAAGCTGCCCTAAGGTCTCCCCAGAGCCTTCTCAAGGCTGCACAGCCCCAGCTCACTCAGCCTGTCCCCACAGGGGAGGTTCTCCTACCCTCTTTGTGGCCTCTGGAGCCCTTCCAGCAGCTCCATGTCCCTCTTGTGCTGGGGGCACCAGAACTGGATGCAGTGCTCTGGGTGGGGTATCACGAGAGCAGAGCAGAGGGGCAGAATCTTCCCCCATGTCCTGCTGGTCCAGATGATCCTTGGGGTCCCTTCCAACTTGGCATTCTGGGATTCTATAAAATACAGGAAAGGTGAAACAAGGTACCCAGAGATGTGAGTTGTGACTGCTGTTGGGGGTGTAAGTGGTGTGGGTTGAGGCAGGGCAAGCAGAAAGCTGCTGTTAAGCTGTGTCAGACCGTCACTGCTGTGAGCCCCCCTTAAGGGGGCTTTAATTTGCACCTGCAACTTGGGCAGCCTCAGGGGAGTAGAATCATAGAATCAGGGTTGGAAGGGACCACAAGGATCATCTAGTTCCAAGCCCCCTGCCATGGGCAGGGACACCTCACACTGCCAACAAGGTCCTTATCCCTAACTAGAAGTGGTGTATGGCTTTATGCAGTGAGGGGGGGGATGTTTACATGGCTGCAGGAGCTGTGGGCATTCTTGACCATGCTGCTTAGTGGGAGCAAAGTCAGTGGCAGAGAGCCTGCAGTCTGGAAATGCCAGCACTCATCCTTCTGGTTGAAGTCATGGTGGGGGGGGTTTGCCCTTGGCCAGGTGCCCACCCAGCTGCACTGTTACTGCCCCTCCATCAGCAGGACAGGAGAGAAGGTACCATGCAAAGGTCAAGAACAGAACACTTAGCAGTGCAGAAAAGGCTTAAGATGGGGGAACTGTTTTAGTGCCAGTGACCACAGCAGGGTAGCAAGGAATAAGAACAAACCTAAAGCCACCTTTCCCCCACCCCTCCCTTCTTTCCAGGCTCAACTGCACTCCTGTCTTTTCTGCCTCCTCTTGACCTTGGTGGTTCACTGACTTTGGTCTCTGCATGATTGTTTCTCACTCCTCTCTCCCAGCTGCAGCGTTGTCCATCCCCTTCCTAAATCATGGAATCATAGGGTGGACAAGCCCTCCAAGAGCAAGCCCAACCATTAGCACAACACAGCCAAGCCCACCACTAACTCATGTCCCTAAGTGCCACCTCTACATGGGTTTTGAACACATTCAGGGACAACAATTCCACTGCTTCCCTGAGCAGCCTCTTCCAGGGCTTAACCACTCTCAGTGGAGCAAGTTTTCCACCTGTCCAGTCTAAACCTCCCCTTGGCAAAACCTGAGGCTGTTTCCTCTCATCCTGTTGCTTGTTACTTGGGAGAAGAGACCAATTCCCACCCCACTACAACCTCCTTTCAGTTGTGGGGAGTGAGGTGGTCTCCTCAGCCTCCTCAGCCTCCTTTTCTCCAGGCTGAACAACCCCAGTTCCCTCAGCTGCTCCTCATAACTCATAAAAGGGTCCTCTAGACCCTTCCCTGGACATGTGGCATTAATGTCACTGCTGATGGGCTTGGCCATGGCCAGCCTGGGCCTGTCTGGGAGCTGAGTGGGGACCTATTTCTTAATGTCTTCTCACAGAAGTGACCCCTGCACCCCTCCCCATACTGCTCTGTGTCTAGGAAATAACTTTTTTGTGTGTGTGAAGTAAAAACAAATCAGAAAATAGAAAAATAGCCTCTCCAACCCTCACCACCTGTCAAAGGCAGCCACAACCTGAGAGGTTTATGTTGCCTCCACCATGACCAGGGCTGTGCAGGACCCCAGGTCATTACAGGGATGCACTGGAAGGCACTTTTGCCTCACTTTGTCCTTCAAAGTATGGCAAATTAGCCAGCCCAAAATATATACCTGCAGCCCTAAATATGCCTGCAGCAAGGGGGGGGGGGGGGCCACAGGCCAGGGGAGCAGCTCCAATTAGAACCAAAATAACCTACTTGATTTTTGCATTGATTAGCAAGAGTAATTTGCCCTCCAAACAGCACCAGGCTGCTGGGTTTGGCTTAAAATAACCTGGAAGCTCTTCAGGAGAAGACACTCAGGCAGAGCCATGTTCATGCAGAGCACATTGGTGGAGGAGGAGCAGGACTGCAACACACCTCAGTGACCAGGGCCAGGGGGGCTGCAAGAGGGAAGGGCTGAGAGATCCATGCCCAGATGCCCTGTTCCACACCCTGCCAGGCCAAGGGGCTGCAGCAGCAGTTCCCTGCAGGAGAGCTGGTCCTGGCATGGCTCCTGTAGCTCCATCACTACCCTGTGAGCCCCTGAGCAGCCAGGTTGGGCTTGTCTGAACTGCCAGACTGGGAATAAAAGCCATGAGAGCTCATAAACCAGAGATTATTTTAGGCACCTGCTACATTACAGCAAACTCTTTTCTCCACAGGATCCTTCAAAAACAAATGACTCAGAGAACTAATAATTAGCCTGGAGCATTCAAAATAACATTACTGAGTCATGAGTCATCAGAATCTATTTTTGTAGCACTTTTTGCAAGAGGTTGGAGCTCTCTCCCCACCCCCCAATACCTCCTGCAGAGGGACTGGGCAGGTAGAGGAAGGAAACCAACGAATGCTGAAAGACCTCTCCGTGTATGCAGTGCCTGAGGGGTCCAGACACTGGAACAGCTGAAATCCTGCCTAGCTACCCTGAGACCCCAGTTTAACAGCTGAAATCCTGCCTAGCTACCCTGAGACCCCAGTTTAACAGCTGAAATCCAGCCTAGCTACCCTGAGACCCCAGTTTAACAGCTGAAATCCTGCCTAGCTACCCTGAGACCCCAGTTTAACAGCTGAAATCCTGCCTAGCTGAGAGCCCAGTTGCTTTTGTGGGTAGCTGCAGTCGGATTGTGTGGCAGTGGTGTGCTGATTGTTTGACTTTTTAATGGATTAAACCTTCTGCATTAAGGCTGCAGTCCAGACTAGCAGTCTCACACCTAATTCTTATGTGGATGCTCTTGCACTTGACCAGAAGAGACCAACCCAGGTGCCAGGAGGCTAAAAGTCAGACTCTTTTCTTGACCACAGTGTATGCAGATGAGCTGCTTCCATTTAAACAGCCAGTACAAGCTTTAGACCTGTGACAGGGATGATGACACACCTAATCTCACTGGGGTTTCTTGCACCCTTCAGACAGGTTTCTCAGCTCCTCCTTCCTAAGAAGTGTGTGACAGTGGCCACACTGCTGAGTGAGACTTGGGCATCACCCAGCACTGACTGTCCTAACACAGCCTGTGTGGGGAGGACATTTCCCTCTGCCTCTGTTGGGGTGGAGGGTTTGGGTGTGGGTCTCCGCCTGCTCAAGAGGGAGCCACAGCTTTGCTCCAGGTCACCTTTTCTGCTGCTCCTCACTTGAACATGTGTGGTGAAAAGCTTGGTGCCTGCCCTGCTGCGTCCTTCGACTCAGCTCACTGCCAGCGATGCTCTGCAGCCTCACACCAAACACCTCCAGTGCTGCCTCACACTGCACCCCACAGCCTCATGACACATGGCAGGAGACCAAAGCATCTTTCCAAGCAATAGATCCTTACTCCAGGAACCTGGAATGAATAGAAGGTATCATGGGGGCAATTCTGCAGGCCCATGTGAAGGACCAGCAAACCAAACTGGTCAGTGTTAAACATGTGCCCGGCAAGGATGCTTCAACTCAGGGCCCACAAAGGAAAGTTGTCCATGCCTCGTCCTGGGGATGCTCTGCTACCCTGTCCAGCTGCCACACAATGTCCCACTGACGAAAAATCAGGAGGACTTGAAACTCAGTGTCTAAGACCAGCAGCAACAGTAACCACCACTGTTAAGCTCAGCCCTCTAGCACCATGGCTGGAGAATCCAACAGCAAGTTATAAGCTCCTGTGTGTGTGTGTGTCTGCATGTTCTACATGTCAGTATGAACCTGTTTGCATGTCCTGCACACCAGTATGCACCACCCCTGTGGCATGACCTCAGGTGCTTGCTTACTGCCTTCAGATTAATGCCAAACCCTGGCTCAGACCTGCAAGACACAGCCTCAGGAGGCTGGGCAGCCCTCACTGAAACTGTAAGACCTACAACCTCTTCATGGCAGAAATTAAATGAGAAGTCTAGCCATGCAAGATACAACTGGAGTCCTCTGCAGATGGCTTCTCCTGTTCACCATCCCTCACTGCATGGTCACAGCACAGTGCAAACTGCTGGTGCCTATGTCTTGGTGATGCTTGGGTCTCCTGGCACAGGTCCCTGCTGTCCTCCAGGCTGCTGGGAGCAGATCCAGAGCGTGACTGGGAGGTGGGTACCATCATGAGTCTCAACACCTGACTCCTGCTGGCCTCCAGCTTTGGTGCAAGCCAGGAGCAAACACACAGAAAAAGCTTCACATCACCTCCCTGTGACAGGACCAGAAGGAAAAACTCACAAGAAGGTCCCAACAGGGCTTAGGCCCTGCTGGGGACATGTGGCTGTGGTGGCTCTTGGCCAAGCCTGGGATGTGGAGCAGCAGCTCCCCAGGGACCCTGGGCAGTCCTTTGTGTCCCCATGAATGGGTAAAAGGTGGATGGGAAAATGCCCAAGGGGCCAGGAGAAAAGACACCTCCCTCCTCTTGCTGGCCTGGGGAACAAGGGCTCAGGGATGGCTCTGAAGTGGCAGCAAGGGGACAGCAGCTACCCTGGAGCAAGGGACATGGCAGGCGGATTCTGGGGGCAGTGGGAAGGTGACTGGAGAAAACTGAGCTAAACCAGCCAAGCTGCAATGCAGGCAGGTCTTGGTGACAGCACCAGCCAGGGGGGTGGGCTGCAGCAACACTCCCCCTGCCCAGGCTTTGACTGGAGGGAGAAAGGCAAAAGCTGAAACCCAACCAGCTGGGCGTTTGCCGGCACCAAACTCCTTTCCCAGGGGAAGCAGCAGATCCCAGTCCCCATCCTGTCTCAGCACAGGCAAGGACAGCCCTCAGGAAGCCGGATGCGAGGAGATGAGGCAGCACTCTGCAACATCTTTTCAGTTTAATTCCACATTCCATTTCACTGGTGGTGCTCAGGGCTCTCCCTGAGCAAGCAGCCCTCCCGCCCCGGCCGTGCCGCCCAGCCCTCAGCAGAGCACTCACTAGGGGGAGGCACCCGAGTGCCCCCAGCAGCTCCTTCCACCCCCACAGCAGGCAGGTCGCACTTCACCTTGGAGCTGAAGGCCAGGAAACCCTCTGCACTCCCTCTCCTCCTGCCCCTCATTCATAAATTTAATAAAATAACAATAATAATAATAATAATAATAATAATTAAAACAAAGGCTTATTGGAGCTGTTTCTGCTCAACCTTCCACAGTCTCTTTTCATGTCACTCTCTCTGGAATCAGATTTTTTTTTTTTTGTCAAGAAATACTGTGAGAAAAAAAAAAGAATAATAATAATAATAATTATAATAATAATAATAATTATAATAATAAAAAGCATCTGGAACCAGCTCAGAAGATCTCTAATGCTTTTCAGCTTGACTGACTTGGAGTGCATTGACCACACCATTTATATTTTCTTCAGGTACCTGCAAGAAAACAAAAAAGAAAGGTAATGCTGTAGCAAAAGCCAGACAAGGTAAGGAGAGGTAGGAGATCAAGCCAGACAAGCCCCAAGGAGCCAGGGCCTTTCTTGTTTCTCCATGGAGAAAGGAATCCACCTACAAGAGACACCCTCTGGATCAAAAGCATCAACCCAAGGCCCCCCTAGGAGCAAACACTGTAAGAAGGAGCTGGCTGGTTTGCTGGCTGGATAGTGGTGCTGCTGGGGAGGCAACTGTTTGGGCATTTCCTTTCCTCCTCCTCTTCCTCCCCTCCCCTTTCCCTTCCTTTAGTTGGGAAAGCATTTGCACACCTGGAGTTCACTCCTGCATGCTGATGGGGATGCCTAAGGGCTCCAAGAGGCTCTCTGAGCAATGCTACAGCTTTGGGATCCATAAGTGTGGGTGGGGAGACCCCAGTGACTGAGAGGGCAACAAGTTCATCAAAAGAAGAAGAGAACTGTGAGCTGCTTGTGGTGGGGGGTGCCAGATGGTGTGGTGCAGCACCTGAGCTTTCTTATCCAGTCTTGTGATGAGACTTAACCACAGAAGTCCATATACAAAACTATTGGTGGGTGTCTTTTCACACCTACTGCAAGGAAAAACTCTTGTAGCAGAAGATGCAAAAGATCTCCGAGTGACTGTGCCCAGCAGAGAAGGATATCAGCAGTGAAGTTCCATCAGACAGAAAGGAGGCATCTGACCATTACATAAACTAAAGAAGACACTCAGGGGACAGGCAGCCAACAGCTCTTGGAAAGTGGAAAGGGGACAGAGGGAAAAGTAAATTATCTGTGAGCTGCTGCAAGAAGCCAAAATAATTCATGCTAAGTAAGTTGAAGTGGGACTGTCTCCTCTGTGAGGTATTGGAATCCTTGGCCAGGAGCACAATACCTGGATTCACTGGACACCTGCCAGAGCTCAGACAGTGCAAATACAACCAGGCTGAGAATCCCCTGTGAGGGATAACAAGAGAAACACTCAATTTTCCAGTGGGAAGATGGGCTAGGAGTGGCTAGCTCTGATGATGTGTGAACACAAGTCAGCTAGGAAAGGGAAAAAATGATCTTAAAATAACCACACAGCAAATTCTTCTGGAGGAGGAACAAAAGCCCAGCAAATCTCCACTGCAGGGAGAGATTTGAGGCAGGCCTCTCCACTGCCTCCCCTCCATCACTTGTCCCAGTACACTGAACACTGCAGTGGAAGAAGCTGTCTGACACTTTGCTTCTCCAGAAGATAATGAGAAAAGACACCAGAATCAATTTTGCAGAACACCTTCTCTTCGCCAGCCCCAATGGATGATCAGCAGGTCTCTCCAGATGCTCCTGCAGTGCAGTCCACAAGCAGGGAGGAAGCAGAATTGGCCAGTCCTGGATGGCTGGCTTTGACCTGCATGGAACCACCTTCTGACTTAAAGAGAGAGGGCTGAGCTTCCCTTCACTGCACAATGCTTGCCTGCTTTAACATCAAGGAAATGGTCTCAATCACACCACAAGTGTTTGGGCTGGCTTTTCTCCAGGATAGATGTGGATGTGTCAACAGTTTTGATTTGTAGGACACATCCTAGTTTGCCCTCAGTGGAGAAGTCCTCCCCCTTTCTGCCCCTTATAAAAGATCCCTGCTCCAGGGGATGTGGTGCAATACATTGAGTGGTCAGCTGGAGGGCAGATCAAAGCATTTACCATGAAGGGAAAAAACTAAAGCTCCAAAGTATGCCCCACACAGCTTCAGAATCAAAATGCTGGTGAAGAAAAGCAAGATACTGGTGAAGAAGAGCATGAGGCTGCCTCTCAGCATGAGGCAGTGAGAGCAGAGCACCTGGAAAAGGGACTCTTCACACTTGTTTTCTCTAGAGGGAGGTGGAAACCATAGCTCTCTCCAGCCTGACCTTCTATCACCCAAGGGACACACCAGAGACCTAGAGGTTCCCATCTCAGACTATCTCAGGAATTGTTTTTTTTTTTCAAGCACAGGTCATAGAATCATTTTGGTTAGAAAAGACCTTCAAGATCACCAAGTCCAACCATTATCTAACTCTACCAAGTCTGGTGCTAAACCATGGTCCTGATTTCCAGGCCAAACACAGTTACAGCACTGCAAGAAGACCAGAAGAACACCCAGGCCAAACAAAAAAACAAATAACCAACAAAATCCACCTTAAAATGTACAGGAGAAGAAAGAGCAGGTCAAAGGCAACCACAAGATTTTCTAAATTGTTGACAAGTACTGAACAACTTTAAATAAGGAAAGGGAGGATGTAGAGAAAGGATTCAAGATGCACTTAGACCTTGAGAAATGTCACTAGAAGTCAAGGTGTCTGTGTAGCAAAGTCATGTCAAAATGGAGCTTAGGGTCTTGGCCAACAAAACCAAACCAACCTGGAGCCAGCAAGCACACTGCCCAGCCACCATACCCAGAGCAAAGGCAAACAAAGGAGGGCTTGAAATGCACCTTCCATATGGTGGAGGGATCTGACAGCTGGAACAGCACTGCCCAGATGAAAAGCTTTCAAGCCTGTGTGAAAAGAAAACAGCAAGTAGCAGGGGAAATGCTAAAACACTGCTGGGAGTGAGGAAGATCTGCAGCCCTTAGTGCCCTGCCCAACTAATACCCTGCCAGCTGCTCACAGGGTTTGACACAGCAGGAAGAGACACTTAAAAGGTGGAGCTGGCTGCAGGGTCATCATAATTGCATGGCAGAAGTTTCAAGTGAAATATGTATTTTTCACTGCAGATGCTGCTTGACAACTAGAAGCACTCTGCACCCTGTGCTCTGCACAGCAAGCATGCACCTGGGCCACCCCAGCAGGCAGGAATGCCAGGCAGAGCTAACAGTATTGATTTGAAAATGGTGTTTTATTAGCTTATCTTATCAGCACAGTTAATATTCAAGAAAATAAGACAAACATATATAACACTTTGACCTTTGCTATCTGGGATAATATTTGCTTTTACTCTTTACACACATGGGACCTATAGGCTGCAAATGGTTCACACCAACTGTGAAAACCCAAAGCCATCAGCTGGAAGAAACCTGCCTTGAACTCACTGGAGCTTTGGCAGTTCAAAAGGAGGGTCTGAAGAGTGAATTGAGAGTGATGAAAGGAGAATGATAATGCCATAAAGGGCATCTTTAAGGAGAGGACTCCAGAAGCACCAAGTTTTGTTAGCACACAGGTTACTGACTCCCTCCCTCAGACATGGGGAATGGGCTCCAATTCAGATGCCAGCCAGCTGATGGCTACTGGGATAGGAATTTTCCCTTTTCAAGGAAATTGCTCATTTTTGAGGGTGTCCTGTACATCCAAAGGAAGAGCTGAGGTACTCCTAAAAGGCAAAATACCCAGCAGTATCCAAGAGAAGAGAACCTGGCACGACTGGCAAGCCTCATGCTGAGGGCTGTGCTGCAGCTGCACTCATGAGAACAAACATGGCAACACCCTGCTCTGCTTCACAATCCCCTCCTGGGCTGCCAGTTGGTGCCATTTTGCCAAAGCCCTACACCATGAGGAGGAGGATGCAGGCACAGAAGAGCTTATCAGGACTCACAGATAGGTTTCAGAATGCAAAGGTGAGGGCTGCATAGGTACCAAGAGATGAAGGCAGGGGTCTGCTCCTGGGAGACAGACTGAGGCACCCTCCTGAGAGCCTCTGACTGTGTTTGCAGGAAAACAGAGAGAGTTTGTGGCTGTTTCTAATAAAAGATAGTGACACAGTGGAAAGGACTGCTTGGGGAGGTCCACTGCTCCACTGCTGCAGGCCTTTAAGGATACAAACCAGCCTCCTGCAAGAATGACACTCCCTAACACAGCTTTGCCTTGGGACAGGGCTGGGCTTGGCTCAGGAACCTCTGACCCAGGGCAGTGACAGCCAGGAGGCTGCAGAGAGGCATCTGTTGGGCTACTCAGAGCAAAGGCACTCCCACAAGCTCTCCAGATAGGAAATTATGTTCTCCTCAAGAGTCTTCTCCTGGGAGGAAGATGTCCCCTACTCCAGGGAAGCTGTCTTGATACTCACCAAAGCGTGATCAAACTTAAAAGTACTGATGTAGTAGGCTGGGATGTCAGCTGCGGCCAAGGGCTCAGAAATCTGAGCCACAATTCCACATTCATCTGTGGGGGAGAGAAATAATCAATCACTGAATGGCACCTGGCAGCCTCACAAGACTCCTGGGTCTCACCAGCCCCCTGCCTGCCCAAGGAGCTTACCTTCACAAACTCCCATCAGAAGGGATCTCTGCAGTAATGTGTTCTTTTCTCTTTGGGCCACCATGATAACACTGCACATCTGATCTTACTGCCTTCTTGTTTGTTACAGAGAATTGTAAATCCTCCAAATGCACAAAAATTAGCACTGGAGTGATCTTCAGAGGTCCAAAGAAAGGCAATTTATGACATTCAGGAAGGAAGCATCAAACCCAGTCTCTTAATCTCCATTTTTTCCCTTTAGTTGTTGCTATTAGACACTTTGCTCTGCATCTCTGAGAGAGGAGATGCTGCTCAGCTCATCAGCCTGGACACATTGTTCTTAGACCACCAGAGTCCCTCAGCCAGGATTTCATGCCAATTTAAATGGTTCATCTGTCCTGTATACTGCAGATCAATGGCACCTTGTTTCCAAATGAAATCTGAGTTTCACTGCTCCTAACTGAGCCTTTCCAGCTGATTGTAAGCTGTCATATTTAAACTGCATCTTTAGGGGACTGCTGGGTGTCCTGATGATCAATGAAACACACCATCCCATTTCTCCATGCTGTGCTTCTAAGCTACACGAAGCACAACTTTTGGTTGTCTGCTGTGGAAGTTGCCATTAAACACAGAAATTGACCAAACACTTCTCAGAAACGTTCTTGAAACCTGTGTTTTGTAACTGCTTCAGAGCCCAGGGGAAGGAGCCCCAGTGTTTTCTCAAGACTGAGCTTTTGTTCCAGCATTCAGCTTGGCCTCCTTAAAATTACAGTGGGCAGAAAAATAACAAGATCACTCCTGCAGATGGGAGGCATTTGCCCTGTGCTGCTTAGGTCCAGCATTCTTCTGGGTAGAGAAAAGTGTTTGCAGTGCTGGGTGTGAAACAGCTCTGTGAAAAGGACTGCAGCAAATCAGTGCTAAACCCACTGAAGCCACAGCATTGCCCAAGGGCTGTGCTGGAGTATGACAGTGCCTTCTGACCACTGGTTTCAGTAATCCACAAGGCCTTCCTCTTGGCCACTTCAACAGAGGCCCAGCTGTAGCTCCTGCTGAAGTCCAGCAGATGAATGCAATTTAGATGGAGCTGCCAAGCAGGCAGCGCTTTCAGGAGGATATTTAGAAGTCTGACTTATTAGGTAGGAGTCAGACTCCTCCTGTTTGAAAATCTCAGCTTGCAAAGTCATGTCAAGCTGCTGGCTCTTAAAAAGCCTCAGCCTCAGCCTCAGATGGATTTTTCCACCATCCTTGAAGGCCCCGAGGCGATTGACTACCTGGTGCACCAACTGATCCTCCAAATGTTCACCTACCGAAGCCAAGGGGCTGCCCACCAATCCGCACCATCTTCCAGAGTTCACCAGATGCACTTGTAAACAACAAATTATTAGGGAATCTGTAAAAGGAAAAGGAACACCAAACGTGGCAATTAAAACACAGCAGTGTGTCAGATCCTGCCTGCAGGGATGCTGCTGTTCCTGCATCCCCTGTGCTCCTTGCAGCCAGTAATAGCGACGGGGGCAGCTCGGTGAAACTGAGGAAACTCCAGGCAAGTGGGACAGGTGCACCTCCAGGGGTCCTATGGCAAATGATGCTGGAACTGTGCTCAGGCACCCAGAGAGGCATGGAAAGAGATTTCTAAGGAACAGGCCATACCCCAGCTTTGCAAAGATCAAGACTGTTCATCTGAAGGCTGCACTTAGAAACCCCAGGAACAGAATCTGTTCCATACCTCCTCTCTCAGGAATGTGAAAGGTGACCACTGTGTCTGTGGCTGAGCACCATCAGTGCTTTTTTTCCTTTACCAGCCCTGGGATCCCTGCAGAGATCCCCATTTCTTAGGAGGGGAAAGAAGACAAGTGGCTAAGAGACTTGCCCCCAGGTGAAGCAGGCAGTCTGAGACAGAGAGGAGATTGGCTGCCAGGTTCCCCAAGCACCAGGCTGCTGCTCCAACCCTCTAGCCTCTCTTGAAGGCAGACAGAGATTTTTCTCCAATTAAGGCTGAAGAAACTTTCAAGAGGGCAATTAATAGTTTTCAAACAAGTCCCTAGGGCAGGCAAGAATCAAATCCAGACACTGCACTGTGTGTCAAAAGCAAACCTATGCAGTGCATCTCAGTACAGCATCCTGTTTAGCCTCCAGACCTCAGAGGCTTCTGTGATGTGAAGAACACACACAAACAGGCTGAGATTTGCTCCCTCGTTGACTTTCTCCTCGCCAGACAAACGAGCCAGGGGCTCCTGCTGCACAGGCACGACTCAGTACATTAGCATCACAAGAGACTCTGCACCAAGGCCAGCCATGTGTAAAAGGAAAGCAGGGGGAGAGCATCCCTGATGTCCACACCCTACTTTTGGCCTTTAGCAGTGCAACTACAACCACCCACCTCAGAGCTGGTTTAGTTTTGCTCTTAAAAGCACAGCTAATGAACAACAGAATAAAAATGTCAAGGTCACTTTGCACCAGTGCTCCTCTCTCAGAAGTGAGATAACCCTCCATGGGATTGGCTCATGGGCTCACTGGGGGCTTGGACAGACAAGCCCAACGTTCAGGAACTGGAACGACAGGCTTCACTCAAAGCGAAGGTAAATGACACCCATGCGATGAGGCTCCCAAACAACGAACACAGAGGAGCTCAAGCTGCTTCCTGCTCCTTTGAGAACATCCCAGATGCTTTTTGGGCACCCAGGAGACTCTAAGATCAAAGCTCACCTCTGCTGTGTCTGGACATCCATGACCAAGGAGATGTAACCCTCAATGAGAGAAAAGGAGAAGAAGCGAATGTGTCCCGAGTCTTCGTTGCCCACCACCGGGTCTTTTACTCTGGAGGAAGAGAAGAGCAGAGCATTAACAGTGGCTGGAAGAGCAAGGGAAGGCTTTTAAAACAGAGCCAGTGAAACCAGAAAAGTTCTTACACCAATTTAGGGAAGTGACACCAAGTCCTATCCCATCATACTGCTTTTCACTGCTTTGATTTTGCAGGGTCAAAAAATGCCACTCCCCACATTGACAAAACTCTCCCATTCCTGTCCCCAGATCCTCCTGGCTGTGGGCCAGAAGCCACAGGCATTGATGGTCATCAGCACAGGCAGTGGTTCATCCTTGTAGCACATTGATTGCATTGCTGCACTTGGCTTAAATCTGAAAAGGCTCAGCTTGGCAGAGCCAGGGCATTTCTTTGAGCTTCCACCTCTCAGGACAACCCTCTGGAGCCTCTGAAACCTCCCTCCCTAGGTGCAGAGCACCACAGCAGCAGAATCCTGGGCATCCTGGAGGAGTTATACGAATTTGTGCCTCCAGACACCAGCCCCATCTCCCCTAGGAGCTTGTCTCCCTCACCAGGACCTACCCATTGGAGTAAAACATGACATCCATTAGGAGTGTAGCAACAGTGGGAAGGGTATCTGGATCCAGGCTGGTGACGCAGAACATATTACTTGGACTGGAAAGGGGATGAATGACAGGCCTCTGAACTGAAAGAGACACACACACCACACACAGCTATGAAGCCACATCTGCAGCAGGTTCACATCCCACCAGATGCTATCCATGCACCAGCAGTGGCCACAGAGAAAACTGACAGCATGTTTGTGAGGAGGCTGCTGAAGGCCAGACCAAGGAGCCTGGGGACAACCTGTTCCTGTGGTGTTCTCCCCAGGGTAGAGGGTGAGATCTTCCTGAGTACCCTGACCCACACAGGGCAGAGGTCAGCTCTCAGACTGTAGGGACTTTCAGGCCATTGGGTGCATCCACATGAGACAAGGGGCAAGCTAAAGGAGGTGCCAACACACACTGACCAGTAGACATAAATTCAGCCTTCCAGCAGCTAAAGGCAGGGCTGTGGAAGGCTTGTCTCTGGCTGTGGGTGATGGCAGCACCCACTCTTTTCCCTCCTTTCTGGGGGCCTATTTTGCCATAATATCTACAAAAAATTCCAAACCAGCTGCCAGGCAGCAGCTTGGCAGAGACCCAGTGACCAGGGGCTGAGAAGCAGCTGGCATTTAAGGCATGAAGCTATCAAAAGATCAACAGAGCAAACTGCATACCTGTGCATAACCAGTGTGTGTTTCACTGTGCCCTTCCTTTATGCTTTTAGGTTAAGGCTCACTTTGTTACAGAAGATCATTTACAACTGTCAAGTGACAATGCTGAGTGGCACCTCAGAACAACTGATCCCTGCTCTGGTTGGTTCTGAGCCCAAAAATGACACACAGGTAAACATATGTACTTAAATAGTTCCTATTCCTGCTTCTGCCCTTTGCTTGATGCTTGTTCCTCTAGACTGGAAACATCCCAAGGTTCTGTACAGCCCTGGGCTCCTTGTGGTCTTGATGCTGACTGGTATTGAAGTGTGAAAGTTGAACACCAGTGTTCTCTGCAGTACTTCAGCAAGCTGTTGCATAGGCCCTTTGAAATGTTGGAATGTGGAAGCAGGGGCTACAGACAATGTTAGTTGTGCATCTGAAATGAACTGTACTCTCACCTTCCACCCTACACCAGGCATGGCTCCTGTAGAGATGTGAAACCAGCATTAAAAGGCTCAAACTCAGCACTGCTCAGAAAGCTAAGCACCCACTCAAACCTCTGGGACAGTCTCAGGCACCCTCCAACAGAGCAAACATTCACCAGAGCACTGAAGGAGGGTGGCAGGCACACTTCCACCTCCAGGTGTGTCATGGAGACCAAGTCCCTCGGCAAAATGAGCCCATGAGTCCTTACCTAGTTTTGGTTTGACAAATCCATTGGTTATCCCAAGGTCATCAGCAGCCACTGTCTCCCCATTGACTACTCTGAGGATGGTGAACTCAGCAGCCAGTGTGTGCATCACGAAGGGCAGGTCTCGCTCACGTACCTGCAGGGACAGCAGGGTTAGCTCATGATGCTGTGCACCAGAAGTGAGGATACTCTGCATGGGAGCGTGGGGAATGGCTGCTCAGGCCACAGAGAAGGACACATCACTCCTGCCTGAGCCAGCAAATGCCTAAGGATAATTACCAAGGGGATTTAATCATTGTTTATAAATATCGGAGGGCTGGGGTCAAAAGGGAGGGGACAGGCTCTGCTCAGTTGCACCCTGTGAGAGGACAAGGGGCAATGGATAGAAACTACATGTTCTACCTCAATGTGAGGAGGAACTTCTTCACTGTGAGGGTCACAGAGCACTGGAACAGGCTGCCCAGAGAGGTTGTGGAGTCTCCTTCAAGACTCATCTGGATGCATTCCTGTGTGACCTGTGCTGGATTCTCTGGTCCTGCTCTGGCAGGGGGCTGGACTTGATGATCTTCAGTGGTCCCTTCCAACCCCTAACATCCTGTGATCCTGTGACCATTTGGATGTGTCTAGAGAAGCACATTTGGGGATATCACAGCCAACAGCAGTGGGATTATGCACCACAGGGCTTTTAAGACTGTGGAAAGTGTGGAGACTTCTAAGAGGGAATGTTCCACCTCTTTCCCATCATCCCTTCTAGACCTCAGCACTGCCTGTTCCTCAGCCTTCTTTCCTAAGGAATAAAGCCTACGTGGTTGTGCCTGGTGTGTGAGCACACAGTCTGTCTGTCTATCCCCAAAGCAGCTCCAGAGCCTCTTGGCCACCATCAGCCAACCTGACAGCAGACACAATGTTCCTCTAACTCTCAGAAAACCACTGTCTGAGTGGTGGTGGGAAATGCTGCCAGTGCCTCCATTAAGGGAGAGACTGCACTGTGGGCTCAGCACTCTCTTCAGATACCAGGTAATCCATACCAACAAATGCCTCATCCCGTGGGAAAAGCTCCTGGAACGTCAGAGAGCCTAAGTGCAAGGCACAGAACTCTGGAGAGAGCAGACTTTGGTACTTCTGTTGCTCCTCAACCAACCTGTCCCCAGAAATGTCATCAAAACCACCCAAGTGAACCTCCATCTGGGGGAGGAGGTTACTCCACCTGCTCCCCTCGTGTCCTCTTACCAGGATGAAGTCCGTCTGATAGGTGGAGAGCATGAACACTGAGATGTTTTGGTCAGCTAGTGGTGCTATTACTGACTTGGCAATTTTGGTCACTCCAATGGGCTGGGAGCCAGAGAAGCCACCTCCACCAGACACCACGTTGAGGGCAAGCCACGTTGCATCGGCCACGCTCAAGTGTTCCGAGGAGGGCAGCTCTGCAGAGAGACAGAGGGGGAGGACAGAGGTTGGGTTTAGAGGCAGAGAGAGCCAGGTCCACCATCTGGTCTGTATGTGACCCCAGTGCCCATTTTTCCAGCCAACCTCCTGGGCTTCCCAGGGTGGTACTGTGCTGCTTCTTAGGCACACCATCTGCATCCACATCCACTGCAGGACTCATACAGATTTTCAAGGGCAACACAGGAAGTACTTGAGCCTCAGTGATTTGCTTGGATGCTGGGGTCCAGCACTGCTGACATCCCCACATGGAAACAGCCTGAGGTCTTTGACTTTAATCTCTTCACTCACATAATTCTCCAAATACTTTACTGGAGCTTTTCTGGTTTGTTTCCTTTGTTCTGCACTAAACCCAAAGTTTGCTGTCCTGGACTTGAGATGGGAGGTTGACAGAGCAGCCTGGGTACTAGCCCAGGAGTTTGGAGATGCAGAGCACCTGCAGGCTGCTGCCTCCACCTCCAAAGCAGAAGACAAGAGCTGCACAGCTCTGTTCAGGATGGATGTTATAACAAATACACTTGAGACCACAAGGTGATCACATACTAAGGTAATGGAAATCTTTTTTAGAACAAGCCTTGTTCCCTTCCCTTTGCTTCTAGTCCACTGTCATTAAGTAGTTAACAATCTGCTGCCAAACCATTTAATACAAATTATTAACTCTTTCATAGAAACCTTAACGTATTAACAGCCTGTAAAACCACACAGGGACTCTGGAACGAAGGCATGAACTTTTCAAAGTGGACTTTGGATTCTGGTTTGGCAAATTATAGAAACAAACCCTTCAGATCCAGACTTACAAATGCATAATCCCAGTTAAATCTGCTTGGCACAAGGAACCTGACCTCAGATGCAGAGCCAGGCAGCGGAAGTTCAGATCCAAGACACGGCAGAGGTCCCAGCACAAACCTTCCTACTTTGCTGAGGGGTTAGATACAGCCCAGCAGTCCAAAAGCAGAAATCCCAGCAGTGCTGCTCTTGCAGCCAGTGTCCTGGCACCACAGACAAGCCACTTCATGTCTCCATACCCATGTGTCCTGTCCTGTGCACCCACTCCTGACTCCTCCAGACAGTATCCTTTCCTTCTCCTTCAGTGAGACCTTTGGGAGCTGCTCCTGTACAGCTCTAGACACCATGTAATAAATCCATGACCTCACAGCCCCTGAATCCCCAGGCACCACTGCTGTGAGACAGTGACAGCAGTGGCAACCCAAAACGGACTGAACAACAAACACTGCTCATTTCGCTCTCCTCGACAACCTCAATTGTGTGTGGCATAAAAATAACCCTGAGCAAACACACTGCAAACAGTGGGGACACAGAGGGTTCTGCTTCTGCATTTTGATGTTTAGCTTCATAGGCCAATGTTTCTTTTTTACTGAATAATCAGAGCTGACATGGAATGAAAACTAGACACCAGGGAGAGTGGGTAAGTTTGGGCATTAATCAACAGCATGTTACCTCAGAGAGACCAGTGCAGGTTGCCTTGCAGAAAATTATTGCAGCAAAATACTGTTTTCTGATCTGACACCCCTCTGCAGCAGAAAAGCACCCCCAAGACAAAGCTTACTGCATCAACTGGCATGGAGAAGCTAGGGCTCAAAACAACTGCTGCTCATCTAATAAGCAGCTGACGTCTTTTTTTCCTCTATTCCCACTTCTCCTCCTTGCCTGCAAAATAAATGAGAAGAAGAAGAAGGAGGAGGAGGACAGAAAACAAAGATGTGTTCCTTCTTTGGCCATGGATTTGCTCCCTGGCAGCAGGGAGCAGGCAGGCACAGAGGAGGCCACCCGCACGTCACCGCTATTTTCGCTTCCATTTCCCGAAGCCATCGGAGCAGCCAGGCAACTAAATCACAGAAAGGTCAAGTGACACCTTTGCTCTCTGCAAACTCATCCCCAAAAGCCTCTGCCACTGTGGCTGCCCCAGTAACTGCCCCAGCTGCATGGGCAGCTCCCTGTGCTCCGGGGGTCCTCTGCTCCACCCGCAGTGGGTAGGTCCCAGATGTGCCCAGCTCCACCAGTGCCTCCTTATCAGCAGTGAGAGGAGGGAAGGACTCGTTCTCCTCTCTTTACATGGAGTAGATAATGCTCCTGCTGTGCTGCAGTTCATTAAATACCAGTTTAAATACTATTGAGGGTCAGGGCTGTGATGGAAGATGCTGTATTTCACCGTGGATGGAGGCATGATCACATTTCACTCCAGCAGCAGCAACGCTGGAGGAGCTGCCCCAGGAAGACCTCATCAACCTCTTCCTCAGGGGGCAGAAAGGGTGGTGTGTCCATTGCTTTTGTAATTACTGGGAAGTGTTGATTGTGTTTGGTTTTATGTGTTCTGGAGGCCACATGAAGTGTGACAGGGGCCACCGTGTTTGCTTAAGCAACCTGCTTCTCATAATTCAATTAACTTCCAAAAAAAACCCCAAAAAAACCCAAACCCCACACAGAAAGTGACTGAAATACCAATTCTGGACACTGTTTCCCCTAAGCAGCCAGATGGAAAAGTACAGCTCAGATTTTAACGAAACAAACCCAGGCTAGAGGCTCAACAAATTCATCTAAATAGCATCAAAGAGGCCACGTGGGAAGGTGCTTTGCCCAGGAAGCTGCTACAGGCAGCAAACCCAAGGAGAGCTGAAAAACATCTGACGTAAGGGTAACGCAGACTCAGAGAGGCAGAGCCAGGCAATAAAGCATCAGCAAGAGGAGGAATCGCCCATGTTTCAGCACCAACCCAACCAAACTCACCATCTCCACCACTTCTGCCCCAGGAGGGCACAGGGCCTGACACCCCACAGCTTCAGCTCTGCAGCACCCCCGTCCCTGCACCATGAGGGACCAGGTGAAATCTCTGCTGGGCTCTCAAGATCCTCTTGCAGCTGGATTACTGGAGCACAGGTCACTCCTGCTTCTGAGCATGAAAATGATCAGAGGCTTGGAGCACCTCTCCTACAAAGACAGGCTGAGAGAGCTGGGGTTGTTCAGCCTGGAGAGGAGAAGGCTCTGGGGAGACCTTATAGCAGCCTTCCACTACCAGAAGGGGACCTACAAGAAAGCTGGGGAGAGACTGTTCAGAAGGACTTGTAGTGATAGGACAAGGGGCAATGGTTTGAAACTGGAGTAGGGTAGGTTTAGATTGGACATTGGGAGGAAGTTCTTTAGTATGAGGGTGGAACAGGTTGTCCAGGGAGGTGGTGGAGGCTATTCAAGGTCAAGTGGTTGTGATCAGGATCTTTGATTTGAATTTGCATTGGGGTGAAGCCTTTGGATTGTTGTGGTTTTGCTGTGTAACACACTGCAAACTGGAGGCCAGGAGCAGGCACCCAGGAGCAATCCAGCAGCCTGCAGCCCCCACAACCCTCTTTTGCTGCCCACCATCACAACCATCACAGGCCAGCAGAGGAGGCTCATAGACTCCAGTCACCCTTTCATCCACGGTAGCTGGCACAGAACCTCACCAAGCCAGGCAAGATGTGATCACCCTGCAAGCCCAAGAACAGCACTCATCTTGCATCTGATTTTGCTTGGCAGTTCAACACTTGGTATCAGCTGCTGATGGGCTCCAATAGCTCATGGCACCACTCCCTACTGGCACAGATTTTCTCCCATCCAAAATTCTCTGCAGTGCCACCTGGCAGACAGAGACACAGCATGGGACACAGCACTCCCCAACTCCTGCTCAAGCCAAACCAAACCAACCCATGTCAAGTGAGCTTCAGGCATGAGTTAAAACTGCTTATTCACAGCCTGGGTGAGTGGAAAGGTCAGAGGTCTGTCCAGAGCCTCGCTGGCCCATTTGGCAGCTACAGCTGAAGCAAAGCAGCCTCCCTGGGATGTGAGGTAGTGAGTATCATATTGGCCATAATTGGCTCCTGAGCTCACATAATCAATACCAGTTCCAGGGAGGACAACAAAGGTTGGCTGAGACCCAAGGGAAGATCGAATTGCTGCTGCCAGAGCACTGCAAACTGCTGTCAGTAGTGTGAGCTGGTGCTCCAGGTGGCACTCCTGCAGTACCTTTGGGATGGTGCTGGCCAGATGATGGCACTCTGCAAGCAGCCAAGGTGGTCACAGAAAGGAGGAAAGGACAACCTGCTGGTCTGCAGCCTTGACCAAGGCTTGATGGTGTGGGTCTGCACAACAGTGGGAAAACAGTGACAACTTTCTGCCTCTGTTTGCCACCCTGGAGACCCCTCAGTCTTACGTCCCCTGCTCAGCAGGAGGCAAAGTCCTGGGAGGGAGTCTTCTCCCTCTGAAACAGCACTGGAAAACATGCACAATGCTCTGAGGTTGTGAAACACCACCAGAACTTCCCCCCTACCCCCTCCCTGCTTTCTGTACCTAACTGAAATGGGTTCAGATTTCTCCTGAAAGGGTTAAAGTTAAGGAGGGAACAACTGGAAAATGCAGAGTTCCATAGCAGGAATGCTTCTCACCTTCCCACACTGATGCTGTGTAAAGCACTGCCAACCAGGCACTCATTCCCTTCCTCCAAAAAGGAGACCCTGTGGAGCTGCTCCTGTGGCCCTCATTCCAGCCTAACAGTGAGCAGACACCCATGTGAGGACCCTGATTAGCTCTCAAGTGAAACTGTAGATACTTGGTGGACTGTTCTGTGGTGCTTGGAGAGAAATGGTTTGTTTCTTTGGTGTGGTGTGTTGGATCACCTCCCAAGAACTTACCTTCACTCCAAGTTTTGCACTCCAGCAGAGTACTCTGGGTGATGTGCACAGAGCAGCTAAAGGGTGAAGGTCATGAGGATGGGGCTGGGCTCCTTCCAGTGGTGACCAGTTGTAGGACAAAGGGCAATGGGTACAAACTAGAACACAGGAGGTTTTGCTTGAACTTAAGGAGAAAACTCTTTGCTGTGAGGGTGATGCGACCCTGGAGCAGGCTGCCCAGAGAAGTTGTGGAGTCTCCTTCTCTGGGGAGGTTCCAAACCTACCTGGATATTGTGATCCTGGGCAACCTGCTCTGGGTATACCTGCATTAACAGGGGGGTTAGAATGGATCATCTCCAGAGGTCTCTTCCAAGCCCTACCATGCTATGATTCTATCTGCTACTCATGCATTTTGTCCTGGCACTCTGAATGAACCCATTGCTCATTCAACTCCTCACTCTAGGACTTCTGTTTGCAGCCATGGCTAACACCAAATGTTAAAAAAAGAATTAAGAAATACTGTGGCTTTTTCTTTTTTTTTTTTTTTTTGAGCAGCCTTCTGCCTTTAGATCCCTTACACTGCACTTACTTCACCTTTTATAGCCTCCTTCTGCAAAACTGGCAGCTAGGCTCTTGCTTGTATTAAAAAGACAGAGGAAAAAGGCTCCTGCACTAGCAGGACTCCAATGGTCAGGCATTAAAAATAAAAGTGCTACCAACTGCAAAATTCATGATGGATTGGGAGAGCTGTCGCCAGTGCCTCTGTGTGGCAGCACACTTTATGTATATATATATATTTTTTTTTTTTAATAGGATTTTTATGTTTATTCCCACTGCCCAGTGGAAGTTTTCCATTGCTCTGCAGTTTTAAAATCCCATCTCATAATGAAGAGAGAGATTACCTCAGGTCACAAAGCCTGAGCTGAAGCCTGGGCATCTTTCTGACTTCTCTGTCGGCTTCACCGTGCAGGGGCTGGAGGTCACTGGGTGCTGCAAGGATGAGCCTGTGATGGCTCAAGCATCAATGGGCCCATGGGGAACTGGGATGCCCAAGGTAGGTTTTCAGCACCCACTGGTGTGGTTTCCCTGACAGCTAATAAAGTGCATGGTGTCTGAACTGGATGTCTCTGCTCAGAAAACGTTCCAGGAACTGTTTTATCCTCCAGGGCGCTTGGGAAACTGACCACATGAGCTCCAGATCTTGAGAGGGGAATGAGAGGAAGATAACCACCTGAGCCTCATTTCTTTTGAGGCATTAGGCTAAGAAAACATGCCTTTAACATTAGGAAATGCAGTACTTTGTTTCGGTTCCAGAAAGCTGTATGGAAGAGGATGAAGCAGGGTAGAGATCTCATTTATCAGTTTCTGTAGTGTGCCAAAATCCAGGAAGACCTCTGAAGCTGGTCCAGTGCCCTGCTCTCTGTGCCCTAGTCCCCATTACTCCACAAGCATGAAGGCTATTCCTGCAGGATGCCTTGTTTCTCACTTTGCTCTGCCACAAGGACAAGTCAAAGAGGTCCAGGGCTGTGTTTCCCCCATGGGGACTCCATCAGGGCAGTGAAGATGTCTTGGAGATGTTGCACTGCAAATCCCAACCTTTCAGAGAATGCAAATACCCTTGCTTTTTGCTTCAAAACACACTGCTAGCTTCACACTTCATAACTGGGAGCAAAGACTTCTGCTGCTGGACAAATTCTACCCAAGCCACAGAGGCAGTCTGTGGCCTGGTGCGAGATGGCTGCCAGGCAGAAAGTCCTTGGTGTCAGCTTGGTTTGAGAGCCACCAAGCACCCCCACACCAAGGGACTTATCTAAGCACAATAGCCAAGCCAGATGAAAGCACATCACTTGGCCTGGCATTGGGAAACGTGATGATTAGGCCCAGAAAGTGAATGCTTTTGTGTGCAAGAGAAGGAAGCAAATCCCACAGCTCTGATTCAGCTGAAACCATCTCTCATGCCAACGAGCTGGAGCGTGTCCTGGGAAGAGGCTTGGCAAGCTCACAACCAAGCAGCTTTTGCAATTCTTTCCATTTAAGCTAACAGTTTGGTCAGCTGCCACCTTCTTCAGAGGGTAATACTGGACACCATCATAGGCTGGGTTGAGTTGGGAGGGACCTTTCAAGGTCATCTAGTCCAAGTCAGTGCAGTCAGCAGGGACATCTTCAACTACAGCAGGCTGCTCAGAGCCCATCCAACCTGCCCTGGAATGGTTGCAGGGATGGGGAATCTACCACCTCTCTGGACAAGCTGGGTGTTGGAGGCAGGCAGCCAGCCCTGAGAGCACAAGTGACCATGTGAGGAGCACAATGCCTCCAGCATCACATCCACCCTGCAGCATGTGCTCCAGCTCAGTGTCAGAGGCACTAGCTAGCACTGAGACATCTCCTCCAGCAAAGCCCTGGTAGCTCCAAATGTTCATTAGACACCAAGCACTACAAGCAAATGGGACAGCAGGCTTCTCCAGGATCACAGTGGGCCAGCAAATTTTGATTTTCATCTCTTCTTCTTTGAGCATCCTAGATTTTCTCCTGATGGGATGCCCAGGCACCTCTGCAGGGCTGGATCCACAGGCAGGGAACCTCATCCTCTCCAGCCATGTGCTTCTATGCTTTTGACATTTTCTCCTAACAGAACATGCAAAACTGAGAGGGTTTTTGGGTTTGTTTTTGGTTTTTCTTTGATTCAACAGAGAAGCTGTGAAACCTGTTATCTCATTTTCCTATTTAGGTATTATCCCACTCACAAAACTGTCAAAAGAACATTGTTCAGTTCATAAACTCAAACGTTCTGCACTGAGGAAATGACAGCTTGATATTTAACCCCAGTATTTCTCTGCCTCAGTTTCCCATCTCTAAACTGGGTATACTCCCCCCCCTCCCCTCTATTACTTCTAAATTTTGCTTTCTGGAAACAGCTGACCTGTTTAGCTGAGGTTTAAGCATATCTCACAACTGAAGCATTTCACAGTTAATGCAAAAATCAGCACTAGGCAGACAAGCAGCATGGAAAATTTCTGCCCGAAGAGGGAGCGTGGTGAAGATTTAAGTGTCTGAAAACAGGATGAGAATGGAAGGAACTGGGAAGTTTTGCCTTTTTAAGCATCTTTCCTTCATCACTGAGGGAGGAAGCTGTTGATAGTAGTGCAGTTCCAGAGACAGTAAGCCAGGTTTAAAAGGCAAAGGTTTCTCACTTTCCACTGTATCACCATTAAAGACAGACAGAGGGACAGAGAGAAGAAAGAAGCAAACAAGAAATCACTCTAGGGCAAAACAGGCAGCCAGAGCCTGTCCTCAGCCTCTGAGCAGCCAGCATTGTACAGCACCCAGTATGGCCCAGCTCTTCCTACATCACACCTCCTAGGAGTGCTCCCCCAGTAACACCAAGTGATGCAGCCACAGCTTCCCTTGCTCCTCACAGGAAAAGTTATCTTGCACTGCTCCTTGTCTGCTGTTGCAGATTTTCTTCCAGTTATGGATTAGCTAAATCTGAAGGCTATTTATGGGTTTGCATTACAATGGCAGAAGCCACCCAGTGCTGCTTTCTCACGTTTTCCTGACAGTTCAGTTCCAACTCTACCCAGTCTGAATGTCAAACTGTTTGTGTGACTGGGACAAACTGCACACACGAGGTGACCCCAGGGCCCATGTCCCTCTGATGGAAACTCCAAGCCCCTTACTGGAGGGAAATGATGAACACATTCATCCCACTTTTATTTTATAAAAACTGAGAGACTCAAAAAAAAAAAAAACCCAAAACAACAGCTTCCAAGAGCACCAAGGTGGTCTGAGGCATCCAGCCCTGTTCTCGAAGATAGAGAAATAGCTCCTAACCAGAGACATCAAGAGATTTAATACTGAGTATTTCCAGCTGCCTTGGGAGCTAATGGAGAGGCTGTGTCTGCTCAGCCATCTCCACTGAAGCTCCATTGGCCCCCTACATAATTGTTTTGAACTGTCAAAACAGCTGGGAACTTTTTCCCATGCAGCACCTACTTTTTCTGCCCAGCCCCATCCACTGTCCTAGACAACAGGGCTGAGCACTGCAATCCAGCAGCTCTCTAGCAAGGTCTTTCTGAGGAGCCTGTGGGGAAGAGAGGGTTCAGCTCTGTGTAGCTCCTCCACTGTTAAAGATCTGCCCACATATCCCCATGAAGCAGGAAAATCTTCCTGACACTGGAGATGTCACACTCTGAGATGGAGAAGTCAACTTGGTTTTACTATTTACGGCAGTCACAAGAAGACATCCCAGGCACAATGCCCATGGCACAAGATGATGGAAGGGGACAGTCTGGTACTGCTTCTCCCTGCCCAGGCACAATGTCCATGGCACAGGATGATGGAGGGGGACAGTCTGGTACTGCTTCTCTCTGCCCAGGCACAATGCCCATGGCACAGGATGATGGAAGGGGACAGTCTGGTACTGCTTCTCCCTGCCCATGCACAATGTCCATGGCACAGGATGATGGAAGGGGACAGTCTGGTACTGCTTCTCTCTGCCCAGGCACAATGTCCATGGCACAGGATGATGGAAGGGGACAGTCTGGTACTGCTTCTCCCTGCCCAGGCACAATGTCCATGGCACAGGATGATGGAGGGGGACAGTCTGGTACTGCTTCTCCCTGCCCAGGCACAATGTCCATGGCACAGGACGATGGAGGGGGACAGTCTGTTGCTGCTTCTGTCAATCCAGAAACATGAGCATCCCTCTCTCAGCAGGCACCAAAGGGACCCTCCCCTCTGCTGACATGGACACAGCCTACCTGGATTTTGAGGAGTGAGATGATGCAGATGCTGAGGGGTGACACCTTCCTGGGAAGTTCACCAGCTGGTCTGTTAAAATGAGCAGAGGTGGCTGTGTATTACACTAGCTCCTGAGCCTGGGAAGGACTATGTGCTAATTAAACTTCCTCTTTCTGCTCAGCACATCCCCAGCTGCACTTGTACAGAGCAGAGATGACGCCATGTGGCTGACTGATCCATTTACACCTCTGGAGTCCCCTGCTCATCTCCATCCCTGCCTCCCAATTAGGGGTGCAGACAGAAATATGGGCTAGTTCCAGCAATCCAGCCTGGGACTGAAGAGACAAACCAGTGACTTTTACCCAGCATAAGCTATTCAGCATCTCTCTGCTGCCTGAAAGCAAGCAAGCAAGCAGAGGAACCTGAAAAAAAAAAACCCACATTCTTGGTGAAGAGGTAAAATAAAGTGAATATTGGTCCTGGAGCCTGCTGTGAATGCAGAAAGCCAGCAAAAAGCCAGGCTAAAAACTGTCTGCTGCATTTTATGACTTTAAGAAGCAGAAGCAAGAAGTGTGCTGTGCATGCAGCCCCTGGGGCTCTGGCCTGGGCATGTTACATGTTCCTGGAAGCAAGAGGGTGGGCAGCCCATGATGCACATGTACCCAAGCACACACCAGGTCCAACCCAGCATTGCTGCTTCATTCTGGCTTGGCCAGAACTGGGGTGCTCCAAAGCCCAGCAATGCTCACGGGGCCCCAGACAGCCCTGGCCAGCTGCAAGCCCCTTGTGCCCCTTCCATAACCAAGGTTTGGGATGATGTCTCCTGTGCTTGTTAAGAGGGAAAACATGGGTGATCTGATTCAAAGGTCATCATGGCACTACAGACAGGGAGAAGCAAGCTTCCAGGAGATGTGCCTTTGCTATCAGGGCTGCTGGTGTCTCCCCAGCTGGTCCTGGTCACTGCAGTGAGTGGTTTTAACACTTTGCTCTTTTCTCACAGGGATGGGGCTGTGTCTCTTCACTCCAGACCTCTGAAGCATGGGTTACATTCCTGCCATGTGCTCAGCATACAGGGCTAGGGAGCAGAGCCAGAATTAAAGGGCAGCCGACCTCTGAGGTGCTGAGGAAGCAGCACAGGGGATGAAGCTCTCCTGCTGCACTCTGCCTTGCTGGTTTTGACCTAAAACACCTCGATGTTGACAGCTGCCTTTCCAAGTTGAAGATGTGGGCCCCTTCCTCCCTGCAGCCCTCCAGGCCTGTGGATGAGGTGTTTGCTGGAGCTGCCTCTGGCAGGGATGACTCCAGCAGAACACAGCTGACTTGTACCACTGCACTCCTGGATTTGGTGCCTGTCCAGACTGCCAGCAAACAGCAGACAAATATTTGCACAAGCTCACGGAAGCTTTTCATGGGTATTTAGAAGATAAATACAGGATGCTGCAGGCAGGGGGATTGTTGTAATTGAAAATATGTGCTGAGGAGCCCCCCATCATGCCAACTATCATCAGCAGTCTGAAACATCAGGGAAATACATCCTTTCTAATTCCCACTGCTTATTCCTCTTTTAAATACGAAATCCAGGTACACATCAATTGCATGCTGGAAAACCTGGAAGTGTTCACTGCTCTCCCACAGCACTTGAGCATTGGTGTTTTCTGGAGCAGATAGTTTTAAAGGTGTTTTATACTCCTTGCCCAGCTGGCTGCTGGCTTAGGGGTAAGTAGAGCTGCAGGCTGTCCCACTGGTGCCTTACCCCTACCAGACACAGGCTGCATGCAGCCTTGTGGCCAAGAAGGCCAGTGGCATCCTGGGGTGGATTAGAAGGGCTGTGGTTAATAGGTCAAGAGAGGTTCTCCTCCCTCTCTACTCTGCCCTGGTGAGGCTGCATCTGGAATATTTTGTCCAGTTCTGGGCCCCTCAGGTCAACAAAAACCTCAGGGAACTGCTTGAAAGAGTCCAGCACAGAGCCACAAAGATGCTGAAGGGAGTGGAACATCTCCTTTGTGAGGACAGGCTGAGGGAGCTGGGGTTCCAAGAGCCTGAGGGGTGACCTCATTCATGCTCATAAAGATGTGCAGGGCAGTGTCAGGAGGATGGAGCCAGGCCCTGCTCAGTGATGTCCAATGACAGGACAAGGGGCAATGGGGGCAAGCTGGAGCAGAGGAGGATTTCATGGGAACAGAAAGAAAAACTTTTTCACTGGGAGGGTGACAGAGCCCTGGAGCAGGCTGCCCAGAGAGGTGGTGGAGACTCCTCTGCAGACATTCAAAACCCATCTGGATGCATTCCTGCGTGACCTGCTCTAGGTGATCCTGCTCTGGCAGAGCGTTGAACTGGATGAGCTTTGAAGGTCCTTTCCAACCTCTAGCATTCTGTGATCCTGTGATACTGGGCAGTGGCAAGGCTTCCAGCATCCAAGGTGGATGCTGTGAGTCCATCACAGTGGCCTGGCCTCAGTAACTATGGCTTACCTGCCTTACTCTGTTGCTAGCTTGTGAGGTGACCTTGAACACACCACAGCCTCCCCCTTACCTGTGTTTCCCTTCCACATGAAGTGTTTGGTTGCTAAAGTCCTTCTCTCTCACAGTACATATTTGAAACATTGGCACCCCAGAACATTGTGGTTCCTGGGTTCTACAGGAATAGCAGCACAAATCATCCCAGGAGCTGTGAGTTGCCCACCTGTCCTGGTGCACTTAAAGGAAGCAGCTCCCCTCCATTTGCCTCCTGGTATTTTCATTTCATGCAGTTTTCCCAAAGCCACCTGTGGCACTCAGAGCCATCCCTGAGGTGCCTGTGCCATTAAGGTGAGAGGTCTCCCAGCCTCCTCTCTCCCTCTGAAGTAGGAAAAGCAGCAGCAGCTGCAGAAATCCAAGCAGTTGCTTTTGTCTCTGCCTGTTAGGCTCCAACCTACAACCAAAACAAGTGACCCCTTTGGTCTGCATCTGGAGAGCAGCTGGATCCTCCTGCATTAATGAAAGGCCAGGATTTCCCAGGGGACAATGCATGTGTTTGCAATCCAAGTTCCCTTGGCAGGAGACATCTGCAGCCATGTGAAGCACAAGGTATTTCCATTAAAATCAGGAAATATCCCCCCAAATTTCAGCTTGCCCATCTTCTACCAAAGGCTCAGCACCCCTGTGCTGACCTGACAGACAGCTGACCTTGGCAACCAGAGGCCAGCAATAGTGCCTGGAGCTCCTGCTTGTCCCACACTAGCCACAAACCCAACCAGTGACAGGTTCTGTGGCACATCTTGAGCTGCTGCAGCCCAGTCTGCTAGACAGAGGCACCCAGCACAATTCTCTGAAGATCCATAAGCTCATGTGCCTGACCCTGTCTCACTATTTCATGTCTGATGTGTTTGTGAGTTTTGTAGGGATTTTGCTGCTGCCATCATTTTTCCCTGGCCTCATGGAAGCCCCCAGCCTGGTATCCTTCTCCTGAGCCTGGAATGAAGGTTAGGGCAAGTAGAGAAACCTGGTGAAGATGTTCCCCTCGTGGTACATGAGATCATTGCTCCTGGAGTGCTGCTGTGGTCCCATGTGGTGCCACAGCCAGGCTAGTGTGCATCCTGGGTCATGTCCAGAGCCACAGCCATGTGAAAGGAATGAGAAAGGCCATTTAGAATGTTCAGGTGGGTCTCTAATGGACAGTGCTAGAGCAGGGCTCTGCAAGGCAAGTATCTTTACATGACAATGTCAAGCTCTCCAGTTTCTTAAGTGTTTTTCTAAGTGTCCCCCTCCCCTTGCTCAGGTTAAAGATGGGGAGGAGGTGACAGCCTTCTTGGAGATGTTCTGGATGCACACCAATATGCTGGATGCACACCAATGACCACACTGAGTCAGACCAGAAGCACTTTCAATAGTGTCCAAAGACAGATGATCACACAGGTCCATTTGCTGGGTGTTCCCATCTCACTCTGAGAGCACAGAATGGATCCAAAGCACCTCCCAATGACATCAGTCTAAAGGGAATATTTGGGCAGTACAGACATGCTTGCAGGCAAAGCAGAGAGAAACCTGGGAGTGCTGGCTGGCTACCCAACCCAGCACTGTGAGGGTGATACCTGCTTGCCACTTGTCACCTGAGCCCATCATCATAAAAAACAAAGACCCTTCCCAGCTGTCAGCTGAGTTCTGCTCCACTCCCATCTCCCACCAGTGCCAGGCATGCAAGTGACACAGGGTGGTCCTGGGAAAAGGATTCACAACACCTCTGCTTCTGTTTTGTAAGATGTTTCTTTCTATCTCCCCTTTCCTCCTCTCTCTGTGACCTGGTGGATAGGCAGAGGGGGATTCTGAACTGGGGAAAGTTTTTCCTTGGCTGGGAGGTGCTGAGTTTTTCCAGAGATGTCATTAACCTTTGCCATTTCTGGAAAGTCAAGGACAAGGTCTGAGGGCTGCACACACTCACCCGGGCAGATCCTTCTGAAAGAGCAGCAGAAGAAACTAAGTTATGGGTCACTGCACAAGAGCCAGCACCCCTCCAAAGGCATGGTGGGGAGCAGACCTTCCCTCCTGCCAAGGTGACAGATCTGCCTGAGGGATAGGATTTACCAGCCCAGAAAGAGGCCAGGACTGGAAGTGGTGCAAACACCTCCCCTGCTCCTACCTGGTTACACACACACCTTGGAGCTCAGCTGCAGCTTTCATCAGAAGGGGTCTGAGCCACGGGCACCTTGTCCCACCCTCTAAAGAAGAGCCACGTGTCTGGAGGGAGATGGATGCTGTGTTGTATTTCACCTTTCAATCCCTGCTTGTGATTCAGGGCTAGACAACTGCCGCTCATTTCTGCTGTGCACACTGCACCTGGAGACAAGATTGCTCCCAGAAATGGGATGCAAAGCTCACACTGTGCTCTGGTCACCAAAGCTGCTGCCCTGGAGGGGTGCAGCTCCCTGGCACTGGGCTGTGTGCCCCCTTTGGCTCCCTGCCCTGCTCCCCACCCGGAGCTGCAGCACTGACCTTGCCCTCTGCCCTGATGAGCAAAACAACCACTGATTTTATTTGCAAGGCACCAGTGCAAGTCCTCCAGGTAAACCCAACCTGTGCACACGAGCTGGGGAGAGAACTGAATGCAGATGAGTTTATTTTTGCATCGCCTCCTACTACCAGAGCCCCGGGAGTTGCTAACATTACATCATCCCACACCCCTGCAAAGGCACAACGCTTCTGCTGAGGCTGCGAGAAGCAATAGCCAGAGAAGAATTAACTCTTTGCTGTGCAGGCTGCAGGCTGCATGCTCCAGTGGTTACCCAGCACTGCTTGCTTTTTTTTGGTGGTCAGCTGTCAGAGAAAGGGATGGCACAGAAAAGAGTAGCTGAGCCCTCCAAGAGGAGCAACCTCTGCCTGCAAGTATTTAGCTAACAGAACACGTATTCTTCTAACAGGACAAAGAGGCTGAAGCTGCTCTCAGGCTGCCCCAAATGTAGGACTAGAGATGGGCAAGAGAAGCACAGAATCACAGCATGGGGTTGGAAGGGACCTTTAAAGGTCACCTAGTCCAACCCTGGTAGCACAAGGAACAGCCTCACGGTTTTGAGAGGGACATGACCGAGCAGGACTTTTCAATTCTCACTCCCAGGCTTCAATTCCATAAGGAATGGGTATTGTTAGTGTCAATTTTCCTGGAGACCCACGTGGCCTGATGGAGCAGCCGTGGACTGAAGCACAGGCATCTCATCCAGAGCAACACAAAAGCTTTTCTTTGCAGGAAATTAAAAACAAGGAAACAAACACCAGCACTTGCGTAAGCCCCAGACTGGCTCAGACAGAAAATTACCTCGAGACTGTTTGTGTTCCAGATCAATGGATCAGCTGTGGTGCAGGGCAATTAGCACCTTGAAATTATTCAGCCAGCCAAAGGATGGGAATTTGCAGGGAAGGTGGTAAGGAAAGGGTGAGAGCAAGCAAGAATAACAATAGATCTTTCTGGAGATGAAAGTCATCGCCTGGCCCTGGCTGAGCCCAGCCTACAATATGAATGTGGCTGTTGGATGCTTTTGCAGCCAGGCAAAAGGGGGCCAGGAGGGAGCTGGAGGGGCTGCTGCCACTGCACCCTGGGAATGGGTATGTGGTATCAACAGGGAAAGCACAGCAATTTTTTTTTTTTCTGTCTAGAGTTAAAGATACCTGTCCAGTTATACCACAAACCTATTTTGTACTGCACCCAGCACTCCAAGGAAGGCAAAACTACTCTGTAAACAGATCCTAGCTGTGCTGGGTATGTGGATGGGCACAAGGTGCAAGCTGGCCACAAGACAAACACATCAAGCAGGTGGTTATCAGCTCAGGTAAGGCTCTGCCCAGGTCTGCAGCAAGGCTCAGGACCATCCTCACAGGGGACTGGGTGGCCCTCTCCAACCAGACCGCTCCACAGCATACACACTAAATCCACTGTCATTCTGGATGTTAAGACACCAGTCTGACTATTTCTGCCACTGTTAGGAACAGGAAAATCTCCTTATTTCCTATGTGCTGCCATAATGCTCACATACATGTAACCTGCTTTACTGTTGCTATCGGAGCAGGAGGAAGGGAGGGAAGAAGGAATGACTGTGGCTGACTCCAGTGTATCCTCTTCATGGCCCTTCTTTAAACAACAAAAAAAATAATCTCCAAACTCACCCAGGAGAAATGTGCCATTTGCTCAGACAGGCCCTGCTGTTCCCCAACCCACTGGGACCAGCAGGGATCACTCCCTCTCCCCATGAGCCCAGGAAGCACACATGGCCTTTGCTGTGGGACGTGGGGGGCTTGCTCCACCATTCCTGAGCAACTAACCCACAAAAGAGCCAGACACCAAAGACATGACAAGGATTAAAGCAACTACAAGGGAAAGCCTTGCTCCTTTCTAACAGGTCTCCATGCTTCTATTATTAATCTAGGATGAAAAGAAAACCACCTTTGTTGCAGCAGTTTTCTGTTCTCATGAATGTGTTTGCATCTAATCTGAACGCAGGGAGGCCAAGGCAAGCCGAGTGCAAAAACTCTTTCAGGCACTGATACTCTTAACACTTTGAAATCATGCTAATCTGATAAGGCACCCAGGGAATTATGCAAGTAAACAAAGCTGGGCCCTGATAAGGAGTATCAGAGATAGGGCACACCACATATTCAGTGCTGGGAGGGAGGAAGGTAGCGATGGCCACCGCAGTTCCCCACAGCACCGTGCAGGATGAGCTGGGAGGCACAGGGAGGAAAGTCCCTGCCCCTGATCAGTGTAGCCCATGACAAGGAAAATTAAACAGCAGGATGTGAGCACTGCTGCTCACAGCTAGATCTTCCTGAGCATTAACATTTGATCACAGCACTTCCTTTGCTGGGATGCAGAGAGATGCAGGCTAGAAACCATAAATAAAAATGGTCAGGATGTAAGGGTGAGCTGCAAATGAAGCAATGGAAGACAGCAGGGTTTTTTCCTGGTTGGTTGGTGTTTGGCAAAACCTGAGTCCTCTCTTGGATTTTAGGTTGCTGGTTAACATTTTAGCTTCATGCCTTGTGAAAATGCTGCAGGGAAGCTACAAACTGCTGCCTGTCCTCACGCCACGCTGGCTTCGCTGGGAACTTGCCTCCTGTCTCCCTGCAGTGTCCTCCAGAAAAACAAGCCTCACAGTTGGAGGAAAGCTGATCTAAGTCCTAGCTCCTAAATCAACTTTCTAATTTAGGGGCAATTTTTCAAAAGCCTCTCCCCACCCTGGGACACTCAGGGTCTGACTGCACAAACGCTGCTCTCAGCCTGGCGCTGCTCGGGGACTCAGCGCCTCAGAAAAAACAGGCTGCAAATCAAACCCTCCCCCAAAACTGACCCAGCCCAGAGCAGCAGACACATCCTGTGAAGTTCTGTTGCTACCTTCTTCGTCTTGCTTTCCTTATTTATGTGATGGGGATCCAAACCCTGTCCTTTCAGGAATGCTGCTGAGTGATTAATAGCTGCAATGCATTTGGAAGGTAAAATGGTCTGGGTAATTATTACCCTGAGCGACAAAGAACAAGACAGTTCAAGAGTACACACTGATAGATTGCAACATCATACTACAAGGGAGCACCCAAAATCACCCAGCAGTTCCAGCTCCAGGGACCAGGTCCAATGCTATCCATCATGAGAGACGTGATGGCATTGTCACCTCTTCTTCAGCATTTCATTCGATTATTTTGGGGGGGGGAAATAAGAACAAGAGAAGAGATTAATGTGGTGAGGAGAAGGCAAAGACAGGCTCCAGGAGGGGCTCACACTGAGGGGATGAAGCAGCAACAGCCACTCTCCCAGTGCTGGCTCTCCTATCCTTGGCATCTGCTGTCTGCAGCACAATGCAATGGGAGCAACACATGTAAGGAAGCCTGCTCAGTACAGGACCTGGAGCAAGAATGATCGAGCAGGGCCACAGTACTGCTCCCATTTCCTGCTCACCAATTTGCACAATTCATTGCAGGAATCTGAGGTCCTTGAGAGCTTTTCCTCTGCCTCCAGCAAGCTTGGTTGGAACCAGCCAAGCAGAGAGATTTGTTCTCTGCATGGTGCACGCTTTCCTGGGGAGAACATTGGTGTTCCTCAGCCAGCCAGGCTCTCAGGTCATCCAGCACTGCCTTCCACCCAAACAGCAGCATTAGCGGTAATTAAAAAGGAGATGATTTCCACACCAGGCTGTGCACTTTGGAGGCAGCCAGTTCACCCCAACAGGATTACCACAACTCAGGATTTAACTTCTCTATTTCCACTCTAACCATCAGATCAGTGTGGCCAGCCTCGACAGAAATTGGCACCAAATTCACTTACACTGAGATGGGTCTGAAGTGAAAATGTATTTTTTCCCTCTATTTCTCCAGAACATTCAAGACAAATACCAATGTAGAATGGGACTGACACTGGAAAGCAAATAGCATTTAGTCACCCACACAGACCTCTAACAAGCACTTTAGTGCACAAGTGAAAATCCCCTGCAGAAGCAGTTTAGCTCAGGGGAAGGAAACCTTCAGGAGAGTGGTAGCAGAACTCCCTGACCACTCATTTGTGGGAAATCAGAAGTAAAAACAAAACATAGAAGGGAAACCAGAATGGTTAAAGTGGGAAACCTCCAAAGTGAGGAAGTAGTTGGGCTGTGGTGCTTTGCTAGCACGTAAACATATAATGTGCTTGTGTGCAGCTCCACACATGCTCCTATACATAGCACATAAGTGTGCCAGCTTCTGCACGCACAGCAAGGCTCTCCTTTCCAACCAGCCCCACTTTCAGACAGCATCAGGCTTGTAGGACAGGCAATTTGTCTTGAGGCCACACATGCGAGCTGGCATCAGGAGCATTTGTCCCCTTTCTGACCCCAGAGTGTTGGTTTGTTCTATTTATGTATTTTTGATCTGTAACCCACGACAGAGGTTTTTGGCACTGCTGCTGGAAGGTCAGGGAGAGACCACAGAAGAGCAAGTCCCAGGCATGGAGCCCTTGCAGAGCATGATCTGTCAGCTGCCTCCACCAGGAATTTGCTGTGTTTTTGAATTCAAAGAATCTCTTTCAAAAACAAAAAACCCACTCGGGCCTCCACGCCAAGATGGTTAAGCTGGCATCCCAGAGCTGGTGCAACAGCACAGGGAGCATCCCACCTTCAGACAAGACAGCAGGACAGCCATCCTTACAGAGATATTTGGCCATGAGACCTATGAGGAGGTCCTGGGGAGCAGGAAAGGATGGGGTGAGATGGAAAAGGCACATTCATGCAGGAGGAGAAATGCCCTCTGAAAACAAGCTCTACTCCTGCCCTGCACTAAAGCACTGGGCAGACCCAGCATTGCCCAGGGCAGAAGAAAGTACCAGAGCTGGTGGGAGATAATAACCATTCCCTGGATTTCCCTCTCCCTCCAAGGACTATAGAAGACATCTCATAGCTTCAACCCTACTTCCATTAAGTGCCAGTGAGCATTTTCTGACAATTTCTGGCACTTTGTTGAAAGGCTGAATAAGAGAGGACATGGGTCAGAGAGGACAGAAGGCTCAAGCCAGGAGGATGACTTCAGTCCTGAGCCCCTGTGAGGCTCTGGCTGAGGAGATGACTACATAAGAAAGAACCATATATATCAACAGTGTGGGGAAAAACATGCCAAGGAGAGGCTACCAAAGGCACCTGTTCTCTTCATGAGTTCCTGAGTAGACTCATGTGTATACATGGAAAAAGCATCAGGGAGAGAAGGAGAGCTACAGGGCTAGGTTTTCAAGTGACAGAAGAGCACCAGTCTTGAAGGGATGGTGCTTAGGAGTTTTCCAGCAGTCCTATTTCTAAAGCCCTAATTCCCATGTGTCTGAAGAAGATCTAGGAAAGAAGGTGGATACAGGGTCAGGAGCTTCCCCTTGCACAAGGCAGGCATATATTTAAAGAAACAACAGCAGAGGAGAGTTGGTTTGGGTATTCCCAGCTGGAGACAAACCACAGCATCCTGTTTCTCAGTGCTCAAGCTTAAAAAAAATCACCCCCAACTTGACAATTCATGCCCACTGCTCTCACCAAGACAGCAGCAGGGCATTTTATCATTACAAATGCTTCCTCACACCATCAACCCTCCAACAGCTCCACACCCCATGGTGGGGACAGCCTTGCCTGGGAAGGGACAATCCCCACAGGATTCGAGCAGGCTGTGGACCAAGCGCACATCCCACTACTACCTCCCCACCTCAGAACACCTCTGCTTGCTGTCCAGGCACAAGTGACAATGCAAGAAATACATACGATGGTGGTTTCCCTTGGGTGGATAACAGCATCCTCTCTCCTCTGGAGACCCCACTCCAGGCTGTGCTGGGCATCAGCAAGCAGACAGTCCCCGTGCCCCGGAGGGTGCAGCCTCGCCGCTCCCATCCTGGCACGTGAGGGTTCTGTTGAATAAACTTTCCTGCAGTTTGTGTTTCTCGGTAACCCTGCAGCAGTAGTCATGGTGACAAAACTGGGGTCCTTGGCAACACACCAATGATGCTGCAAATCTACAATGACTAATCCTAAAAGCCTAATTTGTCGAGCTCATTTAAATGCTTAAAAGATATGCAGGTCACTGCAGGGGTCGATTTAATGGCTATGGCATATCTGGTGGTGAAGCAGTTGTTACAGGAGGAGCAGCCAGGGTATCTTCTGGTCATGAAATTAAGTGGATTTTTAATGCAAGATGTAGGCTAAAGAGATTAAAAGGAAAGCACAATTTAAACACAGGCACAATAACAAACCCAGCTGATTTCCAGTCAAAGAGCTGGTCACAGCTTCCAGATGAAATGCTGTTTTAAATTACAATCCCCCCACAACAATATCGCTGATGCAGTCCTGCCTGCTTTATTTGTGCCTATTCAGAACCTAATGAATGCTCTTTCTCAACACATCTTGCCCATGAGTATGCAAAACCATGGTGCAACACAGGCAGTTCCCCAGACTGGCCCCATTAAAGGCACACAGAGCCAGGACTTTCCAGTGCAGTGGTCTCCAGCTTGGCTGATGGGCTGAGCATCTGTCCCACACCACCTTCCCCTCTGAATCTCCCATGAGCACAGGACAGTGGCTCGTGGAATTGCTGCAGTGCTGCAGACTTTCAGCTCTGCTGGCACTAAAACATTCATGGCCACATCTTCAGTGAAGATGCTGCTGGCGTCACCAAGAGCAGAGCACCAAAGTCCATCATGTGTTGCTCTGAATGGACCCAGCAGGCAGCACTGAAGCCACAGCCCCTTCTTTGCCCCAGCTTTTGTGCTTCTCTGCCTGCCACCTGGCATGAACAGAGGCACAAGGGAATGGAGAGTGGCTTCTGCAAACAGCCTCATCAGCAAACCCCTTTGCAGGCTTGCTCTCCTTCACACAAATAAAGCAATGAACACTGTAGACAAGTGGCTTTACCCCACAGCAAGCCAATCATGCTGGCCTGAGGCTGTAGACTCCTCCACCTCTATCCCATAGTGCTACACAATGATCACTCACCTAATTTGTGATGGTTTTGAGTAAGCATTCATATTGCTCCACTCAGCAACTACCAGAGACAAGCATCAACACACAAGTAGGTTATGCTGTTTGATCATGCAGGGATATGATTTCTATGTCCTGACCCTCTGCCCTTCCTACACAGGCATCTTCCAGGAGAAAGGCTTCCTTCATCTGACCAGGAGCTGGGCCATGAAGCCCACTGATGTGGCAGAATGTAGGTGGTTTATTTAAAAGCAGGCAGACAAAAACACTTGTTTGATAAAATCCTAGTTCTATTCATCAGGATTTCCCCCTCCTCAAACCTGGATGCAACATCTGATCTGTTGCATCCTGGATGCAACATCTGGAAAGCAGCTCCACAGAGAAAGACCTTGGAGTGCTGGTAGACAGCAAGTTCTCCGTGGAACAACAATGTGCTTCTTGTGGCCAAGAGAGCCAATGGGATCCTGGGATGCATTAAGAAAGGTGTCCAGCAAGGCTAGGGAAGTTCTTCTGCCTCTCTACTCTGCCCTGGTGAGACCACACCTGGAGTACTGCATTCAGTTCTGTGCTCCCCAGCTCAAGAGAAACAGAGAACTGCTGGAGAGAATCCAGTGGAGAGCCATGAGGATTCTCAGGGGACTTGAGCATCTCCCTTATGAAGAGAGACTGAGAGCCCTGGAGCTTTTTGTAGCCTGGAGAAGAGAAGGCTGAGAGGGGATCTGATCAATGTCTATAAATATCTGAGGGGTGGGTGTCAAGGGGATGGGGCCAGGCTCTTTTGGGTGGTTCACAGTGATAAGCCAAGGAACAATGAACACAGAAGATTTCAGCTCAACATGAGGAGAAACTTCTTTACAGTGAGGGTGACAGAGCCCTGGAACAGGCTGCCCTGGGGGGTTGTGGAGTCTCCTTCTCTGGAGACTTTCCAAACCCACCTGGATGCATTCCTGTGCAGACTACCCTAAGTGATGCTGGTCTGGCAGGGGGAGTGGACCTGATGATCTCTTGAGGTTCCTTCCAGTCTCTGATATGCTGTGATCTTCTGGCACTTGCCATGGTGGCTGACACAGAGCCAACTCTGTCGCAGAGAGCCCTCGGTTCCCTTCATTAGTTTGTCAACATTTCTGTTGCTGCAGAGGAAATTGAGTTTAACCAGGAGTTATCTGCACTCATACTTCATTATGTTGCTGTAATAAAGCAATAGCAACATCACTAATTACTATGGCTACTAATGATTTCTGCTGCACCTTCAAGAGCAAAATGGACCACCTGATATATGTAACACTTGCTTGGACGCAGCCAAGATGCTTCCTGGGAAAATTCAGGCAAAACAAACGCTCTGCAAGCTCCTTTGAAAAACAAAGCCCCTTGCTGATCCCCACTGGGAACTGAATCAGTGATGCTGGAGGCCTTGGACAGTTAGACACAATCTCTGCTCACCTAAAATAGCACCTGTGCCTCCTGCAATGCAAGCAGTAGTTTGCTTGACCACAGGGATGCCATAGCTCATGAACAGGATGCATCTACTGGCAGAAGAAACCTGAATATAGATTTATGCCATTGATACTGACATTCTGGTCTTGTGTTTGGGTATAAAACAGCACAGTGATTGTTTTCAGTGGTTAGGAACAGAAATGGCAATTACAGCAAAAGATGAGGAGTCCAAACCCTGCTTCCCTGAATCCCTACATGATCCAACTTCAACCATGGCTCAGTTTCACCTGTGATGGTAACAGGTCTAGATACCCTCTCCTGGTACTACTGTGAGGCTTTAATTAAAGCACTCATGTAATTTTGTGATACATTGTGTTATTGACAGTGCTACAAGTCTCTATGCAGACTGAAATCCTCCCTGTGTGGATGGAAAGAGGTTTTTACTCCTGGCTCTTTCAGTCAGGACTATATGAACTTTTGTTGTCAAAATAACAAACCCTGCAGGGTCCCTAGCATCAGTGCAGCTCACTGCTGCTGCCTGTGTTACCTCCCTGAAGCTCCTCCTTGGGTCACCTCCAGTGGCTTGTCATGTCCCCTTGTCCTGTCTACCCTGCTGATGCCCAGAGAACCTGCCACTGCCCTCCAGCCCCAGCCAATGCATCTCCATCTTACAGCACTGCTCAGCCTAGGCTGCCTGCCCTGCCTCTGGGAATGGTGCTCCAGGCCCCGCACAGACACAGCAATGTTTTGCTACAGGAAATAAGTGCAAAACATGGTCAGCATCACACCTCTCCAGTGCTGGCTAAGGGCACCTTGGGGGTTTACTCCACTTCTTGCAATTGCAGCTGGGTTGAGCATTTGGGCACAGATGTCAGGTCCTGCTGGCAGTTCAAGGAGAGGCTTAGGGATGGAAAAAGCAACACACTTTTAGCTGCACCTCAGCTCCAGGAGGAGATCTCCCTATAAAACACTACCCATGAAGCTGTCGAGTTTTCAATGGCTGCTGCATGAGCAATTGCAAAATCTATTCCCTGCTATGCTGCAGGCTCACCTCCTCCTGAACATCCAGGCTCTACCAGGGGCATCTGAAACTCCGCTGCACAAAGCATTACCAAAGGGGCTGTGGTGAGTAGGGTGTGCTAAGAGGAGGCTTGAAGATGCATTTACCATTTCTGAAACACCAGGCAGAAGAGAAAAACAAGACTGGAGAAAAAGAGAGATAAAAGAACAGGTTGCTGTGTGGTCTAGGGGACTCACAACCTCTTCCCAACATCTGCAGAAGGGTTTCAATCCCAAACCAGAAAGCCTGGGACGATGCTAGTTAAATGCTTCAATGAATTGGAAGTTATCTTCAGTATATTTTTAGTTGGCACCAACAGGCATTACATAATGGCTATTATATAACAGCACTACAGCTACAAACACTCTCTTTTGGGCTTTTTGTTTGTTTTTCTTTTCTTTCTCTCCCTCTTTCCCTCCCCACCTCCCTCCCCCCACATCTTCTCCTTAGTGGGAGATTGATCAATAATTGCATTTACCATCAAATGAGGGAGGCAAATCCTTAGGAGAAAAATCAAATGGAGTAAAAATATTGTTACTAAGCCTGTGAGCACTTCTCTCTTGCCCAACCTCAAACAGAATTAACTATTCCCAGAATAGAAATTCCACTAAGGCTTATCTGTAGTTTAAAGGGACAGGCTGTGATTCTGTGCAGACACTAAATTTCTCAATACTGGAGGGTTTTTTATCTCATTGTGATGATAGCTCAGAAGACAAAAATAAAGGGAGGGAGAGCACTACGTAAGAGATGCTAAGGAAAAACTGAGGGAGATTTTCTTTATCTGCCAGCCAGATCATTGCCCATTGGTGCTCATTTAAAATCTTCCCCGGCATATTTTTTTTTTTTCCTAACAGCCATACTGGCAGAACAACTGAGACTTCTGCTTCCAAACTAGGTGCTACATGGAAAAAAAAAGAAGGAACTTTCCAAAAGCTAGAAATATTTCCTATCTCTGAGCCTAAAGAGAGCTGAAGCAGGCTCTGTGACTCTGAATGCACAATAAAAATCACTCCAGTGGCACACCATGAGCTCCCACATCACACTGCCCAACAGGCTCAGGCAAGGGCTCACTTTGCTTTTGTTAGCCCAGCACAGAGCCTCTCTGACAGACACAGCACTCAGTAATTCTGCCTTTTTCAGGCTGGTCCTCCAAAACAAATGGTCCAGTTCCAGAAAGAGCAAAAGAGATGATCTGACAAATAACCACTCCTTAGCTAGCAAGCTGCTCCCTTCTGCTGTTTCACTCTCCCACCTCCCAAACCCAGCAACACCACTGATGCTCTCCTGACTTGTCCTAGGTTTATAAATAGACCAAACCCTGGGCTACCTAGATGGGAAGGCATCGTGCTGAGTGTGTCACTGGGTGTTACACATGGGAACAAAAACAACCCTGAGAGAGCAGAGAAGGAGAGAACACAAATGCAGCTGCCTGGAGAGCACTGAGTCAATGCAGAAAGCAGCTTTCTAGCTTTCAAAGCTGTTGTGGCACACAGCAGACCCCATCACTGCTAGTGGCTCTGAAGGCAGCAACTGCAGCCCTGTGCAGGGGGACAGCCTGGCAGGGCTGGTTGTGTGAACATGAGCAAAAGCTCCAAGGAAACAGGATGAAGAGGGAGCAGAATCACAGAATGTCAGGGGTTGGAAGGGACCTCAAGAGATCATCCAGTCCAACCCCACTGCCAGAACAGGATCACCTAGAGCAGATCACCCAGGAACTCATCCAGGCAGGTCTTGAATATCTCCAGAGAGAGAGACTCCACAACCCACCCTGGGCAGCCTGTTCCAGTGTTCTGTCACCCTCACAGTGAAATAATTCTTCCTCCTGTTTCCATGGAACTTTCTATGCTTCAACTTCCACCCATTGC